>NW_027667413.1:3000000-3306000 GCF_963924665.1 Micromys minutus | reverse complement strand
TTCTGCAATTTTGCCCCAATATAAGGGAAATTTCTGCCTTTTTGCCCCAAAAAAGGGGAATTTCAGACTTTTTACCTCAAAATGAGTGGAATTTCTGAATTTTGAAACAAAATATTAGGAATTTGTGCCTTTTTGCCCCAAAATAAGGAATATTTCTGCCTTTTTTCCCTGAAATAAGTGAAATTTCTGCAATTTTGTTCCAAAATAAGTAAAATTTCTGTAATTTTGCCCCAAAACAAGGGAAATTTCTGAAATTTTGCCCCAAAATAAGTGGAATTTCTGAGTTTTGCCCCAAAATAAAGAGAATTTCTGCCTTATTGCCTTACAATTAGAGAAATTTCTGCAATTTTGCCCTAAAATAAGGGAAATTTCTGCAATTTTTCCCCATAATAAGGGAAATTTCTGCAATTTTGCTTAGAAATAAGGGGAATTTCTTTTTTTTTGTCCCACAATTAGGGAAATTTCTGCAATTTTGCCCCAAAATAAGGGGAATTTCTGCCTTTTGCCCTAAAATATGGGGAATTTCTGACTTTTTGTCTGAAAATAAAAGGAATGCATACCTTTTTGCCATAAAAAAGGGAAAATTCTTCATTTTGCTCCAAAATAATGGGAAATTTTGCCTTTTTACCTCTAAATAAGTGGAATTTCTGTCTTTTTCCCCCAAAACAAAGGGAATTTCTGTCTTTTTTGCCCCAAAATAAGGAAAATTTCTGACTTATTACCCTGAAATAAGTGAAATTTCTGCAAATTTGCCCCAAAAATAGGGAAATTTCTGCCTTTTGCCCCCAAATAAGAAGAATTTCAGCATTTTACCTCAAAATAAGGGAAATTTCTGATTTTTGCACCAAAATATGGAGAATTTCTGCCTTTTTGCCCCAAAATAAGGAAAATTTCTGCCTTTTTTCCCTGAAATAAGTGAAATTTTTGCAATTTTGCAAAAAAATAAGTGAAATTTCTGAAATTTTGCCATAAAATAAGAGAAATTTCTGCAATTTTTCCCCATAATAAGGGAAATTTCTGCAATTTTGCTTCAAAATAAGGGGAATTTCTGTTTTTTGCCCCACAATTAGGGAAATTTCTGCAATTTTGCCCCAAAATAAGGGAAATTTCTGGAATTTTGCCCCAAAACAAGTGGAATTTCTGAGTTCTGCCCCAAAATAAGGAGAATTTCTGCCTTTTTGTCTGACAATTAGAGGAATTTCTGAAATTTTGCTCCAAAATACGGAGAATTTCTGCCTTTTTGCCCGAAAATAAGGGGAATGCATACCTTTTTGCCATAAAAAAGGGAAATTTCTTTATTTTTGCCCCAAATTAAGGGAAATTTCTGCCTTTTGCTATGAAATATGTGAAATTTCTGCAATTTTAGCCCAAAATAAAGTGAATTTCTGCCTTTTTGCCCCAAAATAATGGGAATTTCTGCCTCTTTGCCCCAAAATAAGAAAAATTTTTGCTTTTTTTCTCTGAAATAAGTAAAATTTCTGCAATTTTGCCCTAAAATAAGGGAAATTTCTGCAATTTTTCCCCATAATAAGGGAAATTTCTGGAATTTTGCCCCAAAATAAGGGGAATATCTGTTTTTTTGCCCCAAAATAATGGAAATTTCTGGAATTTTGCCCTTAAATAAGGGGAATTTCAGCTTTTTTGCCTTTAAATAAGTGGAATTTCTGTCTTTTCCCCGAAAACAAAGGGAATTTCTGTCATTTTTGCCCCAAAATAAGAAAAATTTCTGACTTATTACCCTGAAATAAGTGAAATTTCTGCAATTTTGCCCCATTATAAGGGAAAATTCTGCCTTTTGCCCCCAAATAAGGGGAATTTCAGCCTTTTTACCTCAAAATAAGGGGGATTTCTGAATTTTGGCACAAAATATTAGGAATTTGTGGCTTTTTGCCCCAAAATAAGGAAAATTTCTGCCTTTTTGCCCTGAAATAAGTGAAATTTCTGAAATTTTGCCCCAAAATAAGTAAAATTTCTGCAATTTTCCCCCAAAATAAAAGAAATTTCTGGAATTTTGCCCCAAAATAAGTGGAATTTCTGAGTTTTGCCCCAAAATAAAGAGAATTTCTGCCTTTTTGCCCCAAAATTAGTGAAATTTCTGCAATTTTGCCCTAAAATAAGGGAAATTTCTGCAATTTTTGTTCATAATAAGGGAAATTTCTGTAATTTTGCACCAAAATACAGAGAATTTCTGCCTTTTTGCCCTGAAATATATGAAATTTCTGAAATTTTGGCCCAAATAAGGTGAATTTCTGCCTTTTTGCCCCAAAATAATGGGAATTTCTGCCTTTTTGCACCAAAAGAAGAAAAATTTTTGCCTTTTTTCTCTGAAATAAGTGAAATTTCTGCAATTTTGCCCTAAAATAAAGGAAATTTCTGCAATTTTTACACATAATAAGAGAAATTTCTGGAATTTTGCCCCAAAAAAGGGGAATTTCTTTTTTTTTTGCCACCAAATAAGGGAAATTTCTGCAATTTTGCCCTAAAATAAGGGGAATTTCTGCTTTTTTGCCTCTAAATAAGTGGAATTTCTGTATTTTTCCCCCAATACAAAGGGAATTTCTGTCATTTTTGCCCCAAAATAAGGAAAATTTCTGACTTATTACCCTGAAATAAGTGAAATTTCTGCAAATTTGCCCCAAAAATAGGGAAAGTTCTGCCTTTTGCTCCAAAATAAGGGGAATTTCAGCCCTTTTACCTCAAAATAAGGGACATTTCTGATTTTTGCACCAAAATATGGAAAATTTTGCCCTTTTGCCCCAAAATAAGGAAAATTTCTGCCTTTTTTCCCTGAAATAAGTGAAATGTCTGCAATTTTGCCCCAAAATAAGTAAAATTTCTGCAATTTTGCCCAAATATAAGGGAATTTTCTGGAATTTTGCCCCAAAATAAGTGGAATTTCTGAATTTTGCCCCAAAATAAAAAGAATTTCTGCCTTTTTGCGCCACAATTAGTAAAATTTCTGCAATTTTGCTGTAAAATAAGGGAAATTTCTGGCTTTTCCCCCAAAATATGCGAAATTTCTGAATTTTGTCTGAAAATAAAAAGAATGCATAACTTTATGCCATAAAAAAGGAAAATTTCTTCATTTTTGCTCCAAAATAAGGGGAACTTTTGCCTTTTTGCCACTAAATAAGTGGAATTTCTGTATTTTTCCAACAAAACAAAAGAATTTCTGTCTTTTTTGCCCCAAAATAAGAAAAATTTCTGACTTATGACCCTGAAATAAGTGAAATTTCTGCAAATTTGCCCCAAAAATAGAGAAATTTCTGTTTGTTGCCCCAAAATAAGGAAAATTTCTGCCTTTTTTTATGTCAAATAAGTGAAATTTCTGCAATTTTGCCCCAAAATAAGTAAAATTTCTGCAATTTTGCCCCAAAATAAGGATAATTTCTAAAAGTTTGCCCCAAAATAATTGGAATTTCTGAGTTTTGCCCCCAAATAGGAGAATTTCTGCCTTTTTGTGCCACAATTAGTGAAATTTCTGCAATTTTGCCCCAAAATAAGGGTAATTTCTGCCTTTGCCCCAAAATATGCGGAATTTCTGCCTTTTTGTCCGAAAATAAGAAGAATGCATACCTTTTTGCTATAAAAAAGGGAAATTTTTTCATTTTTGCTCCAAAATAAGGGGAACTTTTGCCTTTTTGCCTCAAAATAAGTGGAATTTCTGTCTTTTTTCCCCAAAACAAAGGGAATTTTTGTCTTTTTTGCCCCAAAATAAGGAAAATTTCTGACGTATTACCCTGAAATAAGTGAAATTTCTGCAATTTTGCCCCAAAATAAGGGAAATTTTTGCTTTTTTGCCCCCCAAAAAGGGGAATTTCAGCCTTTTTACCTCAAAATAAGGGAAATTTCTGCATTTTTGCAACAAAATATTAGGAATTTCTGCATTATTGCAACAAAATATTAGCAATTTCTGGCTTTTTGCCCAAAATAAAGAAAATTTCTGCCTTTTTTCCCTGAAATAAGTGAAATTTCTGCAATTTGCCCCAAAATAAGTTAAATTTCTGCAATTTTGCCCCAATTAAGGGAAATTTCGGGTATTTTGCCCCAAAATAGGTGGAATTTCTGAGTTTTGCCCCAAAATAAGGAGAATTTCTGTCTTTTTGCCCCACAATTAGGGGAATTTCTGCAATTTTGCTCCAAAATACGGGGAATTTCTGCCTTTTTGCCCGAAAATAAGGGGAATGAATAACTTTTTGCCATAAAAAAGGGAAATTTCTTCATTTTTGCCCCAAATTAAGGGAAATTTCTGCATTTTTGCCCTGAAATATGTTAAATTTCTGCAATTTTAGCCCAAAATAAGGTGAATTTCTTTCTTTTTGCCCCAAAATAATGGGAATTTCTGCTTTTTTGCCCCAAGATAAGAAAAATTTTTGCCTTTTTTTCTCTGAAATCAGTGAAATTTCTGCAATTTTGCACTAAAATAAAAAAAATTTCTGCAATTTTTCATTATAATAAGGGATATTTCGGGAATTTTGCGCCAAAATAAGGGGAATTTCTGTTTTTTTGCCCCCAAATAAGGGAAATTTCTGCAATTTTGCCCTAAAATAAGGGGAATTTCTGCATTTTTTGCCTCTAAATAAGTGGAATTTAAGTCTTTTTCCCCAAAAACAAAGGAAATTTCTGTCATTTTTGCCCCAAAATAAGGAAAAATTCTGACTTATTACCCTGAAATAAATGAAATTTCTGCAATTTTATCCCAAAATAAGGAGAATTTCTGAATTTTTGCCCCAAAATAATGGGAATTTCTGCCTTTTTACCCCAAAATAAGAAAAATTTTTGCTTTTTTTCTCTGAAATAAGTGAAATTTCTGCAATTTTGCCCTAAAATAAAGGAAATATCTGCAATTTTTTCCCATAATAAAGGAAATTTCTGGAATTTTGCCCCAAAATAAGGGGAATTTCTGTTTTTTGCCCCCAAATAAAAGAAATTTCTGCAATTTTGCCCTAAAATAAGGGGAATTTCTGCTTTTTTGCCTCTAAATAAGTGGAATTTCTGTTTTTTTCCCCCAAAACCAAGGGAATTTCTGTCATTTTTCCCCAAAATAAGGAAAATTTCTGACTTATTACCCTGAAATAAGTGAAATTTCTGCAAAATTGCCCCAAAATAAGGGAAATTTCTGCTTTTTTGCCCCCAAATGAGGGGAATTTCAGCCTTTTTACCTCAAAATAATGAAAATTTCTGCATTTTTGCAACAAAATATTAGGAATTTCTGCATTATTGCCACAAAATATTAGGAATTTCTGCCTTTTTGCCCCCAAATAAGGAAAATTTCTGCATTTTTTTTGCTGAAATAAGTGAAATCTTTGCAATTTTGCCCCAAAATAAGTTAAATTTCTGCAATTTTTCCCCAAAATAAGGAAAATTTCGGGTATTTTGCCCCAAAATAGGTGGAATTTCTGAGTTTTGCCCCAAAATAAAGAGAATTTCTGCATTTTTGCCCCACAATTAGGGGAATTTCTGCAATTTTGCTCCAAAATACGGGGAATTTCTGCCTTTTTGCCCCAAAATAATGGGAATTTCTGCCTCTTTGCCCCAAAATAAGAAAAATTTTTGCTTTTTTTCTCTTAAATAAGTAAAATTTCTGAAATTTTGCCCTAAAATAAAAGAAATTTTTGTAATTTTTTCCATAATAAAGGAAATTTCTGGAATTTTGCCCCAAAATAAGGGGAATTTCTGTTTTTTTTGCCCCCAAATAATGGAAATTTCTGCAATTTTGCCCTAATATAAGGGGAATTTCTGCTTTTTTGCCTCTAAATAAGTGTAATTTCTGTTTTTATCCCCCAAAACAAAGGGAATTTCTGTCATTTTTGCCCCAAAATAAGGAAAATTTCTGACTTATTACCCGAAATAAGTGAAATTTCTGCAATTTTGCCCCAATATAAGGGAAATTTCTGCCTTTTTGCCCCAAAAAAGGGGAATTTCAGACTTTTTACCTCAAAATGAGTGGAATTTCTGAATTTTGAAACAAAATATTAGGAATTTGTGCCTTTTTGCCCCAAAATAAGGAATATTTCTGCCTTTTTTCCCTGAAATAAGTGAAATTTCTGCAATTTTGTTCCAAAATAAGTAAAATTTCTGTAATTTTGCCCCAAAACAAGGGAAATTTCTGAAATTTTGCCCCAAAATAAGTGGAATTTCTGAGTTTTGCCCCAAAATAAAGAGAATTTCTGCCTTATTGCCTTACAATTAGAGAAATTTCTGCAATTTTGCCCTAAAATAAGGGAAATTTCTGCAATTTTTCCCCATAATAAGGGAAATTTCTGCAATTTTGCTTAGAAATAAGGGGAATTTCTTTTTTTTGTCCCACAATTAGGGAAATTTCTGCAATTTTGCCCCAAAATAAGGGGAATTTCTGCCTTTTGCCCTAAAATATGGGGAATTTCTGCCTTTTTGTCTGAAAATAAAAGGAATGCATACCTTTTTGCCATAAAAAAGGGAAATTTCTTCATTTTGCTCCAAAATAATGGGAAATTTTGCCTTTTTACCTCTAAATAAGTGGAATTTCTGTCTTTTTCCCCCAAAACAAAGGGAATTTCTGTCTTTTTTGCCCCAAAATAAGGAAAATTTCTGACTTATTACCCTGAAATAAGTGAAATTTCTGCAAATTTGCCCCAAAAATAGGGAAATTTCTGCCTTTTGCCCCCAAATAAGAAGAATTTCAGCATTTTACCTCAAAATAAGGGAAATTTCTGATTTTTGCACCAAAATATGGAGAATTTCTGCCTTTTTGCCCCAAAATAAGGAAAATTTCTGCCTTTTTTCCCTGAAATAAGTGAAATTTTTGCAATTTTGCAAAAAAATAAGTGAAATTTCTGAAATTTTGCCATAAAATAAGAGAAATTTCTGCAATTTTTCCCCATAATAAGGGAAATTTCTGCAATTTTGCTTCAAAATAAGGGGAATTTCTGTTTTTTGCCCCACAATTAGGGAAATTTCTGCAATTTTGCCCCAAAATAAGGGAAATTTCTGGAATTTTGCCCCAAAACAAGTGGAATTTCTGAGTTCTGCCCCAAAATAAGGAGAATTTCTGACTTTTTGTCTGACAATTAGAGGAATTTCTGAAATTTTGCTCCAAAATACGGAGAATTTCTGCCTTTTTGCCCGAAAATAAGGGGAATGCATACCTTTTTGCCATAAAAAAGGGAAATTTCTTTATTTTTGCCCCAAATTAAGGGAAATTTCTGCCTTTTGCTATGAAATATGTGAAATTTCTGCAATTTTAGCCCAAAATAAAGTGAATTTCTGCCTTTTTGCCCCAAAATAATGGGAATTTCTGCCTCTTTGCCCCAAAATAAGAAAAATTTTTGCTTTTTTTCTCTGAAATAAGTAAAATTTCTGCAATTTTGCCCTAAAATAAGGGAAATTTCTGCAATTTTTCCCCATAATAAGGGAAATTTCTGGAATTTTGCCCCAAAATAAGGGGAATATCTGTTTTTTTGCCCCAAAATAATGGAAATTTCTGGAATTTTGCCCTTAAATAAGGGGAATTTCAGCTTTTTTGCCTTTAAATAAGTGGAATTTCTGTCTTTTCCCCGAAAACAAAGGGAATTTCTGTCATTTTTGCCCCAAAATAAGAAAAATTTCTGACTTATTACCCTGAAATAAGTGAAATTTCTGCAATTTTGCCCCATTATAAGGGAAAATTCTGCCTTTTGCCCCCAAATAAGGGGAATTTCAGCCTTTTTACCTCAAAATAAGGGGAATTTCTGAATTTTGGCACAAAATATTAGGAATTTGTGGCTTTTTGCCCCAAAATAAGGAAAATTTCTGCCTTTTTGCCCTGAAATAAGTGAAATTTCTGAAATTTTGCCCCAAAATAAGTAAAATTTCTGCAATTTTCCCCCAAAATAAAAGAAATTTCTGGAATTTTGCCCCAAAATAAGTGGAATTTCTGAGTTTTGCCCCAAAATAAAGAGAATTTCTGCCTTTTTGCCCCAAAATTAGTGAAATTTCTGCAATTTTGCCCTAAAATAAGGGAAATTTCTGCAATTTTTGTTCATAATAAGGGAAATTTCTGTAATTTTGCACCAAAATACAGAGAATTTCTGCCTTTTTGCCCGAAAATAAGGGGAATGAATAACTTTTTGCCATAAAAAAGGGAATTTGTTCATTTTTGCCCCAAATTAAGGGAAATTTTTGCCTTTTTGCTCTGAAATATGTGAAATTTCTGCAATTTTAGCCCAAAATAAAGTGAATTTCTGCCTTTTTGCCCCAAAATAATGGGAATTTCTGCCTCTTTGCCACAAAATAAAAAAAATTTTTGCTTTTTTTCTCTTAAATAAGTAAAATTTCTGCAATTTTGCCCTAAAATAAAAGAAATTTTTGCAATTTTTCCCATAATAAAGGAAATTTCTGGAATTTTGCCCCAAAATAAGGGGAATTTCTGTTTTTTTGCCCCTAAATAATGGAAATTTCTTCAATTTTGCCCTAAAATAAGGGGAGTTTCTGCTTTTTTGCCTCTAAATAAGTGTAATTTCTGTTTTTATCTCCCAAAACAAAGGGAATTTCTGTCATTTTTGCCCCAAAATAAGGAAAATTTCTGACTTATTACCCGAAATAAGTGAAATTTCTGCAATTTTGCCCTAATATAAGGGAAATTTCTGCCTTTTTGCCCCAAAAAAGGGGAATTTCAGACTTTTTACCTCAAAATGAGGGGAATTTCTGAATTTTGCAAGAAAATATTAGGAATTTGTGCCTTTTTGCCCCAAAATAAGGAATATTTCTGCCTTTTTTCCCTGAAATAAGTGAAATTTCTGCAATTTTGTTCCAAAATAAGTAAAATTTCTGTAATTTTGCCCCAAAATAAGGGAAATTTCTGGAATTTTGCCCCAAAATAAGTGGAATTTCTGAGTTTTGCCCCAAAATAAAGAGAATTACTGCCTTATTGCCTTACAATTAGTGAAATTTCTGCAATTTTGCCCTAAAATAAGGGAAATTTCTGCAATTTTGCCCCAAAATAAGGGGAATTTCTGCCTTTTGCCCTAAAATATGGGGAATTTCTGCCTTTTTGTCTGAAAATAAAAGGAATGCATACCTTTTTGCCATAAAAAATGGAAATTTCTTCATTTTGCTCCAAAATAAGGGGAAATTTTGCCTTTTTACCTCTAAATAAGTGGAATTTCTGTCTTTTTCCCCCAAAACAAAGGGAATTTCTGTCTTTTTTGCCCCAAAATAAGGAAAATTTCTGACTTATTACCCTGAAATAAGTGAAATTTCTGCAAATTTGCCCCAAAATAGGGAAATTTCTGCCTTTTGCCCCCAAATAAGAAGAATTTCAGCATTTTACCTCAAAATAAGGGAAATTTCTGATTTTTGCACCAAAATATGGAGAATTTCTGCCTTTTGCCCCAAAATAAGGAAAATTTCTGCCTTTTTTCCCTGAAATAAGTGAAATTTCTGCAATTTTGCAAGAAAATAAGTGAAATTTCTGAAATTTTGCCATAAAATAAGAGAAATTTCTGCAATTTTTCCCCATAATAAGGGAAATTTCTGCAATTTTGCTTCAAAATAAGGGGAATTTCTGTTTTTTGCCCCACAATTAGGGAAATTTTTGCAATTTTGCCCCAAAATAAGGGAAATTTCTGGAATTTTGCCCCAAAACAAGTGGAATTTCTGAGTTCTGCCCCAAAATAAGGAGAATTTCTGCCTTTTTGTCTGACATTTAGAGGTATTTCTGCAATTTTGCTCCAAAATACGGAGAATTTCTGCCTTTTTGCCCGGAAATAAGGGGAATGCATACCTTTTTGCCATAAAAAGGGATATTTCTTTATTTTTGCCCCAAATTAAGGGAAATTTCTGCCTTTTGACCTGAAATATGTGAAATTTCTGCAATTTTAGCCCAAAATAAAGTGAATTTCTGCCTTTTTGCCCCAAAATAATGGGAATTTCTGCCTCTTTGCCCCAAAATAAGAAAAATTTTTGCTTTTTTTCTCTGAAATAAGTAAAATTTCTGCAATTTTGCCCTAAAATAAAAGAAATTTTTGCAATTTTTTCCCATAATAAAGGAAATTTCTGGAATTTTGCCCAAAAATAAGGGGAATTTCTGTTTTTTTGCCCCCAAATAATGGAAATTTCTGCAAATTTGCTCTAAAGTAAGGGGAGTTTATGCTTTTTTGCCTCTGAATAAGTGTAATTTCTGTTTTTATCCCCCAAAACAAAGGGAATTTCTGTCATTTTTGCCCCAAAATAAGGAAAATTTCTGACTTATTACCCGAAATAAGTGAAATTTCTGCAATTTTGCCCCAATATAAGGGAAATTTCTGCCTTTTTGCCCCAAATAAGGGGAATTTCAGCCTTTTTACCTCAAAATGAGGGGAATTTCTGAATTTTGGAACAAAATATTAGGAATTTCTGCCTTTTTGCCACAAAATAAGGAATATTTCTGCCTTTTTTCACTGAAATAAGTAAAATTTCTGCAATTTTGCCCCAAAATAAGTAAAATTTCTGTAATTTTGCCCCAAAATAAGGGAAATTTCTGGAATTTTGCCCCCAAAAAAATTGGAATTTCTGATTTTTGCCCCAAAATAAGGAGAATTTCTGCCTTATTGCCTTACAATTAGTGAAATTTCTGCAATTTTGCCCTAAAATAAGGGAAATTTCTGCTATTTTTTCCCATAATAAGGGAAATTTCTGCAATTTTGCTTCAAAATAAGGGGAATTTCTGTTTTTTGTCCCACAATTAGGGAAATTTCTGCAATTTTGCCCCAAAATAAGGGGAATTTCTGCCTATTGCCCTAAAATATGGGGAATTTCTGCCTTTTTGTCTGAAAATAAAAAGAATGCATACCTTTTTGCCATAAAAAAATTTCTTCATTTTGCTTCAAAATAAGGGGTAATTTTGCCTTTTTACCTCTAAATAAGTGGAATTTCTATCTTTTTCCCCCAAAACAAAGGGAATTTCTGTCTTTTTTGCCCCAAAATAAGGAAAATTTCTGACTTATTACCATGAAATAAGTGAAATTTCTGCAAATTTGCCCCAAAAATAGGGAAATTTCTGCCTTTTGCCCCCAAATAAGAAGAATTTCAGCATTTTACCTCAAAATAAGGGAAATTTCTGATTTTTGCACCAAAATATGGAGAATTTCTGCCTTTTTGCCCAAATAAGGAAAATTTCTGCCTTTTTTCCCTGAAATAAGTGAAATTATTGCAATTTTGCCCCAAAATAAGTGAAATTTCTGCAATTTTGCCCCAAAATAAGGGAAGTTTCTGGAATTTTGCCCCAAAATAGGTGGAATTTCTGAGTTTTGCCCCAAAATAAAGAGAATTTCTGCCTTTTTGCCCCACAATTAGGGGAATTTCTGCAATTTTGCTCAAAAATACGGGGAATTTCTGCCTTTTTGCTCAAAAATAAGGGGAATGCATACCTTTTTGCCATAAAAAAGGGAAATTTCTTCATTTTTGCCCCAAATTAAGGGAAATTTCTGCTTTTTTCCCTGAAAAATGTGAAATTTCTGCAATTTTAACCCAAAATAAGGTGAATTTCTGCCTTTTTGCCCCAAAATAATGGGAATTTCTGCATTTTTGCCCCAAAAGAAGAAAAATTTTTGCCTTTTTTCTCTGAAATATGTGAAATTTCTGCAATTTTGCCCTAAAATAAAAGAAATTCTTGCAATTTTTCCCCATAATAAAGGAAATTTCTGGAATTTTGCCCCAAAATAGGGGAATTTCTCTTTTTTGCTACCAAATAAGGGAAATTTCTGCAATTTTGCCCTAAAATAAAGGGAATTTCTGCTTTTTTGCCTGTAAATAAGTGGAATTTCTGTCTTTTTCCCCCAAAACAAAGGGAAATCTGTCATTTTTGCCCCAAAATAAGGAAAATTTCTGACTTATTACCCTGAAATAAGTGAAATTTCTGCAAAATTGCCCCAAAATAAGGGAAATTTCTGCTTTTTTGCCCCCAAATAAGGGAAATTTCAGCCTTTTTACCTCAAAATAATGAAAATTTCTGCATTTTTGCAACAAAATATTAGGAATTTCTGCATTATTGCAACAAAATATTAGGAATTTCTGCCTTTTTGCCCCAAAGTAAGAAAAATTTGTGACTTATTACCCTGAAATAAGTGAAATTTCTGCAATTTTGCCCTATTATAAGGGAAAATTCTGCCTTTTGCCCCCAAATAAGGGGAATTTCAGCCTTTTTACCTCAAAATAAGGGGAATTTCTGAATTTTGGCACAAAATATTAGGAATTTCTGCCTTTTTGCCCCAAAATAAGGAAAATTTCTGCCTTTTTGCCCTGAAATAAATGAAATTTCTGCAATTTTGCCCCAAAATAAGTAAAAGTTCTGCAATTTTCCCCCAAAATATAGGAAATTTCTGGAATTTTGCCCCAAAATAAGTGGAATTTCTGAGTTTTGCCCCAAAATAAGGAGAATTTCTGCCTTTTTGCCCCACAATTAGTGAAATTTCTGCAATTTTGCCCTACAATAAGGGAAATTTCTGCAATTTTTCCCCATAATAAGGGAAATTTCTGTAATTTTGCACCAAAATACGGAGACTTTTTGCCTTTTTGCCCCAAAATAAGGAAAATTTCTGCCTTTTTTCCCTGAAATAAGTGAAATTTCTGCAATTTTGTTTCAAAATAAGGGGAATTTCTGTTTTTTGCTCCACAATTAGGGAAATTTCTGCAATTTTGCCCCAAAATAAGGGGGATTTCTGCCTTTTTGTCCGAAAATAAAAAGAATGCATACCTTTATGCCATAAAAAGGGAAAATTTCTTCATTTTTGCTCCAAAATAAGGGGAACTTTTGCCTTTTTGCCACTAAATAAGTGGAATTTCTATATTTTTCCAACAAAACAAAAAGAATTTCTGTCTTTTTTGCCCCAAAATAAGAAAAATTTCTGACTTATGACCCTGAAATAAGTGAAATTTCTGCAAATTTGCCCCAAAAATAGAGAAATTTCTGTTTGTTGCCCCAAAATAAGGAAAATTTCTGCCTTTTTTTATGTGAAATAAGTGAAATTTCTGCAATTTTGCCCCAAAATAAGTAAAATTTCTGCAATTTTGCCCCAAAATAAGGGAAATTTCTAAAAGTTTGCCCCAAAATAATTGGAATTTCTGAGTTTTGCCCCAAAATAGGAGAATTTCTGCCTTTTTGCGCCACAATTAGTGAAATTTCTGCAATTTTGCCCCAAAATAAGGGTAATTTCTGCCTTTGACCCAAAATATGGGGAATTTCTGCCTTTTTGTCCGAAAATAAGAAGAATGCATACCTTTTTGCTATAAAAAAGGGAAATTTTTTCATTTTTGCTCCAAAATAAGGGGAACTTTTGCCTTTTTGCCTCTAAATAAGTGGAATTTCTGTCTTTTTTCCCCAAAACAAAGGGAATTTTTGTCTCTTTTGCCCCAAAATAAGGAAAATTTCTGACGTATTACCCTGGAATAAGTGAAATTTCTGCAATTTTGCCCCAAAATAAGGGAAATTTTTGCTTTTTTGCCCCCCAAAAAGGGGAATTTCAGCCTTTTTACCTCAAAATAAGGGAAATTTATGCATTTTTGCAACAAAATATTAGGAATTTCTGCATTATTGCCACAAAATATTAGGAATTTCTGCCTTTTTGCCCAAAATAAGGAAAATTTCTGCCTTTTTTCCCTGAAATAAGTGAAATTTCTGCAATTTGCCCCAAAATAAGTTAAATTTCTGCAATTTTGCCCCAATTAAGGGAAATTTCGGGCATTTTGCCCCAAAATAGGTGGAATTTCTGAGTTTTGCCCCAAAATAAGGAGAATTTCTGCCTTTTTGCCCCACAATTAGGGGAATTTCTGCAATTTTGCTCCAAAATACGGGGAATCTGCCTTTTTGCCCGAAAATAAGGGGAATGAATAACTTTTTGCCATAAAAAAGGGAAATTTCTTCATTTTTGCCCCAAATTAAGGGAAATTTCTGCATTTTTGCCCTGAAATATGTTAAATTTCTGCAATTTTAGCTCAAAATAAGGTGAATTTCTTTTTTTTTGCCCCAAAATAATGGGAATTTCTGCTTTTTTGCCCCAAGATAAGAAAAATTTTTGCCTTTTTTTCTCTGAAATAAGTGAAATTTCTGCAATTTTGCACTAAAATAAAAAAAAAATTTCTGCAATTTTTTATTATAATAAGGGAAATTTCGGGAATTTTGCGCCAAAATAAGGGGAATTTCTGTTTTTTTGCCCCCAAAATAGAAATTTCTGCAATTTTGCCCTAAAATAAGGGGAATTTCTTCGTTTTTTGCCTCTAAATAAGTGGAATTTCTGTCTTTTTCCCATAAAACAAAGGAAATTTCTGTCATTATTGCCGCAAAATAAGGAAAATTTCTGACTTATTACCCTGAAATAAATGAAATTTCTGCAATTTTGCCCCAATATAAGGGAAATTTCTCCCTTTTTGCCCCCAAATAAGGGGAATTTCAGCCTTTTTACCTCAAAATAAGGGAAAATTCTGAATTTTGTCACAAAATATTAGAAATTTCTGCCTTTTTGCCCAAAAATAAGGAAAATTTCTGCCTTTTTTCCCTGATATAAGTGATATTTCTGCAATTTTTCCCCAATATAAGTAAAATTTCTGTAATTTTGTTCCAAAATAAGGGAAATTTCTGGAATTTTGCCCCAAAATAGGTGGATTTTCTGAGTTATGCCCCAAAATAATGAGAATTTCTGCCTTTTTGCCCCACAATTAGTGAAATTTCTGCAATTTTGCCCTAAAATAAAGGAAATTTCTGCAATTTTTTCCCATAATAAGGGAAATTTCTGCAATGTTGCTTCAAAATAAGGGGAATTTCTTTTTTTTGCCCCAAAATATGGGGAATTTCTGCCTTTTTGTCCGAAATAAGAAGAATGCATACATTTTTGCCATAAAAAAGGGAAATTTCTTCATTTTTGCTCCAAAATAAGGGGAACTTTTGCCTTTTTGCCTCTAAATAAGTGGAATTTCTGTATTTTTCCCCCAAAACAAAAAAAATTTCTGTCTTTTTTGCCCCAAAATAAAGAAAATTTCTGACTTATTACCCTGAAATAAGTGAAATTTCTGCAAATTTGCTCCAAAAATAGGGAAATTTCTGTTTTTTGCCCCAAAATAAGGGGAATTTCAGCATTTTACCTCAAAATAAGGGAAATTTCTGATTTTTGCACCAAAATATGGAGAATTTCTGCCTTTTTGCCCCAAAATAAGGAAAATTTCTGCCTTTTTTCTCTGAAATAAGTGAAATTTCTGCAATTTTGCCCCAAAATAAGTAAAATTTCTGCAATTTTGCCTCAATATAAGGGAAATTTTTGGAATTTTGCCCCAAAATAAGTGGAATTTCTGAGTTTTGCCCCAAAATAGGAGAATTTCTGCCTTTTTGCACCACAATTAGTGAAATTTCTGCAATTTTGCTCTAAAATAAGGGAAATTTCTGCCTTTTGCCCCAAAATATGGGAAATTTCTGCCTTTTTGTCTGAAAATAATTCATAACTTTTTGCCATAAAAAAGGGAAATTTCTTCATTTTTGCTCCAAAATTAGGGGAACTTTTGTTTTTTCCTTTGAATAAGTGGAATTTCTGTTTTTTCCCTCAAAACAAAAAGAATTTCTGTCTTTTTTGCCCCAAAATATGGAAAATTTCTGACTTATTACCCTGAAATAAGTGAAATTTTTGCAAATTTGCCCCAAAATAAGGGAAATTTCTGCCTTTTTGCCCCCAAATACAGGGAATTTCAGCCTTTTAACCTCAAAATAATGGAAATTTCTGCATTTTTGCAACAAAATATTAAGAATTTCTGCATTATTGCCACAAAATATTAGGAATTTCTGCCTTTTTCCCCAAAATAAGGAAAATTTCTACCTTTTTTCCCTGAAATAAGTGAAATTTCTGCGATTTTGCCCCAAAATAAGTTAAATTTCTGCATTTTTGCCCCAAATTTAGGGAAATTTCGGGTATTATGCCCCAAAATAGGTGGAATTTCTGAGTTTTGCCCCAAAATAAAGAGAATTTCTGCCTTTTTGCCCCACAATTAGGGGAATGTCTGCAATTTTGCTCCAAAATACGGGAAATTTCTGCCTTTTTGCCCGAAAATAAGGGGAATGCATACCTTTTTGCCATAAAAAAGGGAAATTTCTTCAATTTTGCCCCAAATTAAGGGAAATATCTTCCTTTTTGCCCTGAAATATGTGATATCTCTGCAATTTTAGCCCAAAATAAGGTGAATTTCTGCCTTTTTGCCCCAAAATAATGGGAATTTCTGCATTTTTGCCCCAAAATAAGAAAAATTTTTGCCTTTTTTCTCTGAAATAAGTGAAATTTCTGCAATTTTGCCCTAAAATAAGGGAAATTTCTGCAATTTTTCCCCAAAATAAGGGAAATTTCTGGAATTTTGCCCCAAAATAAGAGGAATTTCTGTTTTTTTGCCCCCAAATAAGGGAAATTTCTGGAATTTTGCCCTAAAATAAGCAGAATTTCAGCTTTTTTCCACTAAATAAGTGGAATTTCTGTCTTTTCCCCAAAAACAAAGGGAATTTCTGTCATTTTTGCCCAAAATAAGAAAAATTTTTGACTTATTACCCTGAAATAAGTGAAATTTCTGCAATTTTGCCCCATTATAAGAGAAAATTCTGCCTTTTGCCCCCAAATAAGGGGAATTTCAGCCTTTTTTCCTCAAAATAAGGGGAATTTCTGAATTTTGGCACAAAATATTAGGAATTTCTGCCTTTTTGCCCCAAAATAAGGAAAATTTCTGCCTTTTTGCCCTGAAATAAGTGAAATTTCTTCAATTTTGCCCCAAAATAAGTAAAAGTTCTGCAATTTTCCCCTAAAATAAGGTTAATTTCTGGAATTTTGCCCTAAAATAAGTGGAATTTCTGAGTTTTGCCCCAAAATAAAGAGAATTTATGCCTTTTTGCCCCACAATTAGTGAAATTTCTGCAATTTTGCCCTAAAATAAGGGAAATTTCTGCAATTTTTCCCTATAATAAGGGAAATTTCTGTAATTTTGCACCAAAATACGGAGAATTTCTGCCTTTTTGCCCCAAAATAAGGAAAATTTCTGCCTTTTTTTTCTGAAATAAGTGAAATTTCTGCAATTTTTTTTCAAAATAAGGGGAATTTCTGTTTTTTGCCCCACAATTAGGAAAATTTCTGCAATTTTGCCCCAAAATAAAGTGAATTTCTGCATTTTGCCCCAAAATATGGGGAATTTCTGCCTTTTTGTCCGAAAATAAGAAGAATGCATACCTTTTTGCCATAAAAAAGGGAAATTTCTTCATTTTTGCTCCAAAATAAGGGAAACTTTTGCCTTTTTGCCTCTAAATAAGTGGAATTTCTGTATTTTTCCCCCAAAACAAAAAAAATTTCTGTTTTTTTTGCCCCAAAATAAGGAAAATTTCTGACTTATTACCCTGAAATAAGTGAAATTTATGCAAATTTGCCCCAAAAATAGGGAAATTTCTGTTTTTTCCCCAAAATAAGGGGAATTTCAGCATTTTACCTCAAAATAAGGGAAATTTCTGATTTTTGCACCAAAATATGAAGAATTTCTGCCTTTTTGCCCAAAAATAAGGAAAATTTCTGCCTTTTTTCTATGAAATAAATGAAATTTCTGCAATTTTGCACCAACATAAGTAAAATTTCTGCAATTTTGCCCCAAAATAAGGGAAATTTCTGGAATTTTGCCCCAAAATAAGTGGAATTTCTGAGTTTTGCCCCAAAATAGGAGAATTTCTGCCTTTTTGCGCCACAATTATAGAAATTTCTGCAATTTTGCCCCAAAATAATGGTTAATTCTGCCTTTGCCCCAAAAATGGGAATTTCTGCCTTTTTGTTCGAAAATAAGAAGAATGCATACCTTTTTGCTATAAAAAAGAGAAATTTTTTTCATTTTTGCTCCAAAATAAGGGGAACTTTTGCCTTTTTGCCTCTAAATAAGTGGAATTTCTGTCTTTTTCCCCCAAAACAAAGAGAATTTCTGTCTTTTCTGCCCCAAAATAAGGAAAATTTCTGACTTATTACCCTGAAATAAGTGAAATTTCTGCAAATTTGCCCCAAAATACAGGAAATTTCTGCTTTTTTGCCCCCAAATAAGGGGAATTTCAGCCTTTTTACCTCAAAATAGGGGAAATTTCTGCATTTTTGCAACAAAATATTAGGAATTTCTGCATTATTGCCACAAAATATTAGGAATTTCTGCCTTATTGCCCCAAAATAAGGAAAATTTCTGCCTTTTTTCCCTGAAATAAGTGAAATTTCTGCAATTTTGCCCCAAAATAAGTTAAATTTCTGAAATTTTGCCCCAAATTAAGGGAAATTTCGGATATTTTGCCCCAAAATAAATGGAATTTTTGAGTTTTGCCCCAAAATAAGGAGAATTTCTGCCTTTTTGCCCCACAATTAGGGGAATGTCTGCAATTTTGCTCCAAAATACGGGGAATTTCTGCCTTTTTGCCCGAAAATAAGGGGAATGCATACCTTTTGCCATAAAAAAGGGAAATTTCTTCATTTTTGCCCCAAATTAAGGGAAATTTCTGCATTTGTGCCCTGAAATATGTGAAATTTCTACAATTTTAGCTTAAAATAAGGTGAATTTCTGCCTTTTTGCCGGAAAATAATGGGAATTTCTGCATTTTTGCCCCAAGATAAGAAAAATTTTTGCCTTTTTTCTCGGAAATAAGTGAAATTTCTGCAATTTATCACTAAAATAATGGAAATTTCTGCTATTTTCCCCTATAATAAGGGAAATTTCGGGAATTTTGCGCCAAAATAAGGGGAATTTCTGGTTTTTTGCCCCCAAATAAGGGAAATTTCTGCAGTTTTGCCCTAAAATAAGGCGAATTTCTGCGTTTTTTGCCTCTAAATAAGTGGAATTTCTGTCTTTTTCCCCAAAAACAAAGGGAATTTCTGTCATTTTTGAAACAAAATAAGGAAAATTTCTGACTTATTACCCTGAAATAAGTGAAATTTCTGCAATTTTGCCCCAATATAAGGGAAATTTCTGCCTTTTTGCCCCCAAATAAGGGGAATTTCAGCTTTTTTACCTCAAAATAAAGGGAATTTCTGAATTTTGGCACAAAATATTACGAATTTCTGCCTTTTTGCCCCAAAATAAGCAAAATTTCTGCTTTTTACCTAGAAATAAGTGAAATTTCTGCAATTTTGCCGCAAAATAGGTAAAATTTCTGCAATTTTGCCCCGAAATAAGGGAAATTTCTGGAATTTTGCCCCAAAAAAAGTGGAATATCTGAGTTTTGCCCCAAAATAGGAGAATTTCTGCCTTTCTGCCCCAAAATTAGTGAAATTTCTGCAATTAAGCCCTAAAATAAGAGAAATTTCTGCAAGTTTTCCCCATAATAAGGGAAATTTCTGTAATTTTGCTTCAAAATAAGGGGAATTTCTGTTTTTTGCCCCACAATTAGGGAAATTTCTGCAATTTTGCCTTAAAATAAGGGGAATTTAGCCTTTTGCCCCAAAATATGGGGAATTTCTGCCTTTTTGTCCAAAAATAAGAAGAATGCATATCTTTTTGCCATAATAAAGTGAAATTTCTTCATTTTTGCTCCAAAATAAGTGGAAATTTTTCCTTTTTGCCTCTAAATAAGTGGAATTTCTGTCTTTTTTTCCCAAAACAAAGGGAATTTCTGTCTTTTTCCCCCAAAATAAGGAAAATTTTTGACTTATTATGCTGAAATAAGTGAAATTTTTGCAAATTTGCCCCAAAATAAGGGAAATTTCTGCTTTTTGCCCACAAATAAGGGGAATTTCAGCTTTTTTACCTCAAAATAAGGGAAATTTCTGCATTTTTGCAACAAAATATTAGGAATTTCTGCATTTTTGCCACAAAATATTAGGAATTTTTGCCTTTTTGCCCCAAAATAAGGAAAATTTCTGCATTTTTTTTCCCTGAAATAAGTGAAATTTCTGCAATTTTGCCCCAAAATAAGTGAAATTTCTGCAATTTTGCCCCAAAATAAGGGAAATTTCTGGAATTTTGCCCCAAAATTAGTGGAATTTCTGAGTTTTACCCCAAAATAAGGAAAATTTCTGCCTTTTTGCCAAACAATTAGGGGAATTTCTGCAATTTTGCTCCAAAATACAGGGAATTTCTGCTTTTTTGCACAAAAATAAGGGGAATGCATAACTTTTTGCCATAAAAAGGGAAATTTCTTCATTTTTGCCCTAAATTAAGGGAAATTTCTGCCTTTTGGTTCTGAAATATGTGAAATTTCTGCAATTTTAGCCCAAAATAAGGAGAATTTCTGCCTTTTTGCCCCAAAATAATGAAAATTTCTGCCTTTTTGCACCAAAATAAGAAAAATTTTTGATTTTTTTCTCTGAAATAAATGAAATTTCTGCAATTTTGCCCTAAAATAAAAGAAATTTCTGCAATTTTTCCCCATAATAAAGATAATTTCTGGAATTTTGCCTCAAAATAAGGGGAATTTCTGTTTTTTTGCCCCCAAATAAGGAAAATTTCTGCAATTTTGCCCTAAAATAAGGGGAATTTCTGCTTTTTTTGCCTCTAAATAAGTGGAATTTCTGTCTTTTTCCCTCAAAACAAATAGAATTTCTGTCATTTTTGCCCCAAAATAAGGAAAATTTCTGCCTTTTTTCCCTGAAATAAGTGAAATTTCTGCAATTTTGCCCCAAAATAAGTAAAATTTCTGCAATTTTGCCACAAAATAAGGGAAATTTCTGGAATTTTGCCCCAAAATAAGTGGAATTTCTGAGTTTTGCCCCAAAATAAGGAGAATTTCTGCCTTTTTGCCCCATAATTAGTGAAATTTCTGCAATTTTGCCCTAAAATAAGAGAAATTTCTGCAATTTTTCCCCATAATAAAGGAAATTTCTGCAATTTTGCTTCAAAATAAGGGGAATTTCTGTTTTTTGCCCCACAATTAGGGAAATTTCTGCAATTTTGCTCCAAAATAAAAGGAATTTCTGCCTTTTGTTCTAAAATATGGGGAATTTCTGCCTTTTTGTCCAAAAATAAGAAGAATGCATACCTTTTTGCCATAAAAAAGGGAAATTTCTTCATTTTTGCTCCAAAATAAGGGGAACTTTTGCCTTTTTGCCTCTAAATAAGTGGAATTTCTGTCTTTTTCCCCCAAAACAAAGGGAATTTCTGTCTTTTTTGCACCAAAATAAGAAAAATTTCTGACTTATTACCCTGAAATAAGTGAAATTTCTGCAAATTTGCCCCAAAATAAGGGAAATTTCTTCCTTTTTGCCCTTAAATATGGGGAATTTCAGCCTTTTTACCTCTAAATAAGGGAAATTTCTGCATTTTTGCAACAAAATATTAGGAATTTCTGCATTTTTGCCACAAAATATTAGGAATTTCTGCTTTTTTGCCCCAAAATAAGGAAAATTTCTGTTTTTTTTTTCCTGAAATAAGTGAAATTTCTGCAATTTTGCCCCAAAATAAGTGAAATTTCTGCAATTTTGCCCCAAAATAAGGGAAATTTCTGGAATTTGGCCCCGAAATAAGTGGAATTTCTGAGTTTTGCCCCAAAATAAGGAGAATTTCTGCCTTTTTGACCCACAATTAGGGGCATTTCTGCAATTTTGCTTCAAAATACGGGAAATTTCTGCCTTTTTGCCTGAAAATAAGGGGAATGCATACCTTTTTGCCATAAAAAAGGGAAATTTCTTCATTTTTGCCCCAAATTAAGGGAAATTTCTGCCTTTTTGCCCTGAAATATGTGAAATTTCTGCAATTTTAGCCCAAAAAAAGGGAATTTCTGCCTTTTTGCCCTAAAATAATGGGAATTTCTGCTTTTTTGCCCCAAAATAAGAATAATTTTGGCTTTTTTTCTCTGAAATATGTGATATTTCTGCAATTTTGCCCTAAAATAAAAGAAATTTCTGCAATTTTTTCCCATAATATAGGAAATTTCTGGAATTTTGCCCCAAAATAAAGGGAATTTCTGTTTTTTGCCCCCAAATAAAGGAAATTTCTGCAATTTTGCCCTAATATAAGAGGAATTTCTGCTTTTTTTTCTCTAAATAAGTGGAATTTCTGTCTTTTTCCCCCAAAACAAAGGGAATTTCTGTCATTTTTGCCCCAAAATAAGGAAAATTTCTTACTTATTACCCTGAAATAAGTGAAATTTCTTCAATTTTGCTCCAATATAAGGGAAATTTCTGCCTTTTTGCCCCCAAATAAGGGGAATTTCAGCCTTTTTACCTCAAAATAAGGGGAATTTCTGAATTTTGGCACAAAATATTAGGAATTTCTGCCTTCTTGCCCCAAAATAAGGAAAATTTCTGCAATTTTGCCACAAAATAAGGGAAATTTCTGGAATTTTGCCCCAAAATAAGTGGAATTTCTGAGTTTTGCTCCAAAATAAGGAGAATTTCTGCCTTTTTGCCCCACAATTAGTGAAATTTCTGCAATTTTGCCCTAAAATAAGAGAAATTTCTGCAATTTTTCCCCATAATAAAGGAAATTTCTGCAATTTTGCTTCAAATTAAGGGGAATTTCTGTTTTTTGCTGGAAAATAAAGAAATTTCTGTAATTTTGCCCTAAAATATAGGGAATATCTTCCTTTTTTCCGAAAATAAGAAGAATGCATACCTTTTTGCCATAAAAAAAGAAATTTCTTTCTTTTTGCTCCAAAATAACGGGAACTTTTGCCTTTTTGCCTCTAAATAAGTGGAATTTCTGTCTTTTTCCCCCAAAACAAAGGGAATATCTGTTTTTTTGCCCCATAATAAAGAAAATTTCTGACTTATTACTCTGAAATAAGTGAAATTTCTGCAAATTTGCCCCAAAAAAGGGAAATTTCTGCCTTTTGCCCCAAAATAAGGGAAATTTCAGCATTTTACCTCAAAATAAGGGAAATTTCTGATTTTTGCACCAAACTATGAAGAATTTCTGCCTTTTTGCCCCAAAATAAGGAAATTTTCTGCCTTTTTTCCCTGAAATAAGTGAAATTTCTGCAATTTTGCCAGAAAATAAATGAAATTTCTTCAATTTTGCCCCAAAATAAGGGAAATTTCTGGAATTTTGCCCCAAAATAAGTGTAATTTCTGAGTTTTGCCCCAAAATAAAAAGAATTTCTGCCTTCTTGCCCCACAATTAGGGGAATTTCTGCAATTGTGCTTTAAAATACGGGGAATTTCTGCTTTTTGCCCGAAAATAAGTGGAATGCATAACTTTTTGCCATAAAAAAGGGAAATTTCTTCATGTTTGCCCCAAATTAAGAAAAATTTCTGCCTTTTTGCCCTGAAATATGAAAAATTTCTGCAATTTTAGCCCAAAATAAGGTGAATTTCTGCCTTTTTGCCCCAAAATAATGGGAATTTCTGTTTTTTGCCCCAAAATAAGAAAAATTTTTGCTTTTTTCTCTGAAATAAGTGAAATTTCTGCAATTTTGCCCTAAAATAAAAGAAATTTCTGCAATTTTCCCATAATAAAGGAAATTTCTGAAATTTTGCCCCAAAATAAGGGGAATTTCTGTTTTTTTGCCCCCAAATAAGAGAAATTTCTGCAATTTTGCCCTAAAATAAGAGGAATTTCTGTTTTTTGCCTCTAAATGAGTGGAATTTCTGTCTTTTTCCCCAAAACAAAGGGAATTTCTGTACTTTTTGCCCCAAAATAAGGAAAATTTCTGACTTATTACCCTGAAATAAGTGAAATATCTGCAATTTTGCCCTAATATAAAGGAAATTTCTGCCTTTTAGCCATCAAATAAGGGGAATTTCAGCGTTTTTACCTCAAAATAAGGAGAATTTTTGAATTTTGGCACAAAATATTAGTAATTTCTGCGTTTTTGCCCCAAAATAAGGAAAATTTCTGCCTTTTTTCCCTGAAATAAGTGCAATTTCTGCAATTTTTTTCTAAAAAATAAGTAAAATTTCTGCAATTTTGCCCCAAAATAAGGGATATTTCTGGAATTTTGCCCCAAAATAAGTGGAATTTCTGAGTTTTGCCCCAAAATAAGGAGAATTTCTGCCTTTTTGCACAACAATTAGTGAAATTTCTGCAATTTTGCCCTAAAATGAGGGAAATTTCTGCAATTTTGCCTTAAATAAGGGAAATTTCTGCAATTTTTCTCCATAATAAGGGAAATTTCTGCAATTTTGCCCCAAAATAAGGGGAATTTCTGTTTTTTGCCCCACAATTAGGGAAATTTCTGCAATTTTGCCCCAAAATAAGGGGAATTTCTGCCTTTTGCCCCAAAATATGGGGAATTTCTGCCTTTTTGTCTGAAAATAAGAAGAATGCATACATTTTTGTCATAAAAAAGGGAAATTTCCTCATTTTTGCTCCAAAATAAGGGGAACTTTTGCCTTTTTGCCTCTAAATAAGTGGAATTTCTGTCTTTTTCCCCCAAAACAAAGACAATTTCTATATTTTTTGCCCCAAAATAAGAAAAATTTCTGACTTATTACCCTGAAATAAGTGAAATTTCTGCAAATTTGCCCCAAAATAAGAAAAATTTCTGCCTTTTTGCCCCCAAATAAGGGGAATTTCAGCCTTTTTACCTCAAAATAAAGGAAATTTCTGCATTTTTGCAACAAAATATTAAAAATTTCTGCATTTTTGCCACAAAATATTAGGAATTTCTGCCCTTTTGCCAAAAAATAAGGAAAATTTCTGCCTTTTTTTCCCTGAAATAAGTGAAATTTCTGCAAATTTGCCCCCCAAAAAGGGAAATTTCTGCCTTTTGCCCCAAAATATGGGAAATTTCAGCATTTTACCTCAAAATAAAAGAAATTTCTGATTTTTGCACCAAAATATGGAGAATTTCTGCCTTTTTGCTCCAAAATAAGGAAAATTTCTGACTTTTTTCCCTGAAATAAGTGAAATTTCTGCAATTTTGCCCCAAAATAAGTGAAATTTCTGCAATTTTGCCCCAAAATAAGGGAAATTTCTGGAATTTTGCCCCAAAATAAGTGGAATTTCTGAGTTTTGCCCAAAAATAAGAAGAATTTCTGCATTTCTGCCCCACAATTAGGGAAATTTCTGCAATTTTGCTCCAAAATACGGGGAATTTCTGCTTTTTTTACCTGAAAATAAGGGGAATGCATACCTTTTTGCCATAAAAAGGGAAATTTCTTCATTTTGCCCCAAATTAAGGGAAATTTCTGCTTTTTTGCCCTGAAATATGTGAAATTTCATCAATTTTAGCCCAAAATAAGGTGAATTTCTGCCTTTTTGCCCCAAAATAATGGGAATTTCTGATTTTTGCCCCAAAATATGAAAAATTTTTGCCTTTATTCTCTGAAATAAGTGAAATTTCTGCAACTTTGCCCTAAAATAAGGGAAATTTTTGCAATTTTTCCCCATAATTAGGGAAATTTCAGGAATTTTGCCCCAAAATAAAAGGAATTTCTGCATTTTTGCCTTTAAATAAGTGGAATTTCTGTCTTTTTCCGCCAAAACAAAGGGAATTTCTGTCATTTTTGCCCCAAAATAAGGAAAATTTCTGACTTATTACCCTGAAATAGTGAAATTTCTGCAATTTTGCCCCAATATAAAAGAAATTTCTGCCTTTTTGCCCCCAAATAAAGGGAATTTCAGCCTTTTTACCTCAAAATAAAAGGAATTTCTGAATTTTGGCACAAAATAATAGGAATTTCTGCGTTTTTGCCCCAAAATAAAGAAAATTTCTGCATTTTTTCCCTGAAATAAGTGAAATTTCTGCAATTTTGCCCCAAAATAAGTAAAATTTTGCAATTTTGCCCCCAAATAAGGGAAATTTCGGGAATTTTGCCCGAAAATAAGTGGAATTTCTGAGTTTTGCCCAAAATAAGGAGAACTTCTGCTTTTTTGCCCCACAATTAATGAAATTTCTGCAATTTTGCCCTAAAATAAGGGAAATTTCTGCAATTTTTCCCCATAATAAGGGAAATTTCTGCAATTTTGCCCCAAAATAAGGGGAATTTCTGTTTTTTGCCCCACAATTAGGGAAATATCTGCAATTTTACCCCAAAATAAGGGGAATTTCTGCCTTTTGCCCCAAAATATGGGGAATTTCTGCGTTTTTGTCTGAAAATAAGAAGAATGCATACCTTTTTGTCATAAAAAAGGGAAATTTCCTCATTTTTGCTCCAAAATAAGGGGAACTTTTGCCTTTTTGCCTCTAAATAAGTGGAATTTCTGTCTTTTTCCCCCAAAACAAAGGAAATTTCTGTCTTTTTTGCCCCAAAATAAGAAAAATTTCTGACTTATTACCCTGAAATAAGTGAAATTTCTGCAAATTTGCCCCAAAATAAAGGAAATTTCTGCCTTTTTCCCCCAAATAAGGGGAATTTCAGCCTTTTTACCTCAAATTAAAAAAAAAGTTCTGCAATTTTGCAACAAAATATTAGAAATTTCTGCATTTTTGCAACAAAATATTAGGAATTTCTGCCTTTTTACCCCAAAATAAGGAAAATTTCTGCCTTTTTTCCCTGAAATAATTGGAATTTCTGCAATTTTGCCCCAAAATATGTGAAATTTCTGCAATTTTGCCCCAAAATAAGGGAAATTTCTGGAATTTTGCCCCAAAATAAGTGGAATTTCTGAGTGTTGCCCCAAAATAAGTAGAATTTCTGCTTTTCTGCCCCACAATTAGGGGAATTTCTGCAATTTTGCTCCAAAATACGGGAAATTTCTGCCTTTTTGCCCGAAAATAAAGGGAATGCATACCTTTTTGCCATAAAAAGGGAAATTTCTAAATTTTTGCCCCAAATTAAGGGAAATTTCTGATTTTTTGCCCTGAAATATGTGAAATTTCTGCAATTTTAGCCCAAAATAAGGTGAATTTCTGCCTTTTTGCCCCAAAATAATGGGAATTTCTGCCTTTTTGCCCCAAAATAAGAAAAATTTTTGCTTTTTTTTCTGAAATAAGTGAAATATCTGCAATTTTGCCCTAAAATAAGGGAAATTTCGACAATTTTTCTCTATAATAAGAGAAATTTCTTGTATTTTGCCCTAAAATAAGGGGAATTTCTGTTTTTTTGCCCCCAAATAAAAGAAATTTCTGCAATTTTGCCCTAAAATAACGGAATTTCTTTCTTTTTGCCCCAAAATAAAGAGAATTTCTGCCTTTTTGCCCCAAAATAAAGAAAATTACTGTATTTTTTACCCCAAAATTAGGTGAATTTCTGCAATTTTGCTCCAAAATATGGGGAATTTCTGCCTTTTTGCTCAAATAAGGAAAAATTCTGCCTTTTTCCCTGAAATAAGTGAAATTACTGCAATTTTGCCCCAAAATAAGTAAAATTTTTGCAATTTTGCCCCAAAATAAGGGAAATTTCTGGAATTTTGCCCCAAAATAAGTGGAATTTCTGAGTTTTGCCCTAAAATAAGGAGAATTTCTGCCTTTTTGCGCCACAATTAGTGAAATTTCTGCAATTTTGCCTTAAATAAGGGAAATTTCTGCAATTTTTCCTCATAATAAGGGAAATTTCTGCAATTTTGCCCCAAAATAAGGGGAATTTCTGCCTTTTGCCCTAAAATATGGGGAATTTCTGCCTTTTTGTCTGAAATTAAGAAGAATGCATACATTTTTGCCATAAAAAAGGAAATTTCTTCATTTTTGCTGCAAAATAAGGGGAACTTTTGCCTTTTTGCCTCTAAATAAGTGGAATTTCTGTCTTTTTCCCCCAAAACAAAGGGAATTTTTGTCTTTTTTGCCCCAAAATAAAGAAAATTTCTGACTTATAACCCTGAAATAAGTGAAATTTCTGCAAATATGCCCCAAAATAAGAAAAATTTCTGCCTTTTTGCCTCCAAATAAGGGGAATTTCAGCCTTTTTACCTCAAAATAAGGGAAATTTCTGCATTTTTGCAACAAAATATTAGGAATTTCTGCATTTTTGCCACAAAATATTAGGAATTTCTGCCCTTTTGCCAAAAAATAAGGAAAATTTCTGCCTTTTTTTCCCTGAAATAAGTGAAATTTCTGCAAATTTGCCCCAAAAAAAAAGAAATTTCGGCCTTTTGCCCCAAAATAAGGGGAATTTCAGGATTTTACCTCAAAATAAGGGAAATTTCTGATTTTTGCACCAAAATATGGAGAATTTCTGCCTTTTTGCTCCAAAATAAAGAAAATTACTGCCTTTTTTCCCTGAAATAAGTGAAATTTCTGAAATTTTGCCAAAAATAAGTGAAATTTCTGCAATTTTTCCCCAAAATAAGAAAATTTTCAGGAATTTTGCCCCAAAATAAGGGAAATTTCTGTTTTTTTGCCCCCAAATAATGGAAATTTCTGCAATTTTGTCCTAAAATAAGGGGAATTTCTGCATTTTTGCCTCTAAATAAGTGGAATTTCTGTCTTTTTCCCCCAAAACAAAGGAATTTCTGTCATTTTTGCCCCAAAATATGGAAAATTTCTGACTTATTACCCTGAAATTAGTAAAATTTCTGCAATTTTGCCCTAATATAAGGGAAATTTCTGCCTTTTTGCCCCCAAATAAGGGGAATTTCAGCCTTTTTACCTCAAAATAAAAAGAATTTCTGAATTTTGGAACAAAATATTAGGAATTTCTGCCTTTTTGCCCCAAAATAAAAAAAATTTCTGCCTTTTTTTACTGAAATAAGTAAAATTTCTGCAATTTTGCCCCAAAATAAGTAAAATTTCTGCAATTTTGCCCCTAAATAAGGGAAATTTCTGGAATTTAGCCCCAAAATAAGTGGAATTTCTGAGTTTTGCCTTAAAATTAGGAGAATTTCTGCCTCTTTGCCCAACGATTAGTGAAATTTCTGCAATTTTGCCCTAAAATAAGGGAAATTTCTGCAATTTTTCCCCATAATAAGGAAAATTTCTGCAATTTTGACCCAAAATAAAGGGAATTTCTGTTTTTTGCCCTACAATTAGGGAAATTTTGGCAATTTTGCCCCAAAATAAGGGGAATTTCTGCCTTTTTCCCCAAAATATGGGGAATGTCTGCCTTTTTGTCTGAAAATAAGAAGAATGCATAACTTTTTGCCATAAAAAAGGGAAATTTCCTCATTTTTGCTCCAAAATAAGGGGAACTTTTGCCTTTTTGCCTCTAAATAAGTGGAATTTCTGTCTTTTTCCCCCAAAACAAAGGAAATTTCTGTCTTTTTTGCCCCAAAATAAGAAAAATTTCTGACTTATTACCCTGAAATAAGTGAAGTTTCTGCAAATTTGCCCCAAAATATACGAAATTTCTGCCTTTTTGCCCCCAAATAAGGGGAATTTCAGCCTTTTTACCTCAAATTAAGGAAAAGTTCTGCATTTTTGCAACAAAATATTAGGAATTTCTGCATTTTTGCAACAAAATATTAGGAATTTCTGCCTTTTTGCCCCAAAAGAAGGAAAATTTCTGCCTTTTTTCCCTGAAATAATTGAAATTTCTGCAATTTTGCCCCAAAATATGTGAAATTTCTGCAATTTTGCCCCAAAATTAGGGAAATTTCTGGAATTTTGCCCCAAAATATGTGGAATTTCTGAGTGTTGCCCCAAAATAAGGAGAATTTCTGCTTTTCTGCCTCACAATTAGGGGAATTTCTGCAATTTTGCTCCAAAATACGGGAAATTTCTGCCTTTTTGCCCGAAAATAAAGGGAATGCATACCTTTTTGCCATAAAAAGGGAAATTTCTTCATTTTTGCCCCAAATTAAGGGAAATTTCTGCTTTTTGCCCTGAAATATGTGAAATTTCTGCAATTTTAGCATAAAATAAGGTGAATTTCTGCCTTTTTACCCCAAAATAATGGGAATTTCTGCCTTTTTGCCCCAAAATAAAAAAAATTTTTGCTTTTTTTTCTGAAATAAGTGAAATATCTGCAATTTTGCACAAAAATAAGGGAAATTTCTACAATTTTTCCCCATAATAAGAAAAATTTCTTGAATTTTGCCCCAAAATAAGGGGAATTTCTGTTTTTTGCCCCCAAATAAGAGAAATTTCTGCAATTTTGCCCTAAAATAAAGGGAATTTCCTTCTTTTTGACCCAAAATAAAGAGAATTTCTGCCTTTTTGCCCCAAAATAAAGAAAATTACTGTATTTTTTACCCCAAAATTAGGTGAATTTCTGCAATTTTGCTCCAAAATATGGGGAATTTCTGCCTTTTTGCTCAAATAAGAAAAATTTCTGCCTTTTTTTCCTGAAATAAGTGAAATATCTGCAATTTTGCCCCAAAATAAGTAAAACTTTTGCAATTTTGCCCCAAAATAAGGGAAATTTCTGGAATTTTGCCCCAAAATAAGTGGAATTTCTAAGTTTTGCCCTAAAATAAGGAGAATTTCTGCCTTTTTGCCCCACAATTAGTGAAATTCTGCAATTTTGCCTTAAATAAGGGAAATTTCTGCAATTTTTCACCATAATAAAGGAAATTTCTGCAATTTTGCCCCAAAATAAGTGGAATTTCTGTTTTTTGCCCCAAAATTAGGGAAATTTCTGCAATTTTGCCCCAAAATAAGGGGAATTTCTGCCTTTTGCCCCAAAATATGGGGAATTTCTGCCTTTTTGTCTGAAAATAAGAAGAATGCATACATTTTTGCTATAAAAAAGGGAAATTTCTTTATTTTTGCTCCAAAATAAGGGGAACTTTTGCCTTTTTGCCTCTAAATAAGTGGAATTTCTGTCTTTTTCCCTAAAAACAAAGAGAATTTCTGTCTTTTTTGCCCCAAAAAAAAGGAAAATTTCTGACTTATAACCCTGAAATAAGTGAAATTTCTGAAAATTTGCCCCAAAATAAGAAAAATTTCTGCCTTTTTGCCCCCAAATAAGGGGAATTTCAGCATTTTAACCTTAAAATAAGGGAAATTTCTGCATTTTTGCAACAAAATATTAGGAATTTCTGCATTTTTGCCAAAAAATATTAGGAATTTCTGCCCTTTTGCAAAAAAATAAGGAAAATTTCTGCCTTTTTTTCTCTGAAATAAGTGAAATTTCTGCAAATTTGCCCCAAAAAAAAGGGTATTTCGGCCTTTTGCCCCAAAATATGGGGAATTTCAGCATTTTACCTCAAAATAAGGGAAATTTCTGATTTTTGCACCAAAATATGGAGAATTTCTGCCTTTTTGCCCCAAAATAAAGAAAATTACTGCCTTTTTTCCCTGAAATAAGTGAAATTTCTGCAATTTTGCCCCAAAATAAGTGAAATTTCTGCAATTTTTCCCCAAAATAAGAAAATTTTCAGGAATTTTGCCCCAAAATAAGGGGAATTTCTGTTTTTTTGCCCCCAAATAAGGGAAATTTCTTCAATTTTGTCCTAAAATAAGGGCAATTTCTGCATTTTTGCCTCTAAATAAGTGGAATTTCTGTCTTTTTCCCCCAAAACAAAGAAAATTTCTGTCATTTTTGCCCCAAAATAAGGAAAATTTCTGACTTATTACCCTGAAATTAGTGAAATTTCTGCAATTTTGCCTCAATATAAGGGAAATTTCTGCCTTTTTGCCCCCAAATAAAGGGAATTTCATCCTTTTTACCTCAAAATAAAAAGACTTTCTGAATTTTGGCAAAACATATTAGGAATTTCTGCATTTTTGCCCCAAAATAAGGAAAATTTCTGCCTTTTTTCTCTGAAATAAGTGAAATTTCTGCAATTTTGCCCAAAAATAAGTAAAATTTCTTCAATTTTGCCCCTAAATAAGGGAAATTTCTGCAATTTTTCCCCATAATAAGGAAAATTTCTGCAATTTTGACCCAAAATTAGGGGAATTTCTGTTTTTTGCCCTACAATTAGGGAAATTTTGACAATTTTGCCCCAAAATAAGGGGAATTTCTGCCTTTTGCCCCAAAATATGGGGAATTTCTGCCTTTTTGTCTGAAAATAAGAAGAATGCATAACTTTTTGCCATAAAAAAGAGAAATTTCCTCATTTTTGCTCCATAATAAGGGGAACTTTTGCCTTTTTGCTGCTAAATAAGTGGAATTTCTGTCTTTTTCCCCCAAAACAAAGGAAATTTCTGTCTTTTTTGCCCCAAAATAAGAAAAAATTCTGACTTATTACCCTGAAATAAGTGAAGTTTCTGCAAACTTGCCCCAAAATATAGAAAATTTCTGCCTTTTTGCCCCCAACTAAGGGGAATTTCAGCCTTTTTACCTCAAATTAAGGAAAAGTTCTGCATTTTTGCAACAAAATATTAGAAATTTCTGCATTTTTGCAACAAAATATTAGGAATTTCTGCCTTTTTGCCCCAAAAGAAGGAAAATTTCTGCCTTTTTTCCATGAAATAATTGAAATTTCTGCAATTTTGCCCCAAAATATGTGAAATTTCTGCAATTTTGGCCCAAAATAAGTGGAATTTCTGAGTGTTGCCCCAAAATAAGGAGAATTTCTGCTTTTCTGCCCCACAATTAGGGGAATTTCTGCAATTTTGCTACAAAATACCGGAAATTTCTGCCTTTTTGCCCGAAAATAAAGGGAATGCATAACTTTTTGCCATAAAAAGGGAAATTTCTTCATTTTTGCCCCAAATTAAGGGAAATTTCTGCCTTTTTGCCCTGAAATATGTGAAATTTCTGCAATTTTAGCCCAAAATAAGGTGAATTTCTGTCTTTTTGTCCCAAAATAATGGGAATTTCTGCCTTTTTGCCCCCAATTAAGAAAAATTTTTGCTTTTTTTTCTGAAATAAGTTAAATATCTGCAATTTTGCCCTAAAATAAGGGAAATTTCTACAATTTTTCCCCATAATAAGGGAAATTGCTTGAATTTTGCCCCAAAATACGGGGAATTTCTGTTTTTTTGCCCCCAAATAAGAGAAATTTCTGCAATTTTGCCCTAATATAAAGGGAATTTCTTTCTTTTTGCCCCAAAATAAAGAGAATTTCTGCATTTTTGCCCCAAAATAAAGAAAATTCCTGTATTTTTTGCCCCAAAATTAGGTGAATTTCTGCAATTTTGCTCCAAAATATGGGGAATTTCTGCCTTTTTTCTCAAATAAGGAAAATTTCTGCCTTTTTTCCATGAAATAAGTAAAATTTCTGCAATTTTGCCCCAAAATAAGTTAAATTTTTGCAATTTTGCCCCAAAATAAGGGAAATTTCTGGAATTTTGCCCCAAAATAAGTGGAAATTCTGAGTTTTGCCCTAAAATAAGGAGAATTTCTGCCTTTTTGTGCCACAATTAGTGAAATTTTTGCAATTTTGCCTTAAGTAAGGGAAATTTCTGCAATTTTTCACCATAATAAGGGAAATTTCTGCAATTTTGCCCCAAAATAAGGGGAATTTCTGGTTTTTGCCACACAATTAGGGAAATTTCTGCAATTTTGCCCCAAAATAAGGGGAATTTCTGCCTTTTGCCCCAAAATATAGGGAATTTCTGCCTTTTTGTCTGAAAATAAGAAGAATGCATACATTTTTGCCATAAAAAGGGAAATTTCTTCATTTTTGCTCCAAAATAAGGGGAACTTTTGCCTTTTTGCCTCTAAATAAGTTGAATTTCTGTCTTTTTCCCCCAAAACAAAGGGAATTTCTGTCTTTTTTGCCCCAAAATAAGGAAAATTTCTGACTTATAACCCTGAAATAAGTGAAATTTCTGCAAATTTGCCCCAAAATAAGAAAAATTTCTGCCTTTTTGCCCCCAAATAAGGGGAATTTCAGCCTTTTTACCTCAAAATAAAAGAAATTTATGCATTTTTGCAACAAAATATTAGGAATTTCTGCATTTTTGCCACAAAATATTAGGAATTTCTGCCCTTTTGCCAAAAAGTAAGGAAAATTTCTGCCTTTTTTTCCTTGAAATAAGTGAAATTTCTGCAAATTTGCCCCCAAAAAAGGGAAATTTCGGCCTTTTGCCCCAAAATAAGGGGAATTTCAGCATTTTACCTCAAAATAAGGGAAATTTCTGATTTTTGCACCAAATTATGGAGAATTACTGCTTTTTGCCCCAAAATAAAGAAAATTACTGCCTTTTTCCCTGAAATAAGTGAAATTTCTGCAATTTTGCCCCAAAATAAGTGAAATTTCTGCAATTTTTCCCCAAAATAAGAAAATTTTCAGGAATTTTGCCCAAAAATAAGGGGAATTTCTGTTTTTTTGCCCCCTAATAAGGGAAATTTCTGCAATTTTGTCCTAAAATAAAGGGAATTTCTGCATTTTTGCCTCTAAATAAGTGGAATTTCTGTCTTTTTCCCCCAAAACAAAGGGAATTTCTGTCATTTTTGCCCCAAAATACGGAAAATTTCTGACTTATTACCCTGAAATTAGTGAAATTTCTGCAATTTTGCCCCAATATAAGGGAAATTTCTGCCTTTTTGCCCCCAAATAAGGGGAATTTCAGCCTTTTTACCTCAAAATAAAAAGAATTTCTGAATTTTGGCACATAATATTAGGAATTTCTGCCTTTTTGCCCCAAAATAAGAAAAATTTCTGCTTTTTTTCCCTGAAATAAGTGAAATTTCTGCAATATTGCCCCAAAATAAGTAAAATTTCTGCAATTTTGCCCCTAAATAAGGGAAATTTCTGGAATTTTGCCCCAAAATAAGTGGAATTTCTGAGTTTTGCCCCAAAATTAGAAGAATTTCTGCCTCTTTGCCCCACGATTAGTGAAATTTCTGCAATTTTGCCTTAAATAAGGGAAATTTCTGCAATTTTTCCCCATAATAAGGAAAATTTCTGCAATTTTTACACAAAATAAGGGGAATTTCTGTTTTTTGCCCTACAATTAGGGAAATTTCGGCAATTTTGCCCCAAAATAAGGGGAATTTCTGCCTCTTGCCCCAAAATATGGGGAATTTCTGCCTTTTTGTCTGAAAATAAGAAGAATGCATAACTTTTTGCCATAAAAAAGGGAAATTTCCTCATTTTTGCTCCAAAATAAGGGGAACTTTTGCCTTTTCGCCTCTAAATAAGTGGAATTTCTGTCTTTTTCCCCCAAAACAAAGGAAATTTCTGTCTTTTTTGCCCCAAAATAAGAAAAATTTCTGACTTATTACCCTGAAATAAGTGAAGTTTCTGCAAATTTGCCCCAAAATATAGGAAATTTCTGCCTTTTTGCCCCCAAATAAGGGGATTTTCAGCCTTTTAACCTCAAATTAAGGAAAAGTTCTGCATTTTTGCAACAAAATATTAGGAATTTCTGCATTTTTGCAACAAAATATTAGGAATTTATGCCTTTTTGCCCCAAAATAAGGAAAATTTCTGCCTTTTTTTCCCTGAAATAATGGAAATTTCTGCAATTTTGCCCCAAAATATGTGAAATTTCTGCAATTTTACCCCAAAATAAGCTGAATTTCTGAGTGTTGCCACAAAATAAGGAGAATTTCTGCTTTTCTGCCCCACAATTAGGGGAATTTCTGCAATTTTGCTCCAAAATACGGGAAATTTCTGCCTTTTTTCCCCGAAAATAAAGGGAATGCATACCTTTTTGCCATAAAAAGGGAAATTTCTTCATTTTTGCCTCAAATTAAGGGAAATTTCTGCCTTTTTGCCCTGAAATATGTGAAATTTCTGCAATTTTAGCCCAAAGTAAGGTGAATTTCTGCCTTTTTGCCCCAAAATAATGGGAATTTCTGCCTTTTTGCCCCCAAATAAGAAAAATTTTTGCTTTTTTTTCTGAAATAAGTGAAATATCTGCAATTTTGCCCTAAAATAAGGGAAATTTCTACAATTTTTCCCCATAATAAGGGAAATTTCTTGAATTTTGCCCCAAAATAAGGGGAATTTCTGTTTTTTTGCCCCCAAATAAGAGAAATTTCTGTAATTTTGCCCTAAAATAAAGGGTATTTCTTTCTTTTTGCCGCAAAATAAAGAGAATTTCTGCCTTTTTGCCCCAAAATAAAGAAAATTACTGTATTTTTTACTGCCAAATTAGGTGAATTTCTGCAATTTTGCTCCAAAATATGGGGAATTTCTGCCTTTTTTCTCAAATAACGAAAATTTCTGGCTTTTTTCCCTGAAATAAGTAAAATTTGTGCAATTTTGCCCCAAAATAAGTAAAATTTTTGCAATTTGGCCCCAAAATAAGGGAAATTTCTGGAATTTTGCCCCAAAATAAGTGGAAATTCTGAGTTTTGCCCTAAAATAAGGAGAATTTCTGCCTTTTTGTGCCACAATTAGTGAAATTTCTGCAATTTTGCCTTAAGTAAGGGAAATTTTTGCAATTTTTCACCATAATAAGGGAAATTTCTGCAATTTTGCCCCAAAATAAGGGGAATTTCTGGTTTTTGCCACACAATTGGGGAAATTTCTGCAATTTTGCCCCAAAATAAGGGGAATTTCTGCCTTTTGCCCCAAAATATAGGGAATTTCTGCCTTTTTGTCTGAAAATAAGAAGAATGCATACATTTTTGCCATAAAAAGGGAAATTTCTTCATTTTTGCTCCAAAATAAGGGGAACTTTTGCATTTTTGCCTCTAAATAAGTTGAATTTCTGTCTTTTTCCCCCAAAACAAAGGGAATTTCTGTCTTTTTTGCCCCAAAATAAGGAAAATTTCTGACTTATAACCCTGAAATAAGTGAAATTTCTGCAAATTTGCCCCAAAATAAGAAAAATTTCTGCCTTTTTGCCCCCAAATAAGGGGAATTTCAGCCTTTTTACCTCAAAATAAAAGAAATTTATGCATTTTTGCAACAAAATATTAGGAATTTCTGCATTTTTGCCACAAAATATTAGGAATTTCTGCCCTTTTGCCAAAAAGTAAGGAAAATTTCTGCCTTTTTTTCCTTGAAATAAGTGAAATTTCTGCAAATTTGCCCCCCAAAAAGGGAAATTTCGGCCTTTTGCCCCAAAATAAGGGGAATTTCAGCATTTTACCTCAAAATAAGGGAAATTTCTGATTTTTGCACCAAATTATGGAGAATTACTGCTTTTTGCCCCAAAATAAAGAAAATTACTGCCTTTTTCCCTGAAATAAGTGAAATTTCTGCAATTTTGCCCCAAAATAAGTGAAATTTCTGCAATTTTTCCCCAAAATAAGAAAATTTTCAGGAATTTTGCCCAAAAATAAGGGGAATTTCTGTTTTTTTGCCCCCTAATAAGGGAAATTTCTGCAATTTTGTCCTAAAATAAAGGGAATTTCTGCATTTTTGCCTCTAAATAAGTGGAATTTCTGTCTTTTTCCCCCAAAACAAAGGGAATTTCTGTCATTTTTGCCCCAAAATACGGAAAATTTCTGACTTATTACCCTGAAATTAGTGAAATTTCTGCAATTTTGCCCCAATATAAGGGAAATTTCTGCCTTTTTGCCCCCAAATAAGGGGAATTTCAGCCTTTTTACCTCAAAATAAAAAGAATTTCTGAATTTTGGCACATAATATTAGGAATTTCTGCCTTTTTGCCCCAAAATAAGAAAAATTTCTGCTTTTTTTCCCTGAAATAAGTGAAATTTCTGCAATATTGCCCCAAAATAAGTAAAATTTCTGCAATTTTGCCCCTAAATAAGGGAAATTTCTGGAATTTTGCCCCAAAATAAGTGGAATTTCTGAGTTTTGCCCCAAAATTAGAAGAATTTCTGCCTCTTTGCCCCACGATTAGTGAAATTTCTGCAATTTTGCCTTAAATAAGGGAAATTTCTGCAATTTTTCCCCATAATAAGGAAAATTTCTGCAATTTTTACACAAAATAAGGGGAATTTCTGTTTTTTGCCCTACAATTAGGGAAATTTCGGCAATTTTGCCCCAAAATAAGGGGAATTTCTGCCTCTTGCCCCAAAATATGGGGAATTTCTGCCTTTTTGTCTGAAAATAAGAAGAATGCATAACTTTTTGCCATAAAAAAGGGAAATTTCCTCATTTTTGCTCCAAAATAAGGGGAACTTTTGCCTTTTCGCCTCTAAATAAGTGGAATTTCTGTCTTTTTCCCCCAAAACAAAGGAAATTTCTGTCTTTTTTGCCCCAAAATAAGAAAAATTTCTGACTTATTACCCTGAAATAAGTGAAGTTTCTGCAAATTTGCCCCAAAATATAGGAAATTTCTGCCTTTTTGCCCCCAAATAAGGGGATTTTCAGCCTTTTAACCTCAAATTAAAGAAAAGTTCTGCATTTTTGCAACAAAATATTAGGAATTTCTGCATTTTTGCAACAAAATATTAGGAATTTATGCCTTTTTGCCCCAAAATAAGGAAAATTTCTGCCTTTTTTTCCCTGAAATAATTGAAATTTCTGAAATTTTGCCCCAAAATATGTGAAATTTCTGCAATTTTACCCCAAAATAAGCTGAATTTCTGAGTGTTGCCACAAAATAAGGAGAATTTCTGCTTTTCTGCCCCACAATTAGGGGAATTTCTGCAATTTTGCTCCAAAATACAGGAAATTTCTGCCTTTTTTCCCCGAAAATAAAGGGAATGCATACCTTTTTGCCATAAAAAGGGAAATTTCTTCATTTTTGCCTCAAATTAAGGGAAATTTCTGCCTTTTTGCCCTGAAATATGTGAAATTTCTGCAATTTTAGCCCAAAGTAAGGTGAATTTCTGCCTTTTTGCCCCAAAATAATGGGAATTTCTGCCTTTTTGCCCCCAAATAAGAAAAATTTTTGCTTTTTTTTCTGAAATAAGTGAAATATCTGCAATTTTGCCCTAAAATAAGGGAAATTTCTACAATTTTTCCCCATAATAATTGAAATTTCTTGAATTTTGCCCCAAAATAAGGGGAATTTCTGTTTTTTTGCCCCCAAATAAGAGAAATTTCTGTAATTTTGCCCTAAAATAAAGGGTATTTCTTTCTTTTTGCCGCAAAATAAAGAGAATTTCTGCCTTTTTGCCCCAAAATAAAGAAAATTACTGTATTTTTTACTGCCAAATTAGGTGAATTTCTGCAATTTTGCTCCAAAATATGGGGAATTTCTGCCTTTTTTCTCAAATAAGGAAAATTTCTGGCTTTTTTCCCTGAAATAAGTAAAATTTGTGCAATTTTGCCCCAAAATAAGTAAAATTTTTGCAATTTTGCCCCAAAATAAGGGAAATTTCTGGAATTTTGCCCCAAAATAAGTGGAAATTCTGAGTTTTGCCCTAAAATAAGGAGAATTTCTGCCTTTTTGTGCCACAATTAGTGAAATTTCTGCAATTTTGCCTTAAGTAAGGGAAATTTCTGCAATTTTTCACCATAATAAGGGAAATTTCTGCAATTTTGCCCCAAAATAAGGGGAATTTCTGGTTTTTGCCACACAATTAGGGAAATTTCTGCAATTTTGCCCCAAAATAAGGGGAATTTCTGCCTTTTGCCCCAAAATATAGGGAATTTCTGCCTTTTTGTCTGAAAATAAGAAGAATGCATACATTTTTGCCATAAAAAGGGAAATTTCTTCATTTTTGCTCCAAAATAAGGGGAACTTTTGCATTTTTGCCTCTAAATAAGTTGAATTTCTGTCTTTTTCCCCCAAAACAAAGGGAATTTCTGTCTTTTTTGCCCCAAAATAAGGAAAATTTCTGACTTATAACCCTGAAATAAGTGAAATTTCTGCAAATTTGCCCCAAAATAAGAAAAATTTCTGCCTTTTTGCCCCCAAATAAGGGGAATTTCAGCCTTTTTACCTCAAAATAAAAGAAATTTATGCATTTTTGCAACAAAATATTAGGAATTTCTGCATTTTTGCCACAAAATATTAGGAATTTCTGCCCTTTTGCCAAAAAGTAAGGAAAATTTCTGCCTTTTTTTCCTTGAAATAAGTGAAATTTCTGCAAATTTGCCCCCAAAAAAGGGAAATTTCGGCCTTTTGCCCCAAAATAAGGGGAATTTCAGCATTTTACCTCAAAATAAGGGAAATTTCTAATTTTTGCACCAAAATATGGAGAATTTCTGCCTTTTTGCCCCAAAATAAAGAAAATTACTGCCTTTTTTCCCTGAAATAAGTGAAATTTCTGCAATTTTGCCCCAAAATAAGTGAAATTTCTGCAATTTTTCCCCAAAATAAGAAAATTTTCAGGAATTTTGCCCCAAAATAAGGGGAATTTCTGTTTTTTTGCCCCCAAATAATGGAAATTTCTGCAATTTTGTCCTAAAATAAGGGGAATTTCTGCATTTTTGCCTCTAAATAAGTGAAATTTCTGTCTTTTTCCCCCAAAACAAAGGGAATTTCTGTTATTTTTGCCCCAAAATACAGAAAATTTCTGACTTATTACCCTGAAATTAGTGAAATTTCTGCACTATTAGCCCAAAATAAGGTGAATTTCTGCCTCTTTGCCCCAAAATAATGGGAATTTCTGCCTTTTTGCCCCAAAATAAAAAAAATTTTTGCCTTTTTTCTCTGAAATAAGTGAAATTTCTGCAATTTTGCCCTAAAATAAGGGAAATTTCTGCAATTTTTCCCCATAATTAGGGAAATTTCAGGAATTTTGCCCCACAATAAGCTGAATTTCTTTATTTTTGCCCCAAATAAGGGAAATTTCTGCAATTTTGCCCTAAAATAAGGGGAATTTTATGCTTTTTTGCCTCTAAATAAGTGGAATTTCTGTCTTTTTCCCCCAAAACAAAAAGAATTTCTGTCATTTTTGCCCCAAAATAAGAAAAATTTCTGACTTATTACCCTTAAACTAGTGAAATTTCTGAAATCTTGCCCCAATATAAGGGAAATTTCTGCCTTTTTGCCCTCAAAAAAGGGGAATTTCAGCCTTTTACCTCAAAATAAGGAGAATTTCTGAATTTTGACACAAAATATTAGAAATTTCTGCATTTTTGCCCCAAAATAAGGAAAATTTCTGCCTTTTTTCCCTGAAATAAGTGAAATTTCTGAAATTTTGCCCCAAAATAAGTAAAATTTCTGCAATTTTGCCCCAAAATAAGGGAAATTTCTGGAATTTTGCCCCAAAATAAGTGGAATTTCTGAGTTTTGCCCCAAAATAAGCAGAATTTCGGCCTTTTTGCCCCACGATTATGAAATTTCTGCAATTTTGCCCTAAAATAAGGGAAATTTCTGCAATTTTTCCCCATAATAAGGGAAATTTCTGCAATTTTGACCCAAAATAAGGGAAATTTCTGTTTTTTGCCCCACAATTAGGTAAATTTCTGCAATTTTGCCCCAAAATAAGGGGAATTTCTGCCTATCGCCCCAAAATATGGGGAATTTCTGCCTTTATACCTCAAAATAAGAAAAATGCATACCTTTTTGCCATAAAAAAGGGAAATTTCCTCATTTTTGCTCCAAAATAAGGGGAACTTTTGCCTTTTTGCCTCTAAATAAGTGGAATTTCTTTTTCCCCCAAAACAAAGGGAATTTCTGTCTTTTTTGCCCCAAAATAAGAAAAATTTCTGACTTATTACCCTGAAATAAGTAAAATTTCTGCAAATTTGCCCCAAAATAAAGGAAATTTCTGCCTTTTTGCCTCAAAATAAGGAGCATTACAGCCTTTTTACCTCAAAATAAGGGAAATTTCTGAATTTTTCCAACAAAATATTAGGAATTTCTGCATTTTTGCAACAAAATATTAGGAATTTCTGATATTTTGCCCCAAAATAAGGAAAATTTCTGCCTTTTTTTCCCTGAAATAAGTGAAATTTCTGCAATTTTGCCCCAAAATAAGTAAAATTTCTGCAATTTTGCCCCAAAATAAGGGAAATTTCTGGAATTTTGCCCCAAAATAAGTGGAATTTCTGAGTTTTGCCCAAAAATAAGGAGAATTTCTGCATTTCTGCCCCACAATTAGGGGAATTTCTAAAATTTTGCTTCAAAATACGGGGAATTTCTGCCTTTTTGCCGGAAAATAAGGGGAATGCATACCTTTTTGCCATAAAAAAGGAAAATTTCTTCATTTTTGCCCCAAATTAAGGGAAATTCCTGCCTTTTTGCTCTGAAATATGTGAAATTTCTGCAATTTTAGCCCAAAATAAGTTGAATTTCTGCCTTTTTGCCCCAAAATAATGGGAATTTCTGCCTTTTTGCCCCAAAATAAGAAAAAATTTTTGCCTTTTTTCTCTGAAATAAGTGAAATTTCTGCAATTTTGCCCTAAAATAAAGGAAATTTCTGCAATTTTTCCCCATAATTATGGAAATTTCAGGAATTTTGCCCCAAAAAAAAGGAATTTCTTTATTTTTGCCCCAAATAAGGAAAATTTCTGCAATTTTGCCCTAAAATAAAGGGAATTTTATGCTTTTTTACCTCTAAATAAGTGGAATTTCTGTCTTTTTCCCCCCCAAAAAAAGAATTTCTGTCATTTTTGCCCCAAAAGAAGGAAAATTTCTGACTTATTACCCTTAAATTAGTGAATTTTCTGAAATTTTGCCCCAATATAAGGAAAATTTCTGCCTTTTTGCCCCCCCAAAAAAGGAATTTCAGCCTTTTTACCTCAAAATAAGGAGAATTTCTGAATTTTGGCACAAAATATTAGGAATTTCTGCATTTTTGCCCAAAAATAAGGAAAATTTCTGCCTTTTTTCCATGAAATAAGTGAAATTTCTGAAATTTTTCCCCAAAATAAGTAAAATTTCTGCAATTTTGCACCCAAATAAGGGAAATTTCTGGAATTTTGCCCCAAAATAAGTGGAATTTCTGAGTTTTGCCCCAAAATAAGGAGAATTTCTGCCTTTTTGCCCCACGATTAGTGAAATTTCTGCAATTTTGCCCTAAAATAAGGGAAATTTCTGCAATTTTTCCCCATAATAAAGGAAATTTCTGCAATTTTGACCCAAAATAAGGGGAATTTCTGTTTTTTGCCCCACAATTAGGGAAATTTCTGCAATTTTGCCCCAAAATAAAGGGAATTTCTGCCTATTGCACCAAAATATGGGGAATTTCTGCCTTTTTTTCTGAAAATATGAAAAATGCATACTTTTTTGCCATAAAAAGGGAAATTTCCTCATTTTTGCTCCAAAATAAGGGGAACTTTTGCCTTTTTGCCTCTAAATAAGTGGAATTTCTGTCTTTTTCCCCCAAAACAAAGGGAATTTCTGTCTTTTTTGCCCCAAAATAAGAAAAATTCCTGACTTATTACCCTGAAATAAGTAAAATTTCTGCAAATTTGCCCCAACATAAAGGAAATTTCTGCCTTTTTGCCCCCAAATAAGGAGAATTTCAGCCTTTTTACCTCAAAATAAGGAAAATTTCTGCATTTTTGCAACAAAATATTAAGAATTTCTGCATTTTTGCAACAAAATATTAGGAATTTCTGATATTTTGCCCCAAAATAAGGAAAATTTCTGCATTTTTTTCCCTGAAATAAGTGAAATTTCTGCAAATTTGCCCCCCAAAAAAAGAAATTTCTGCCTTTTCCCCAAAATAAGGGGAATTTCAGCATTTTACCTCAAAATAAGGGAAATTTTTGATTTTTGCACCAAAATATGGAGAATTTCTGCCTTTTTGCCCCAAAATAAGGAAAATTTCTGCTTTTTTTCCCTGAAATAAGTGAAATTTCTGCAATTTTGCCTCAAAATAATTGAAATTTCTGCAATTTTTCCCCAAAATAAGGGAAATTTCTGGAATTTTGCCCCAAAATAAGTAGAATTTCTGAGTTTTGCCCCAAAATAAGAAGAATTTCTGCCTTTTTGCCCCACAATTAGGGTAATTTCTGCAATTTTGCTCCAAAATACGGGGAATTTCTGCCTTTTTGCCCGAAAATAAGGGTAATGGATACCTTTTTGCCATAAAAAAGGGAAATTTCTTCATTTTTGCCCCAAATTAAGGGAAATTTCTGCCTTTTTGCCCTGAAATATGTGAAATTTCTGCAATTTTAGCCCAAAATAAGTTGAATGTCTGCCTTTTTGCCCCAAAATAATGGGAATTTCTGCCTTTTTGCCCCAAAATAAGAAAAATTTTTGCCTTTTTTCTCTGAAATAAGTGAAATTTCTGCAATTTTGCCCTAAAATAAGGGAAATTTCTGCAATTTTTCCCCATAATTAGTGAAATTTCAGGAATTTTGCCGCAAAATAAGGGGAATGTCTTTATTTTTGCCCCCAAATAAGAAAAATTTCTGCAATTTTGCCCTAAAATAAAAGGAATTTTATGCTTTTTTGCCTCTAAATAAGTGGAATTTCTGTCTTTTTCCCCCAAAACAAAAAGAATTTCTGTCATTTTTGCCCCAAAATAAGGAAAATTTCTGACTTATTACCCTTAAATTAGTAAAATTTCTGAAATTTTGCCCCAATATAAGAGAAATTTCTGCCATTTTGCCCCTAAAAAGGGTAATTTCAGCCTTTTTACCTCAAAATAAGGAGAATTTCTGAATTTTGGCACAAAATATTAGGAATTTCTGCATTTTTGCCCCAAAATAAGGAAAATTTCTGCAATTTTGCACCAAAATAAGGGAAATTTTTGGAATTTTGCCCCAAAATAAGTGGAATTTCTGAGTTTTGCCCCAAAATTAGGAGAATTTCTGCCTCTTTGCCCAACGATTAGTGAAATTTCTGCAATTTTGCCCTAAAATAAGGGAAATTTCTGCAATTTTTCCCCATAATAAGGGAAATATCTGCAATTTTGACCCAAAATAAAAGGAATTTCTGTTTTTTGCCCCACAATTAGGGAAATTTCTGCAATTTTGCCCCAAAATAAAGGGAATTTCTGCCTATTGCCCCAAAATATGGGGAATTTCTGCCTTTTTGCCCGAAAATAAGGGGAATGCATACCTTTTTGCCATAAAAAGGAAAATTTCTTCATTTTTGCCCCAAATTAATAGAAATTTCTGCCTTTTTGCCCTGAAATATGTGAAATTTCTGCAATTTTAGCCCAAAATAAGGTGAATTTCTGCTTTTTTGCCCTAAAATAATGGGAATTTCTGCCTTTTTGCCCCAAAATAAGAAAAATTTTTGCCTTTTTTCTCTGAAATAAGTGAAATTTCTGCAATTTTGCCCTAAAATAAGGGAAATTTCTGCAATTTTTCCCCATAATTAGTGAAATTTCAGGAATTTTGCCGCAAAATAAGGGGAATGTCTTTATTTTTGCCCCCAAATAAGAAAAATTTCTGCAATTTTGCCCTAAAATAAAAGGAATTTTATGCTTTTTTGCCTCTAAATAAGTGGAATTTCTGTCTTTTTCCCCCAAAACAAAAAGAATTTCTGTCATTTTTGCCCCAAAATAAGGAAAATTTCTGACTTATTACCCTTAAATTAGTAAAATTTCTGAAATTTTGCCCCAATATAAGAGAAATTTCTGCCATTTTGCCCCTAAAAAGGGTAATTTCAGCCTTTTTACCTCAAAATAAGGAGAATTTCTGAATTTTGGCACAAAATATTAGGAATTTCTGCATTTTTGCCCCAAAATAAGGAAAATTTCTGCAATTTTGCACCAAAATAAGGGAAATTTTTGGAATTTTGCCCCAAAATAAGTGGAATTTCTGAGTTTTGCCCCAAAATTAGGAGAATTTCTGCCTCTTTGCCCAACGATTAGTGAAATTTCTGCAATTTTGCCCTAAAATAAGGGAAATTTCTGCAATTTTTCCCCATAATAAGGGAAATATCTGCAATTTTGACCCAAAATAAAAGGAATTTCTGTTTTTTGCCCCACAATTAGGGAAATTTCTGCAATTTTGCCCCAAAATAAAGGGAATTTCTGCCTATTGCCCCAAAATATGGGGAATTTCTGCCTTTTTGTCTGAAAATAAGAAAAATGCATACTTTTTGCCATAAAAAGGGAAATTTCCTCATTTTTGCTCCAAAATAAGGGGAACTTTTGCCTTTTTACCTCTAAATAAGTGGAATTTCTGTCTTTTTCCCCCAAAACAAAGGAAATTTCTGTCTTTTTTGCCCCAAAATAAGAAAAATTTCTGACTTATTACCCTGAAATAAGTAAAATTTCTGCAAATTTGCCCCAAAATAAAGGGAATTTCTGCATTTTTGCCCCCAAATAAGGAGAATTTCAGCCTTTTTACCTCAAAATAAAAAAAATTTCTGCATTTATGTAACAAAATATTAAGAATTTCTGCATTTTTGAAACAAAATATTAGGAATTTCTGATATTTTGCCCCAAAATAAGGAAAATTTCTGCCTTTTTTTCCCTGAAATAAGTGAAATTTCTGCAATTTTGCCCCAAAATAAGTTAAATTTCTGCAATTTTGCCCCAAAATATGGAAATTTCTAGAATTTTGCCCCAAAATAAGTGGAATTTCTGAGTTTTGCCCAAAAATAAGGAGAATTTCTGCATTTCTGCCCCACAATTAGGGGAATTTCTGCAATTTTGCTCCAAAATACGGGGAATTTCTGCCTTTTTGCCCGAAAATAAGGGGAATGCATACCTTTTTGCCATAAAAAGGAAAATTTCTTCATTTTTGCCCCAAATTAATAGAAATTTCTGCCTTTTTGCCCTGAAATATGTGAAATTTCTGCAATTTTAGCCCAAAATAAGGTGAATTTCTGCTTTTTTGCCCTAAAATAATGGGAATTTCTGCCTTTTTGCCCCAAAATAAGAAAAATTTTTGCCTTTTTTCTCTGAAATAAGTGAAATTTCTGCAATTTTGCCCTAAAATAAGGGAAATTTCTGCAATTTTTCCCCATAATTAGTGAAATTTCAGGAATTTTGCCGCAAAATAAGGGGAATGTCTTTATTTTTGCCCCCAAATAAGAAAAATTTCTGCAATTTTGCCCTAAAATAAAAGGAACTTTATGCTTTTTTGCCTCTAAATAAGTGGAATTTCTGTCATTTTTGCCCCAAAATAAGGAAAATTTCTGACTTATTACCCTTAAATTAGTAAAATTTCTGAAATTTTGCCCCAATATAATGGAAATTTCTGCCTTTTTGCCCCTAAAAAGGGTAATTTCAGCCTTTTTACCTCAAAATAAGGAGAATTTCTGAATTTTGGCACAAAATATTAGGAATTTCTGCCTTTTTGCCCCAAAATAAGGAAAATTTCTGCCTTTTTCCCTGAAATAAGTGAAATTTCTGAAATTTTGCCCCAAAATAAGTAAAATTTCTGCAATTTTGCACCAAAATAAGGGAAATTTCTGGAATTTTGCCCCAAAATAAGTGGAATTTCTGAGTTTTGCCCCAAAATAAGGAGAATTTCTGCCTTTTAGCCCCACGATTAGTGAAATTTCTGCAATTTTGCCCTAAAATAAGGGAAATTTCTGCAATTTTTCCCCATAATAAGGGAAATTTCTGAAATTTTGACCCAAAATAAGGGGAATTTCTGTTTTTTGCCCCACAATTAGGGAAATTTCTGCAATTTTGCCCCAAAATAAAGGGAATTTCTGCCTATTGCCCCAAAATATGGGGAATTTCTGCCTTTTTGTCTGAAAATAAGAAAAATGCATACTTTTTGCCATAAAAAGGGAAATTTCCTCATTTTTGCTCCAAAATAAGGGGAACTTTTGCCTTTTTACCTCTAAATAAGTGGAATTTCTGTCTTTTTCCTCCAAAACAAAGGAAATTTCTGTCTTTTTTGCCCCAAAATAAGAAAAATTTTGACTTATTACCCTGAAATAAGTAAAATTTCTGCAAATTTGCACCAAAATAAAGGGAATTTCTGCATTTTTGCCCCCAAATTAGGAGAATTTCAGCCTTTTTACCTCAAAATAAGGAAAATTTCTGCATTTTTGCTACAAAATATTAAGAATTTCTGCATTTTTGCAACAAAATATTAGGAATTTCTGATATTTTGCCCCAAAATAAGGAAAATTTCTGCATTTTTTCCCTGAAATAAGTGAAATTTCTACAATTTTGCCCAAAATATGTGAAATTTCTGCAATTTTGCCCCAAAATAAGGGAAATTTCTAGAATTTTGCCCCAAAAAAGTGGAATTTCTGAGTTTTGCCCAAAAATAAGGAGAATTTCTGCATTTCTGCCCCACAATTAGGGGAATTTCTGCAATTATGCTCCAAAATATGGGGAATTTCTGCCTTTTTGCCCGAAAATAAGGGGAATGCATACCTTTTTGCCATAAAAAGGAAAATTTCTTCATTTTTGCCCCAAATTAATACAAATTTCTGCCTTTTTGCCCTGAAATATGTGAAATTTCTGCAATTTTAGCCCAAAATAAGGTGAATTTCTGCCTTTTTGCCACAAAATAAAGAAAATTACTGTATATTTTACCCCAAAATTAAGTGAATTTCTGCAATTTTGATCCAAAATATCGGGAATTTCTGCCTTTTTGCCCAAATAAGGAAAATTTCTGCTTTTTTTCCCTGAAATAAGTGAAATTTCTGCAATTTTGCACCAAAATAAGTAAAATTTTTGCAATTTTGATCCAAAATAAGGTAAATTTCTGGAATTTTGCCCCAAAATAATTGGAATTTCTGAGTTTTGCCCCAAAATAAGGAGAATTTCTTCCTTTTTGCACCACAATTAGTGAAATTTCTGCAATTTTGCCTTAAATAAGGGAAATTTCTGCAATTTTTCCCCAAAATAAGGAAAATTTCTGCAATTTTGCCCCAAAATAAGGGGAATTTCTGTTTTTTGCCCCACAATTAGGGATATTTCTGCAATTTTGCTTCAAAATAAGGGGAATTTTTGTCTTTTGCCCTAAAATATGGGGAATTTCTGCCTTTTTGTCTGAAAATAAGAAGAATGCATACATTTTTGCCATAAAAAAGGGAAATTTCTTCATTTTTGCTCCAAAATAAGGGGAACTTTTGCCTTTTTGCCTCTAAATAAGTGGAATTTCTGTCTTTTTCCCCCAAAACAAAGGGAATTTCTGTCTTTTTTGCCCCAAAATAAGGAAAATTTCTGACTTATAACCCTTAAATAAGTGAAATTTCTGCAAATTTGCCCCAAAATAAGAAAAATTTCTGCCTTTTTGCCCCCAAATAAGGGGAATTTCAGCCTTTTTACCTCAAAATAAGGGAAATTTCTGTATTTCTGCAACAAAATATTAGGAATTTCTGCATTTTTGCCCCAAAATAAGGAAAATTTCTGCCTATCTCCCTGAAATAAGTGACATTTCTGAAATTGTGCCCCAAAATAAGTAAAATTTCTGCAATTTTGCCCCAAAATAAGAAAATTTCTGGAATTTTGCCCCAAAATAAGTGGAATTTCTGAGTTTTGCCCCAAAATAAGGAGAATTTCTGCCTTTTGCCCCACGATTATTGAAATTTCTGCAATTTTGCCCTAAAAATAAGGGAAATTTCTGCAATTTTTCCTCATAATAAAAGAAATTTCTGCAATTTTTACTCAAAATAAGGGGAATTTCTGTTTTTTGCCCCACAATTAGGGAACTTTCTGCAATTTTGCCCCAAAATAAAGGGAATTTCTGCCTATTGTCCCAAAATATGGGGAATTTCTGCCTTTTTGTCTGAAAATAAAAAAATGCATACTTTTTTAGCATAAAAAAGGGAAATTTCCTCATTTTTGCTCCAAAATAAGGGGAACTTTTGCCTTTTTGCCTCTAAATAAGTGGAATTTCTGTCTTTTTCCCCCAAATCAAAGGGAATTTCTGTCTTTTTGCTCCAAAATAAAAAAAAATTTCTGACTTATTACCCTGAAATAAGTAAAATTTCTGCAAATTTGCCCCAAAATATAGGAAATTTCTGCCTTTTTGTCCCCAAATAAGGGGAATTTCAGCTTTTTTACCTCAAAATAAGGAAAATTTCTGCATTTTTGCAACAAAATATTATGAATTTCTGTATTTTTGCAACTAAATATTAGGAATTTCTGCCTTTTTGCCCCAAAATAAGAAATATTTCTGCCTTTTTTTCCCTGAAATAAGTGAAATTTCTGCAAATTTGCCCCAAAATATGTGAAATTTCTGCAATTTTGCCCCAAAATAAGGGAAATTTCTGGAATTTTGCCCCAAAATAAGTGATATTTCTGAGTTTTGCCCAAAAATAAGGAGATTTTCTGCATTTCTGCCCCACAATTAGGGGAATTTTTGCAATTTTGCTCCAAAATACGTGGAATTTCTGCCTTTTTGCCCGAAAATAAGGGGAATGCATATTTTTTGCCATAAAAAAGGGAAATTTCTTCATTTCTGCCTCAAATTAAGGGAAATTTCTGCCTTTTTGCCCTGAAATATGTGAAATTTCTGCAATTTTAGCCCAAATTAAGGTGAATTTCTGCATTTTTGCACCAAAATAATGGGAATTTCTGCTTTTTGCCCCAAAATAAGAAATATTTTTGTTTTTTTTCTGAAATAAGTGAAATATCTGCAATTGTTCCCTAAAATAAGGGAAATTTCTACAATTTTTCCCCATAATAAGGGAAATTTCTGGAATTTTGCCCCAAAATAAGGGAAATTTCTGTTTTTTGCCCCCAAATAAGAGAAATTTCTGCAATTTTGCCCTAAAATAAAGGGAAGTTCTGCCTTTTGCCCCAAAAGAAAGAGAATTTCTGCCTTTTTGCCCCAAAATAAAGAAAATTACTGTATTTTTTACCCCCAAATTAGGTGAATTTCTGCAATTATGCTCCAAAATATAGGGATTTTCTTCCTTTTTGCTCAAATAAGGAAAATTTCTGCCTTTTTTTCCCTGAAATAAGTGAAATTTCTGCAATTTTGCCCCAAAATAAGTAAAATTTTTGCAATTTTGCCCCAAAATCAGAAAAATATCTGGAATTTTGCCCCAAAATATGTGGAATTTCTGAGTTTTGCCCCAAAATAAGGAGAATTTCTGCTTTTTTGTCTGAAAATAAGAATGCATACATTTTTGCCATTAAAAAGGGAACTTTCTTCATTTTTACTCCAAAATAAGGGGAACTTTTGCCTTTTTCCCTCTAAATAAGTGGAATTTCTGTCTTTTTTTCCCAAGACAAAAGGAATTTCTGTCTTTTTTGCCCCAAAAGAAGGAAAATTCCTGACTTATAACCTTGAAATAGGTGAAATTTCTGCAAATTTTCCCCAAAATAAGAAAAATTTCTGCCTTTTTGCCCCAAAATAAGGGGAATTTCAGCCTTTTTACCTCAAAATAAGGGAAAATTCTGCATTTTTGCAACAAAATATTAGGAATTTCTGCATTTTTGCCACAAAATATTAGGAATTTCTGCTCAATTGCCAAAAAATAAGGAAAATTTCTGCCTTTTTTTCCCTGAAATAAATGAAATTTCTGCAAATTTGCCCCCCAAAAAAGGGAAATTTCTGCCTTTTACCCCAAAATAAAGGGAATTTCAGTATTTTACCTCAAAATAAGGGAAATTTCAGATTTTTGCACCAAAATATGGAGAATTTCTGCCTTTTTGCCCCAAAATAAGGAAAATTTCTGCTTTTTTTCCCCTGAAATAAGTAAAATATCTGCAAATTTGCCCCAAAATAAGTGAAATTTCTGCAATTTTGCCCCAAAATAAGGGAAATTTCTGGAATTTTGCCCCAAAATAAGTGGAATTTCTGAGTTTTGCCCCAAAATAAGAAGAATTTCTGCCTTTTTGCCCCACAATTAGGGTAATTTCTGCAATTTTGCTCCAAAATACGGGGAATTTCTGCCTTTTTGCCCGAAAATAAGGGGAATGCATACCTTTTTGCCATAAAAAAGGGAAATTTCTTCATTTTTGCCCCAAATTAAGGGAAATTTCTGCCTTTTTGCCCTGAAATATGTGAAATTTCTGCAATTTTAGCCCAAAATAATTTGAATTTCTGCCTTTTTGCCCCAAAATAATGGGAATTTCTGCCTTTTTGCCCCAAAATAAAAATAATTTTTGCCTTTTTTCTCTGAAATAAGTGAAATTTCTGCAGTTTTGCCATAAAATATGAAAAATTTCTGCAATTTTTCCCCATAATTAGGGAAATTTCAGGAATTTTGCCCCAAAATAAAAGGAATTTCTGTTTATTTGCCCCCAAATAAGGAAAATTTTTGCAATTTTGCCCCAAAATAAGTGAAATTTCTGCAATTTTGCCCCAAAATAAGGGAAATTTCTGGAATTTTGCCCCAAAATAAGTGGAATTTCTGAGTTTTGCCCCAAAATAAGAAGAATTTCTGCCTTTTTGCCCCACAATTAGGGTAATTTCTGCAATTTTGCTCCAAAATACGGGGAATTTCTGCCTTTTTGCCCGAAAATAAAGGGAATGCATACCTTTTTGCCATAAAAAAGGGAAATTTCTTCATTTTTGCCCCAAATTAAGGGAAATTTCTGCCTTTTTGCCCTGAAATATGTGAAATTTCTGCAATTTTAGCCCAAAATAATTTGAATTTCTGCCTTTTTGCCCCAAAATAATGGGAATTTCTGCGTTTTTGCCCCAAAATAAGAATAATTTTTGCCTTTTTTCTCTGAAATAAGTGAAATTTCTGCAGTTTTGCCATAAAATATGAAAAATTTCTGCAATTTTTCCCCATAATTAGGGAAATTTCAGGAATTTTGCCCCAAAATAAAAGGAATTTCTGTTTATTTGCCCCCAAATAAGAAAAATTTTTGCAATTTTGCCCTAAAATAAGGGGAATTTCTGCCTTTTTGCCTTTAAATAAGTGGAATTTTTGTCTTTTTCCCCGAAAACAAAAAGAATTTTTGTCATTTTTGCCTCAAAATAATGAAAATTTCTGACTTATTACCCTGAAATTAGTGAAATTTCTGCAATTTAGCCCCAATATAAGGGAAATTTCTGCTTTTTTGCCCCCAAATAAGGGGAATTTCAGCATTTTTACCTCAAAATAAAAAGAATTTCTGAATTTTGGCACAAAATATTAGGAATTTCTGCCTTTTTGCCCCAAAATAAGGAAAATTTCTGCCCTTTTTCTCTGAAATAAGTGAAATTTCTGCAATTTTGCCCCAAAATAAGTAAAATTTCTGCAATTTTGCCCCAAAATATAAGAAATTTCTGGAATTTTGCCACAAAATAAGTGGAATTTCTGAGTTTTGCCCCAAAAAAGGAGAATTTCTGCCTCTGTGCTCTACGATTAGTGAAATTTCTGCAATTTTGCCCTAAAATAAGGGAAATTTCTGCAATTTTTCCTCATAATAAGGGAAATTTCTGCAATTTTGCCCCAAAATAAGGGGAATTTCTGTTTATTGCCCCACAATTAGGGAAATTTCTGCAATTTGCCCCAAAATAAGGGGAATTTCTGCCTTTTGCCCCAAAATATGGTGAATTTTTGCCTTTTTGTCTGAAAATAAGAAAAATGCATATCTTTTTGCCATAAAAAAGGGAAATTTCCTCATTTTTGCTCCAAATTAGGGGAACTTTTGCCTTTTTACCTCTAAATAAGTGGAATTTCTGTCTTTTTCCCCCAAAACAAAGGGAATTTCTGTCTTTTTTGCCCCAAAAATAAGAAAAATTTCTGACTTATTACCCTGAAATAAGTGAAATTCCTGCAAATTTGCCCAAAAATAAAGGAAATTTCTGCCTTTTTGCCGCTAAATAAGGGGAATTTTAGCCTTTTTACCTCAAAATAAGGGAAATTTCTGCATTTTTGCAACAAAATATTAAGAATTTCTGCATTTTTGCAACAAAATATTAGGAATTTCTGCCTTTTTGCCCCAAAATAAGGAAAATTTCTGCCTTTTTTTCCCTGAAATAAGTGAAATTTCTGCAATTTTGCCCGAAAATAAGTGAAAATTCTGCAATTTTGCCCCAAAATAAAGGAAATTTCTGGAATTTTGCCCCAAAATAAGTGGAATTTCTGAGTTTTGCCCCAAAATAAAAAGAATTTCTGCCTTTCTGCCCCAAAATTAGAAGAATTTCTGCAATTTTGCTCCAAAATACGGGAAATTTCTCCCTTTTTGCCCGAAAAAATGGGAATGCATACATCTTTGCCATAAAAAAGGGAAATTTCTTAATTTTTGCCCCAAATTAAGAGAAATTTCTGCCTTTTTGCCCTGAAATATGTGAAATTTCTGCAATTTTAGCCTAAAATAAGGTGAATTTCTGCCTTTTTGCCCCAAAATAATGGGAATTTTGCCTTTTTGCCCCAAAATAAGAAAAATTATTGCTTTTTTCTGAAATAAATGAAATATCTGCAATTTTGCCCTAAAATAAGGGAAATTTCTACAATTTTCCCCATAATAAGGGAAATTTCTTGAATTTTGCCCCAAAATAAAAGGAATTTGTGTTTTTTTGCCCCCAAATAAGAGAAATTTCTGCAATTTTGCATTAAAATAAGAGGAATTTCTGCCTTATGCCCCAAAATAAAGAGAATTTCTGTCTTTTTGCCCCAAAATAAAGAAAATTACTGTATTTTTTACCCCAAAATTAGGTGAATTTCTGCAATTTTGCTCCAAAATATGGGGAATTTCTGCCTTTTTGCCCAAATAAGGAAAATTTCTGCCTTTTTTTCCTGAAATAAGTGAAATTTCTGCAATTTTGCCCCAAAATAAGTAAAATTTTTGCAATTTTGCACCAAAATAAGGGAAATTTCTGGAATTTTGCCCCAAAATAAGTGGAATTTCTGAGTTTTGCCTTAAAATAAGGAGAATTTCTGCCTTTTTGCGCCACAATTAGTGAAATTTCTGCAATTTTGCCTTAAATAAGGGAAATTTCTGCAATTTTTCCTCATAATAAGGAAAATTTCTGCAATTTTGCCCCAAAATAAGGGGAATTTCTGTTTTTTGCCCCACAATTAGGGAAATTTCTGCAATTTTGCCCCAAAATAAGGGGAATTTCTGCCTTTTGTCCCAAAATATGGGGAATTTCTCCCTTTTTGTTTGAAAATAAGAAGAATGCATACATTTTTTCCATAAAAAAGGGAAATTTATTTATTTTTGCTCCAAAATAAGGAGAACTTTTGCCTTTTTGCCTCTAAATAAGTGGAATTTCTGTCTTTTTCCCCCAAAACAAAGGGAATTTCTGTCTTTTTTGCCCCAAAATAAGGAAAATTTCTGACTTATAACCCTGACATAAGTGAAATTTCTGCAAATTTGCCCCAAAATAAGAAAAATTTCTGCCTTTTTGCCCCCAAATAAAGGGAATTTCAGCATTTTTACCTCAAAATAAGGGAAATTTCTGCATTTTTGCAACAAAATATTAGGAATTTCTGCATTTTTGCCACAAAATATAAGGAATTTCTGCCCTTTTGTCAAAAAGTAAGGCAAATTTCTGCCTTTTTTTCTCTGAAATAAGTGAAATTTCTGCAAATTTGCCCCAAAAAAGGGAAATTTCTGCCTTTTTCCCCAAAATAGGGAATTTCAGCATTTTACCTCAAATAAGAGAAATTTCAGATTTTTGCACCAAAATATGGAGAATTTCTGCCTTTTTGCCCCAAAATAAGGAAAATTTCTGCCTTTTTTCCCTGAAATAAGTGAAATTTCTGCAATTTTGCCCCAAAATATGTGAAATTTCTACAATTTTGCCCCAAATAAGGGAAATTTCTGAAATTTTGCCTCAAAATAAGTGGAATTTCTTAGTTTTGCCACAAAATAACAAGAATATCTGCCTTTTTGCCCCACAATTAGGGGAATTTCTGCAATTTTGCTCCAAAATACGGGGAATTTCTGCCTTTTTGCCCGAAAATAAAGGGAATGCATACCTTTTTGCCATAAAAAAGGGAAATTTCTTCATTTTTGCCCCAAATTAAGGGAAATTTCTGCCTTTTTGCCCTGAAATATGTGAAATTTCTGCATTTTAGCCCAAAATAATTTGAATTTTTGCCTTTTTGCCCCAAAATAATGGGAATTTCTGCATTTTTGCCCCAAAATAAGAAAAATTTTTGCCTTTTTTCTCTGGAATAAGTGAAATTTCCGCAATTTTGCTCTAAAATAAGGGAAATTACTGCAATTTTTCCCCATAATTAGGGAAATTTCAGGAATTTCGCCCCAACATAAGGGGAATTTCTGTTTTTTTGCCCCCAAATAAGAGAAATTTCTGCAATTTTGCCCTAAAATAAGGGGAATTTCTGCATTTTTGCCTCGAAATAATTGGAATTTCTGTCTTTTTCCCCCAAAACAAACGGAATTTCTGTCATTTTTGCCCCAAAATAAGGAAAAATTCTGACTTATTACCCTGAAATTAGGGAAATTTCTGCAATTTTGCCCCAATATAAGGGTAATTTCTGCCTTTTTGCCCCCAAATAAGGGGAATTTCAGCCTTTTTACCTCAAAATAAGGGAAATTTCTGAATTTTGGCACAAAATATTAGGAATTTCTGCATTTTTGCCCCAAAATAAGGAAAATTTATGCCTTTTTTTCCTGAAATAAGTAAAATTTCTGCAATTTTGCCACAAAATAAGTAAAATTTCTGCAATTTTGCCCCAAAATAAAGGAAATTTCTGGAATTTTGCCCCAAAATAAGTGGAATTTCTGAGTTTTGCCCCAAAATAAGGAGAATTTTTGCTTTTTTGCCCCAAAATAAGGGGAATTTCTGTTTTTTGCCCCACAATTAGGGATATTTCTGCAATTTTGCCACCAAAATAAGGGGAATTTCTGCCTTTTGCCCCAAAATATGGGGAATTTCTGCCTTTTTGTCTGAAAATAAAAAAAATGCATACCTTTTTGCCATAAAAAAGGGAAATTTCCTCATTTTTGCTCCAAAACAAAAAGAACTTTTGCCTTTTTGCCTCTAAATAAGTGGAATTTCTGTCTTTTTCCCCCAAAACAAAGGGAATTTCTGTCTTTTTTGCCCCAAAATAAGAAAAATTTCTGACTTATTACCCTGAAATAAGTGAAATTTCTGCAAATTTGCTCCAAAATAAAGGAAATTTCTCTCTTTTTGCCCCCAAATAAGGGGAATTTCAGCCTTTTTACCTCAAGATAAGGAAAATTTCTGCATTTTTGCAACAAAATATTAAGAATTTCTGCATTTTTGCAACTAAATATTACGAATTTCTGACTTTTTGCCCCAAAATAATGAAAATTTCTGCCTTTTTTTCGCTGAAATAAGTTAAATTTCTGCAATTTTGCCCCAAAATAAGTGAAATTTCTACAATTTTTCCCCAAAATAAGGGAAATTTCTGGAATTTTGCCTTAAAATAAGTGGAATTTCTGAGTTTTGCCCAAAAATAAAGAGAATTTCTACATTTCTGCCCCACAATTAGGGGAATTTCTGCAATTTTGCTCTAAAATATGGGGAATTTCTTCCTTTTTGCCCGAAAATAATGGGAATGCATACTTTTTTGCCATAAAAAAGGGAAGTTTCTTCATTTTTGCCCCAAATTAAGGGAAATTTCTGCCTTTTTGCCCTGAAATATGTGAAATTTCTGCAATTTTAGCCCAAAAGAAGGTGAATTTCTGCGTTTTTGCACCAAAATAATGGGAATTTCTGCCTTTTTGCCCCAAAATAAGAAAAATTTTTGCATTTTTTTTGAAATAAGTGAAATATCTGCAATTGTGCCCTAAAATAAGGGAAATTTCTACAATTTTTCCCCATAATAAGGGAAATTTCTAGAATTTTGCCCCAAAATAAAGGGAATTTCTTTTTTTTGCCCCCAAATAAGGGAAATTTCTGCAATTTTGCCCTAAAATAATGGAAATTTCTGCCTTTTGCGCCAAAATAATGAGAATTTCTGCCTTTTTCCCCAAAATAAAGAAAATTACTGTATTTTTTACCCCAAAATTAGGTGAATTTCTGCAATTTTGCTCCAAAATATGGTGATTTTCTTCCTTTTTCGCCGAAAATAAAGGGAATGTCTTCCATTTTGCTGCGAAATAAGTGAAATTTATGGAGTTTTACCCCAAAATAAAGGGAATTTCTGCCTTTTGCCCCAAAATTAGGGGAATTTTTGCAATTTTGCTCCAAAATATGGGGAATTTCTGCCTTTTTGCCCGAAAATAAAGGGAATGTTTACCTTTTTGCCATAAAAAAGGGAAATTTTTTCATTTTTGCCCCAAAATAATGAGATTTTCCACCTTTTGACTCAAAATAAGTGCAATTTCTGCCTTTTCTACAAAAATAAACGAAATTTCTGCCTTTTTGCACCAAACTAAGGGGAATTTCTGACTTTTTGCCTGAAAATAAGGGGTATTCCGCCTTTTTACCTCAAAATATAGGGAATTTCTGCCTTTTTGCCTCAAAATATGGGGATTTTCTGCCTTTTTGACCCAAAATAAGAAAAATTTCTGTAATTTTGTACCAAAATAAAAGAAATTTTTGCCTTTTTGCCCCAAAATAAAAAAATTTCTGCCTTTTTTCTGAAATAAGTGTAATTTCTGCAATTTTGCCCCAAAGAAGGGAAATTTCTGCAATTTTGCCCCAATGTAAAGGAAATTTATGCAATTGTGCCACAAAATAAAGGGAATTTCTGACTTTATGCTCCCAAAAAAAGATTTTTTGTATTTTTGCCCAAACATAAGGAGAATTTCTGCCTTTTTGCACAAAAATTATGAGAATTTCTGCAATTTTGCTTCATAATACAGTTAATTTCTGCCTTTAACCCCAAAATAAAAGAAATTTCTGCATTTTCCCCCAATATTTGGGGAATTTCTGCATTTTACCTCTAATTAAAAGGCATTTCTGCATTTTACATAAAAATAAGAAGAATTTCTGCCTTTTGCCCCAAAATATGGGGAATTTCTGCCTTTTTGCCCGAAAATAAGAAGAATGCATACCTTTTTGCCATAAAAAAATGAAATTACTTCATTTTTGCTCCAAAATACATTGAATTTCTGCTTTTTTGCCTATAAATAAGTGGAATTTCTGTCTTTTTCCCCCAAAACAAAGGGAATTTCTGTCTTTTTTGCCCCAAAATAAAAAAAAAATTTCTGACTTGTTACCCTGAAATAAGTGAAATTTCGGCAATTTTACCCCAAAATAAGGGAAATTTCTGCCTTTTTGCCCCCAAATAAGGGGAATTTCAGCATTTTACCTCAAAATAAAAGAAAGTTCTGATTTTTGCACCAAAATATGGAGAATTTCTGCTTTTTGCCACAAAATAAGGAAAATTTTTGCATTTTTTTTCTGAAATAATTGAAATTTCTGCAATTTTGCTCCAAAATAAGTGAAATTTCTGCAATTTTTCCCCAAAATAATGGAAATTTCTGGAATTTTGCCACAAAATAAGTGACATTTCTGAGTTTTGCCCCAAAATAAAAAGAATTTCTGCTTTTTTGCCCCACAATTAGGGGAATTTCTGCAATTTTGCTCCAAAATACGGTGAATTTCTGCCTTTTTGCCTGAAAATAAGGGGAATTCATATTTTTTTGCCATAAAAAAGGGAAATTTCTTCAATTTTGCCCCAAAATAAGGGAAATTTCTGCCTTTTTGCCCTGAAATAATTGAAATTTATAAAATTTTGCCCCAAAATAAGTGAAATTTCTGCACTTTTGCCCCATAATAAGGGGAATTTATGACTTTTTGCTCTCAAAAAAAGGAGATTTTCTGTCTTTTTGCCCCAAAATAAAAAGAATTTCTGCCTTTTTGCACGAAAATTATGAGAATTTCTGCAATTTTGCTTCAAAATACGAGGAATTTCTGCCTTTTAGCCACAAAATAAAGGGAATTTCTGCATTTTACCTCTAAATAAGAAGAATTTCTGCATTTTACCTCAAAATAAGAAGAATTTCTGCCTTTTGCCTCAAAATATGGGGAATTTCTGCCTTTTTGTTCCAAAATAAGGAAAATTTCTTCAATTTTGTACTATAATAAAAGAAATTTCTTCTTTTTGCCCCAAAATAAGGGAAATTTTCTGAATTTTTGCCCTGAAATAAATGAAATTTCTGCAATTTTGCTTCAAAATAAGGGAAATTTCTGCCTTTTTGCCATGAAATATGTGAAATTTCTTCAATTTTACTCCAAAATAAGGTGAATTTCTGCATTTTTGCCCCAAAATAAAGGGAATTTCTGCCTTTTTGCCCCAAAATAAGAAAAATTTTTGCCTTTTTTTTCTGAAGTAAGTGAAATTTCTACAATTTTGCCCTAAAATAAGGGAAATTTCTGCAATTTTTCCCCATAATAAAAGAAATTTCTGCAATTTTGCCCCAAAATAAGGGGAATTTCTCCTTTTTTGCCCTAAAATAAAGGAAATTTCAGCCTTTTTACCTGAAAATAGGTGAAATTTCTGCAATTTTGCCCCAAATAAGGGAAATTTCTGCAATTTTGCCCCAAAATAAAGTAAATTCCTGCAATTTTGCCCCAAAATAAAAGAAATTTCTTGAATTTTGCCTCAAAATAAGGGGAATTTCTGATTTTTGCCCGAAAATAAAGGGAATTTCTGCGTTTTGCCCCCAAATTAGGGAAATTTCTGCAATTTTGCTCCAAAATACGGGGAATTTCTGCCAATTTGCCCGAAAATAATGGGAATGCATGCCTTTTTGCCATAAAAAGGGAAATTTCTTCATTTTTGCTCCAAAATAAGGGGAAATTCTGCATTTTTGCCTTTAAATAAGTGGAATTTCTGTCTTTTTCCCCCAAAACAAATAGAATTTCTGTCTTTTTTGCCCCAAAATAAGGGGAATTTTTGACTTATTACCCTGAAATAATTGAAATTTCTGGAATTTTGCCCCAAAATAAGGGAAATTTCTGCAATTTTGCCTCAATGTAAAGGAAATTTCTGCAACTTTGCCCAAAATAAGGGGAATTTCTGACTGTTTGCTCCTGAAAAAAGGAGATTTTCTGTATTTTTGCCCCAAAATAAGGAGAATTTCTGCCTTTTTGACCGAAAATTATGAGAATTTCTGCAATTTTGCTTCAAAATACGGGGAATTTCTGCTTTTAATCCCGAAAGTAAGGGGAATGTATACCTTTTGCCACAAAAAAAGTAAATTTTTTCATTTTTGCCCCAAAATAAGAGGAATTTCTGGCTTTCTACCTCAAAATAAGTGAAATTTCTGCCTTTTTACCCAAAAATAAACGGAATTTCTGTCTTTTTGCCCCAAAATAAAAGGAATTTTTGAATTATGCTCTGAAATAAGTGAAATTTCTGCAATTTTGCCATAAAATAAAAGAAATTTCTGCCTTTTGCCACAAAATTAGGGGAATTTCTGCCTTCTTGCCCCAAAATAAGGGATTTTTCTGCCTTTTTGCGCCAAATAGGGGAATTTCAGCCTTTTTACTTCAAAATAAGGGGAATTTCTGCATTTTTGCCACAAAATATTAAGAATTTCTGTATTTTTGCTTCAAAATAAAGAAAATTTTTGCCTTTTTTTCCCTGAAATAACTAAAATTTCTGCAATTTTGCCACAAAATAAGTGAAATATCTGCAATTTTGCCCCAAAAAAAGAGAAATTAATGGAATTTTGCCCGAAAATAAGTGGAATTTCTGAGTTTTGCCCCATAATAAGGGGAATTTCTGTTTTTTGCCCCAACATATAGGGAATTTCTGCATTTTTGCCCCACAATTAGGATAATTTCTGCAATTTTTCTCGAAAATATGGGGAATTTCGGCCTTTTTGAATGAAAATAATAGGAATGGATAACATTTTGCCATAAAAGAGAGAAATTTCCTCATTTTTGCTCCAAAATAAGGGGAATTTCTTCTTTTTTGCCTCTTAATAAGTGGAATTTCTGTCTTTTTCCCCCAAAACAAAGGGATTTTCTGGTTTTTTTGCCACAAAATAAGGAAAATTTCTGACTTATTACCCTGAAATAAGTAAAATTTCTGAAATTTTGCCCCAAAATAAGGGAAATTTTTGCGTTTTTGCCCCCAAATAAGGGGAATTTCAGCCTTTTTATCTCAATATAAGGGGAATTTCTGCATTTTTGCCACAAAATATTAGGAATTTCTGCCTTTTTCTCCCAAAATAAGGAAAATTTCTGACTTTTTCCCTGAAATAAGTGAAATTTCTGCAATTTTGCATCAAAATAAGTGAAATTTCTGAAATTTGGCCCCAAAATAAGGAAAATTTCTGCCTTTTTGCCCTGAAATATGTGAAATTTCTGCAATTTTACCCCACAATAAGGTGAATTTCTGCCTTTTGCCCCAAAATAATGGGAATTTCTGCCTTTTTGCCCCAAAATAAGAAAAATTTTTCCTTTTTTTCTCTGAAATAAGTGAAATTTCTGCAATTTTGCCCTAAATTAAGAGAAATTTCTGCAATTTTTCCCCATAATAAGGGAAATTTCTGAAATTTTGCCCCAAAATAAAAGGAATTTCCCCTTTTTTGCCCCAAAATAAAGAAATTTCAGCCCTTTTACCTAAATATAAGTGAAATTTCTGCAATTTTGCCCCAAATAAGGGAAATTTCTGGAATTTTGCCCCAAAATAAGGTAAATTCCTGCAATTTTGCCCCAAAATAAAGGAAATTTCTTGAATTTTGCCTCAAAAGAAGGGGAATTTCTGATTTTTGCCCCAAAATAAAGGGAATTTCTGCGTTTTGCCCCCAAATTAGGGGAATTTCTGCAATTTTGCTCCAAAATACGGGGAATTTCTGCCATTTTTCCCAAAAATACGGGATATAAATAACTTTTTGCCATAAAAAAGGAAAATTTCTTCATCTTTGCTCCAAAATAAGGGGAATTTCTGCCTTTTTGCCTCTAAATAAGTGGAATTTCAGTCTTTTTTCTCCCAAAACAAAGGGAATTTCTGTCTTTTTTGCCCCAAAATAAGGGGAATTTCTGACTTATTACTCTGAAATAAGTGAAATGTCTGCAATTTTGCCCCAAAATAGGGGAAATTTCTGCCTTTTTGTTCTGAAATATGTGAAATTTCTGCAATTTTACACCAAAATAAGGTGAATTTCTGACTTTTTGCCCCAAAATAATGGGAATTTCTGCCTTTTTGCCCCAAAATACGAAAAATTTTTGCTTTTTTTCTCTGAAATAAGTTAAATTTCTGTATTTTGCCCCAATGTAAAGGAAATTTCTGCAATTTTGCCCCAATGTAAAAGAAATTTCTGCAATTTTGCCCCAAAATAAGGGGAATTTCTGACTGTTTGCTCCCGAAAAAAGGAGATTTTCTGTCTTTTTGGCCCAAAATAAGAAGAATTTCTGCCTTTTTGCCCGAAAATTATGAGAATTACTGCAATTTTGCTTCAAAATACGGGGAATTTCTGCTTATTATTCCGAAAGTAAGGGGAATGTATATCTTTTGCCACAAAAAAGGGAAATTTCTTCATTTTTGCCCCAAAATAAGAGGAATTTCTGCCTTTTTACCTCAAAATAAGTGAAATTTCTGCCTTTTTACCCAAAAATAAACGGAATTTCTGTATTTTGCCCCAAAATAAGAGGAATTTTTGAATTATGCCCTGAAATAAGTGAAATTTCTGCAATTTTGCCCCAAAATAAAAGAAATTTCTGCCTTTTTGCCACAAAATAAGGGGAATTTCTGTCTTTTTGCCCCAAAATAGGGGAAATTTCTTTTTTTTTGCCCTTATATAAGGGGAATTTCAGCCTTTTTCCTCAAAAGAAGGAGAATTTCTGCATTTTTGCCACCAAATATTAAGAATTTCTGCATTTTTGCCCCAAAATAAGGGAAATTTCTGCCTTTTTCCCTGAAATAAGTGGAATTTCTGCAATTTTGCCCCAAAATAAGAAAAATTTCTGCAATTTTGCCCCAAAATAAGGGAAATTTCTGGAATTTTGCCCCAAAATAAGAGAAAATTCTGAGTTTTGCACCAAAATAAGGAGAATTTCTGTCTTTTTGCCCCAACATATAGGGAATTTCTGCCTTTTTGCTTCACAATAAGGGGAATTTCTGCAATTTTGCTACAAAATACGGGGAATTTCTGCCTTTTTGCCCGAAAATAAGAGGAATGAATAACTTTTTGCCATAAAAGAGGAAAATTTCTTCATTTTTGCTCCAAAATAAGAAGAATTTCTGCTTTTTTGCCTCTAAATAAGTGGAATTTCTGTTTTTTTCCCCCAAAACAAAGGGAATTTCTGTCTTTTTTGCCCCAAAATAAGAAGAATTTCTGACTTATTACCCTGAAATAAGTGAAATTCTGCAATTTTGCCCCAAAATAAGGGAAATTTCTGCCTTTTTGCCCTGAAATATGTGAAATTTCTGCAATTTTACCCCAAAATAAGGTGAATTTCTGCCTTTTTGCCCCAAAATAATGGGAATTTCTTCCTTTTGGCCTTAAAATAAGAAAAACTTTTGCTTTTTTTCTCTGAAATAAGTTAAATTTTTGCAATTTTGCCCTAAAATAAGGACAATTTCTGCAATTTTTTCCCAAATAAGAGAAATTTTTGCAATTTTACCCCAAAATAAGGGGAATTTCTCCATTTTTGCCCCAAAATAAAGGAAATTTCAGCCTTTTTACCTAAAAATAAGTGAAATTTCTGCAATTTTGCACCAAATAAGGGAAATTTCTGAAATTTTGCCCCAAAATAAGGTAAATTCCTGCAATTTTGCCCCAAAATAAAGGAAATTTCTGGAATTTTGCCGCAAAATAAGGGGAATTTTTGATTTTTGCCCCAAAATAAAGGGAATTTCTGACTTTTGCTCCAAAATTAGGGAAATATCTGCAATTTTGCTCCAAAATACGGGGAATTTCTGCCTTTTTGCCCGAAAATAATGGGAATGCATACCTTTTTGCCATAAAAAGGGAAATTTCTTCATTTTTGCTCCAAAATAAGGGGAATTTCTGCCTTTTTGCCTCTAAATAAGTGGAATTTCTGTCTTATTCCCCCAAAACAAATGGAATTTCTGTATTTTTTGCTCCAAAATAAGGAAAATTTCTGACTCATTACCCTGAAATAAGTGAAATTTCTGCAATTTTGCCCCCAAATAAAAGAATTTTCTGCATTTTTTGCCCCCAAATAAGGAGAATTTCAGCCTTTTTACCTCAAAATAAGGGGAATTTCTGCATTTTTGCCACAAAATATTAGAAATTTCTGACTTTTTGCCCCAAAATAAGGAAAAATTTCTGCCTTTTTTCCCTGAAATGAGTGAAATTTCTGCAATTTCACCCCAAAATAAGTGAAATTTCTGCAATTTTGCCCCAAAATAAGGGAAATTTCTGGAATTTTGCCCCAAAATACTTGGAATTTCTGAGTTTTTCCCCAAATTAAGGAGAATTTCTGTCTTTTTGCCACAACATATAGGGAATTTCTGCATTTTTGCCCCACAATTAGGGGAATTTCTGCAATTTTGCTCCAAAATACGGGGAATTTCTGCCTTTTCCCGAAAATAAGAAGAATGCATACTTTTTTGCCTTAAAAAAAAGAAATTTCTTAATTTTTGCTCCAAAATAAGGGGAATTTCTGCATTTTTGCCTCTAAATAATTGGAATGTCTGTCTTTTCCCCCAAAACAAAGGAATTTTCTGTATTTTTGCTCCAAAATAAAGAAAATTTCTGATTTATTACCCTGAAATAAGTGAAATTTCTGCAATTTTGCCCCAAAATAAGGGAAATTTCTCCCTTTTTGCCCTGAAATATGTGAAATTTCTGCAATCTTACCCCAAAATAAGGTGAATTTCTGCATTTTTGCCCCAAAATAATGGGAATTTCTGCCTTTTTGCCCCAAAATAAGAAAAATTTTTGCTTTTTTTGTCTGAAATAAGTAAAATTTCTGCAATTTTGCCCCAAATTAAGGGAAATTTTGGCCTTTTTGCCCCCATATAAGGGGAACTTCAGCCTTTTTACCTCAAAATAAGGGGAATTTCTGCATTTTTGCCACAAAATATTAGAAATTTCTATCTTTTTGTCACAAAATAAGGAAAATTTCTGCCTTTTTTCCCTGAAATAAATGAAATTTCTGCAATTTTGCCCCAAAATAAGTGAAATTTCAGCAATTTTGCCCCAAAATAAGGGAATTTTTTTGCAATTTTGCCCCAAAATAAGTGGAATTTCTGAGTTTTGCCGCAAAATAAGGAAAATTCTGTCTTTTTGCCCCAACATATAGGGAATTTCTCCATTTTTTCCCCACAATTAGGGGAATTTCTGCAATTTTGCTCCAAAATACGGGGAATTTCTGCCGTTTTGCCCGAAATTAAGGGGAATGCATAATTTTTGCCATAAAAAAAGGGAAATTTCTTTATTTTTGCTCCAAAATAAGGGGAATTTCTGCTTTTGCCTCTAAATAAGTGGAATTTCTGTCTTTTTCCCCCAAAACAAAGGGAATTTCTGTTTTTTTCCCCCAAAATAAGGGGAATTTCTGACTTATTACCCTAAAATAAGTGAATTTTCTGTAATTTTGCCCCAAAATAAGGGAAATTTCTGCCTTTTTGCCCTGAAATATGTGAAATTTCTGCAATTTTACCCCAAAATAAGGTGAATTTCTGCCTTTTTTGCCCCAAAATAATGGGAATTTCTCCCGTTTTTCCCCAAAATATGAAAAATTTTTGCTTTTTTTCTCTGAAATAAGAGAAATTTCTGCAATTTTGCCCCAATGTAAAGGAAATTTCTGCAATTTTGCCCCAATGTAAAGGAAATTTCAGCAATTTTGCCCCAAAATAAGGGGAATTTCTGACCTTTTGCTCCCGAAAAAAGGAGATTTTCTGCCTTTTTGACCCAAAATAAGTAGAATTTCTGTTTTTTGCCCAAAAATTATGAGAATTTCTGCAATTTTGCTTCAAAATACGGGGTATTTCTGCTTTTTATCCTGAAAGTAAGGGGAATGTATACCTTTTGCCACAAAAAAAAGGGAAATTTCTTCATTTTTGCCCCAAAATAAGAGGAATTTCTGCCTTTTTACCTCAATATAAGTGAAATTTCTGCCTTTTTACCCAAAAATAAACAAAATTTCTGTCCTTTTGCCCCAAAATAAAAGGAATTTTTGAATTATGCCCTGAAATAAGTGAAATTTCTGCAATTTTGCCTCAAAATAAAAGAAATTTTTGCCTTTTTGCCACAAAATAAGAGGAATTTCTTACTGTTTGCTCCCGAGAAAAGGAGATTTTCTGTCTTTTTACCCCAAAATAAGGAGAATTTCTGCCTTTTTGCCCGAAAATTATGAGAATTACTGCAATTTTGCTTCAAAATACAGGGAATTTCTGCTTATTATCCAGATAGTAAGGGGAATGTATATCTTTTGCCACAAAAAGGGAAATTTCTTCATTTTTGCCCCAAAATAAAAGGAATTTCTGCCTTTTTACCTCAAAATAAGTGAAATTTCTGCCGTTTTACCCAAAAATAAACGGAATTTCTGTATTTTGCCCCAAAATAAAAGGAATTTTTGAATTATGCCCTGAAATCAGTGAAATTTCTGCAATTTTGCCACAAAATAAAAGAAATTTCTGCCTTTTTGCCACAAAATAAGGGGAATTTCTGTCTTTTTGCCCCAAAATAGGGGAAATTTCTGTTTTTTTGCCCCCATATAAGGGGAATTTCAGCCTTTTTACCTCAAAAGAAAGAGAATTTCTGCATTTTTGCCATTAAATATTAAGAATTTCTGCATTTTTGCCCCAAAATAAGGGAAATTTCTGCCTTTTTCCATGAAATAAGTGGAATTTCTGCAATTTTGCCCCAAAATATGGGGAATTTCTGCCTTTTTGCCCGAAAATAATGGGAATGCATACCTTTTTGCCATAAAAAGGGAAATTTCTTCATTTTTGCTCCAAAATAAGGGGAATTTCTGCCTTTTTGCCTCTAAATAAGTGGAATTTCTGTCTTATTCCCCCAAAACAAATGGAATTTCTGTATTTTTTGCTCCAAAATAAGGGAAATTTCTGACTCATTACCCTGAAATAAGTGAAATTTCTGCAATTTTGCCCCCAAATAAAAGAATTTTCTGCATTTTTGCCCTCAAATATGGAGAATTTCAGCCTTTTTACCTCAAAATAAGGGAAATTTCTGCATTTTTGCCACAAAATATTAGAAATTTCTGAATTTTTTGCACCAAAAGAAGGAAAAATTTCTGCTTTTTTTCCCTGAAATAAGTGAAATTTCTGCAATTTTGCCCCAAAATAAGTGAAATTTCTGCAATTTTGCCCCAAAATAAGGGAAATTTCTGGAATTTTGCCCCAAAATACGTGGAATTTCTGAGTTTTGCCCCAAAATAAGGAGAATTTCTGTCTTTTTGCCACAACATATAGGGAATTTCTGCATTTTTGCCCCACAATTAGGGGAATTTCTGCAATTTTGCTCCAAAATACGGGAAATTTCTGCCTTTTCCCGAAAATAAGAAAAATGCATACTTTTTTGCCTTAAAAAAAAGAAATTTCTTCATTTTTGCTCCAAAATAAGGGGAATTTCTGCATTTTTGCCTCTAAATAATTGGAATGTCTGTCTTTTCCCCCAAAACAAAGGGATTTTCTGTCTTTTTTGCTCCAATATAAAGAAAATTTCTGATTTATTACCCTGAAATAAGTGAAATTTCTGCAATTTTGCCCCAAAATAAGAGAAATTTCTCCCTTTTTGCCCTGAAATATGTGAAATTTCTGCAATCTTACCCCAAAATAAGGTGAATTTCTGCATTTTTGCCCCAAAATAATGGGAATTTCTGCCTTTTTGCCCCAAAATAAGAAAAATTTTTGCTTTTTTTTCTCTGAAATAAGTGAAATTTCTGCAATTTTGCCCCAAATTAAGGGAAATTTCGGCCTTTTTGCCCCCATATAAGGGGAACATCAGCCTTTTTACCTCAAAATAAGGGGAATTTCTGCATTTTTGCCACAAAATATTAGAAATTTTTATATTTTTGTCACAAAATAAGGAAAATTTCTGCCTTTTTTCCCTGAAATAAATGAAATTTCTGCAATTTTGCCCCAAAATAAGTGAAATTTCAGCAATTTTGCCCCAAAATAAGGGAATTTTTTGCAATTTTGCCCCAAAATAAGTGGAATTTCTGAGTTTTGCCCCAAAATAAGGAGAATTTTTGTCTTTTTGCCCCAACATATAGGGAATTTCTGCATTTTTTCCCCACAATTAGGGGAATTTCTGCAATTTTGCTCCAAAATACAGGGAATTTCTGCCGTTTTGCCCAAAATTAAGGGGAATGCATAATTTTTGCCATAAAAAAAGGGAAATTTCTTTATTTTTGCTCCAAAATAAGGGGAATTTCTGCTTTTGCCTCTAAATAAGTGGAATTTCTGTCTTTTTCTCCCAAAACAAAGGGAATTTCTGTTTTTTTCCCCCAAAATAAGGGGAATTTCTGACTTATTACCCTAAAATAAGTGAATTTTCTGTAATTTTGCCCCAAAATAAGGGAAATTTCTGCCTTTTTGCCCTGAAATAGGTGAAATTTCTGCAATTTTACCCCAAAATAAGGTGAATTTCTGCCTTTTTTGCCCCAAAATAATGGGAATTTCTGCTGTTTTGCCCCCAAATAGGAAAAATTTTTGCTTTTTTTCTCTGAAATAAGTGAAATTTCTGCAATTTTGCCCCAATGTAAAGGAAATTTCTGCAATTTTGCCCCAATGTAAAGGAAATTTCTGCAATTTTGCCCCAAAATATGGGGAATTTCTGACCTTTTGCTCCCGAAAAAAGGAGATTTTCTGCCTTTTTAACCCAAAATAAGTAGAATTTCTGCTTTTTGCCCGAAAATTATGAGAATTTCTGCAATTTTGCTTCAAAATACGGGGAATTTCTGCTTTTTATCCTTAAAGTAAAAGGAATGTATACCTTTTGCCACAAAAAAAGGGAAATTTCTTCATTTTTACCCCAAAATAAGAGGAATTTCTGCCTTTTTACCTCAATATAAGTGAAATTTCTGCCTTTTTACCCAAAAATAAACAAAATTTCTGTCCTTTTGCCCCAAAATAAAAGGAATTTTTGAATTATCCCCTGAAATAAGTGAATTTTTTGCAATTTTGCCTCAAAATAAAAGAAATTTCTGCCTTTTTGCCACAAAATAAGAGGAATTTCTTACTGTTTGCTCCCGAGAAAAGGAGATTTTCTGTCTTTTTACCCCAAAATAAGGAGAATTTCTGCCTTTTTTCCTGAAATTTATGAGAATTACTGCAATTTTGCTTCAAAATACAGGGAATTTCTGCTTATTATCCAGAAAGTAAGAAGAATGTATATCTTTTGCCACAAAAAAGGGAAATTTCTTCATTTTTGCCCCAAAGTAAAAGGAATTTCTGCCTTTTTACCTCAAAATAAGTGAAATTTCTGCCTTTTTACCCAAAAATAAACGGAATTTCTGTATTTTGCCCCAAAATAAAAGGAATTTTTGTATTATGTTATGAAATAAGTGAAATTTCTGCAATTTTGCCCCAAAATAAAAGAAATTTCTGCCTTTTTGCCAAAAACTAAGGGGAATTTCTGTCTTTTTGCCCCAAAATAAAGGAAATTTTGTTTTTTTGCCCCCATATAAAGGGAATTTCAGCCTTTTTACCTCAAAAGAAAGAGAATTTCTGCATTTTTGCCACCAAATATTAAGAAATTCTGCATTTTTGCCCCAAAATAAGGGAAATTTCTGCCTTTTTTCCCTGAAATAAGTGAAATTTCTGCAATTTTGCCCCAAAATATGGGAAATTTCTGCAATTTTGCCCCAAAATAAGGGAAATTTCTGGAATTTTGCCCCAAAATAAGAGAAAATTCTGAGTTTTGCACCAAAATAAGGAGAATTTCTGTCTTTTTGCCCCAACATATAGGGAATTTCTGCCTTTTTGCTTCACAATTAGGGGAATTTCTGCAATTTTGCTACAAAATACGGGGAACTTCTGCCTTTTTGCCCGAAAATAAGAGGAATGCATAACTTTTTGCCATAAAAGAGGAAAATTTCTTCATTTTTGCTCCAAAATAAGAAGAATTTCTGCTTTTTTGCCTCTAAATAAGTGGAATTTCTGTCTTTTTCCCCCAAAACAAAGGGAATTTCTGTCTTTTTTACCCCAAAATAAGAAGAATTTCTGACTTATTACCCTGAAGTACGTGAAATTCTGCAATTTTGTCCCAAAATAAAAGAAATTTCTGCCTTTTTGTTCTGAAATATGTGAAATTTCTGCAATTTTACCCCAAAATAAGTTGTATTTCTGCCTTTTTGCCCCAAAATAATGGGAATTTCTTTTTTTTTTGCCCAAAAATAAGAAAAATTTTTGTTTTTTTTCTCTGAAATAAGTGAAATTTTTGCAATTTTGCCCTAAAATAATGAAAATTTCTGCAATTATTCCCCATAATAAGGAAAATTTTTGCAATTTTGCCCCAAAATAAGTGAAATTTCTGCAATTTTGCCCCAAAATAAGGGGAATTTATGACTTTTTGCTCCCAAAAAAAGGAGATTTTCTGTCTTTTTGCTCCAAAATAAAAAGAATTTCTGCCTTTTTGCCCAAAAATTATGAGAATTTCTGCAATTTTGCTTCAAAATACGAGGAATTTCTGCCTTTTAGCCCCAAAATAAAGGGAATTTCTGCATTTTACCTCTAAATAAGAAGAATTTCTGCATTTTACCTCAAAATAAGAAGAATTTCTGCCTTTTGCCCCAAAATATGGGGAATTTCTGCCATTTTGTTCCAAAATAAGGAAAATTTCTTCAATTTTGTACTATAATAAAAGAAATTTCTGCTTTTTGCCCCAAAATAAGGGAAATTTTCTGAATTTTTGCCCTGAAATAAATGAAATTTCTGCAATTTTGCTTCAAAATAAAAGAAATTTCTGCCTTTTTGCCATGAAATATGTGAAATTTCTTCAATTTTACTCCAAAATAAGGTGAATTTCTGCATTTTTGCCCCAAAATAAAGGGAATTTCTGCCTTTTTGCCCCAAAATAAGAAAAATTTTTGCCTTTTTTCTCTGAAGTAAGTGAAATTTCTACAATTTTGTCCTAAAATAAGGGAAATTTCTGCAATTTTTCCCCATAATAAAAAAAATTTCTGCAATTTTGCCCCAAAATAAGGGGAATTTCTCCTTTTTTGCCCCAAAATAAAGGAAATTTCAGCCTTTTTACCTGAAAATAGGTGAAATTTCTGCAATCTTGCCCCAAATAAGGGAAATTTCTGCAATTTTGCCCCAAAATAAAGTAAATTCCTGCAATTTTGCCCCAAAATAAAGGAAATTTCTTGAATTTTGCCTCAAAATAAGGAGAATTTCTGATTTTTGCCCCAAAATAAAGGGAATTTCTGCGTTTTGCCCCCAAATTAGGGAAATTTCTGCAATTTTGCTCCAAAATACGGGGAATTTCTGCCAATTTGCCCGAAAATAATGGGAATGCATACCTTTTTGCCATAAAAAGGGAAATTACTTCATTTTTGCTCCAAAATAAGGGGAATTTCTGCATTTTTGCCTTTAAATAAGTGGAATTTCTGTCTTTTTCCCCCAAAACAAATAGAATTTCTGTCTTTTTTGCCCCAAAATAAGGGGAATTTTTGACTTATTACCCTGAAATAATTGAAATTTCTGGAATTTTGCCCCAAAATAAGGGAAATTTCTGCAATTTTGCCTCAATGTAAAGGAAATTTCTGCAACTTTGCCCAAAATAAGGGGAATTTCTGACTGTTTGCTCCTGAAAAAAGGAGATTTTCTGTATTTTTGCCCCAAAATAAGGAGAATTTCTGCCTTTTTGACCGAAAATTATGAGAATTTCTGCAATTTTGCTTCAAAATACGGGGAATTTCTGCTTTTAATCCCGAAAGTAAGGGGAATGTATACCTTTTGCCACAAAAAAAGTAAATTTTTTCATTTTTGCCGGAAAATAAGAGGAATTTCTGCCTTTCTACCTCAAAATAAGTGAAATTTCTGCCTTTTTACCCAAAAATAAATGGAATTTCTGTCTTTTTGCCCCAAAATAAAAGGAATTTTTGAATTATGCTCTGAAATAAGTGAAATTTCTGCAATTTTGCCCCAAAATAAAAGAAATTTCTGCCTTTTGCCACAAAATTAGGGGAATTTCTGCCTTCTTGCCCCAAAATAAGGGATTTTTCTGCCTTTTTGCGCCAAATAGGGGAATTTCAGCCTTTTTACTTCAAATTAAGGGGAATTTCTGCATTTTTGCCACAAAATATTAAGGATTTCTGTATTTTTGCTTCAAAAAGAAATTTTTTGCCTTTTTTCCCTGAAATAACTAAAATTTCTGCAATTTTGCCACAAAATAAGTGAAATATCTGCAATTTTGCCCCAAAAAAAGAGAAATTAATGGAATTTTGCCCCAAAATAAGTGGAATTTCTGAGATTTGCCCCAAAATAAGGGGAATTTCTGTTTTTTGCCCCAACATATAGGGAATTTCTGCATTTTTGCCCCACAATTAGGATAATTTCTGCAATTTTTCTCGAAAATACCGGGAATTTCGGCCTTTTTGAATGAAAATAAGAGGAATGGATAACATTTTGCCATAAAAGAGGGAAATTTCCTCATTTTTGCTCCAAAATAAGGGGAATTTCTGCTTTTTTGCCTCTTAATAAGTGGAATTTCTTTCTTTTTACCCCAAAACTAAGGGATTTTCTGGTTTTTTTTGCCCCAAAATAAGGAAAATTTCTGACTTATTACCCTGAAATAAGTGAAATTTCTGAAATTTTGCCCCAAAATAAGGGAAATTTTTGCGTTTTTGCCCCCAAATAAGGGGAATTTCAGCCTTTTTATCTCAAAATAAGGGGAATTTCTGCATTTTTGCCACAAAATATTAGGAATTTCTGCCTTTTTCTCCCAAAATAAGGAAAATTTCTGACTTTTTCCCTGAAATAAGTGAAATTTCTGCAATTTGGCCCCAAAATAAGGGAAATTTCTGCCTTTTTGCCCTGAAATATGTGAAATTTCTGCAATTTTACCCCACAATAAGGTGAATTTCTGACTTTTGCCCCAAAATAATGGGAATTTCTGCCTTTTTGCTCCAAAATAAGAAAAATTTTTCTTTTTTTTCTCTGAAATAAGTGAAATTTCTGCAATTTTGCCCTAAATTAAGGGAAATTTCTGCAATTATTCCCCATAATAAGGGAAATTTCTGAAATTTTGCCCCAAAATAAAAGGAATTTCTCCTTTTTTGCCCCAAAATAAAGAAATTTCAGCCCTTTTACCTAAAAATAAGTGAAATTTCTGCAATTTTGCCCCAAATAAGGGAAATTTCTGGAATTTTGCCCCAAAATAAGGTAAATTCCTGCAATTTTGCACCAAAATAAAGGAAATTTCTTGAATTTTGCCTCAAAAGAAGGGGAATTTCTGATTTTTGCCCCAAAATAAAGGGAATTTCTGCGTTTTGCCCCCAAATTAGGGGAATTTCTGCAATTTTGCTCCAAAATACGGGGAATTTCTGCCTTTTTGCCCAAAAATAATGGGAATGCATACCTTCTTGCCATAAAAAGGGAAATTACTTCATTTTTGCTTCAATATAAGGGGAATTTTTGCTTTTTTGCCTCTAAATAAGTGGAATTTCTGTATTTTTCTCCTAAAACAAAAGAATTTTCTGTGTTTTTTGCCCCAAAATAAGAAAAATTTCTGACTTATTACCCTGAAATAAGTGAAATTTCTGCAATTTTGCCCCAAAATAATGGAAATTTCTGCCTTTTTGCCCCCAAATAAGGGAAATTTCAGCCTTTTTACCTCAAAATAAGGGGAATTTCTGCATTTTTGCCACAAAATATGAGGAATTTCTGTTTTTTTGCCCCAAAGTAAGAAAAATTTCTCACTTTTTTCCCTGAAAAAAGTGAAATTTCTGCAATTTCGCCCCAAAATAAATGAAATTTCTGCAATTTTGCACCAAAATAAGGGAAATTTCTGGAATTTTGCCCCAAAATAAGTGGAATTTCTGAGTTTTGCCTTAAAATAAGGAGAATTTCTGTCTTTTTGCCCCAACATATAGTGAATTTCTGCCTTTTTGCCCCACAATTAGGGGAATTTCTGCAATTTTGCTCCAAAATACGGGGAATTTCTGCCATTTTTCCCAAAAATACGGGATATACATAACTTTTTTTCCATAAAAAAGGAAAATTTCTTCATCTTTGCTCCAAAATAAGGGGAATTTCTGCCTTTTTGCCTCTAAATAAGTGGAATTTCTGTCTTTTTTCCCCCAAAACAAAGGGAATTTCTGTCTTTTTTGCCCCAAAATAAGGGGAATTTCTGACTTATTACTCTGAAATAAGTGAAATGTCTGCAATTTTGCCCCAAAATAGGGGAAATTTCTGCCTTTTTGTTCTGAAATATGTGAAATTTCTGCAATTTTACCCCAAAATACGGTGAATTTCTGACTTTTTGCCCCAAAATAATGAGAATTTCTGCCTTTTTGCCCCAAAATATGAAAAATTTTTGCTTTTTTTCTCTGAAATAAGTTAAATTTCTGTATTTTGCCCCAATGTAAAGGAAATTTCTGCAATTTTGCCCCAATGTAAAAGAAATTTCTGCAATTTTGCCCCAAAATAAGGGGAATTTCTGACTGTTTGCTCCCGAAAAAAGGAGATTTTCTGTCTTTTTGCCCCAAAATAGGAAGAATTTCTGCCTTTTTGCCCGAAAATTATGAGAATTACTGCAATTTTGCTTCAAAATACGGGGAATTTCTGCTTATTATCCCGAAAGTAAGGGGAATGTATATCTTTTGCCACAAAAAAAGGGAAATTTCTTCATTTTTGCCCCAAAATAAGAGGAATTTCTGCCTTTTTACCTCAAAAGAAGTGAAATTTCTGCGTTATTACCCAAAAATAAACGGAATTTCTGTCTTTTTGCCCCAAAATAAGAGGAATTTTTGAATTATGCCCTGAAATAAGTGAAATTTCTGCAATTTTGCCCCAAAATAAAAAAAATTTCTGCCTTTTTGCCACAAAATAAGAGGAATTTCTGTCTTTTTGCCACAAAATAGGGGAAATTTCTGTTTTTTTGCCCCCATATAAGGGGAATTTCAGCCTTTTTACCTCAAAAGAAGGAGAATTTCTGCATTTTTGCCACCAAATATTAAGAAATTCTGCATTTTTGGCCCAAAATAAGGGAAATTTCTCCATTTTTGCCCCAAAATAAAGGAAATTTCAGCCTTTTTACCTAAAAATAAGTGAAATTTCTGCAATTTTGCACCAAATAAGGGAAATTTCTGAAATTTTGCCCCAAAATAAGGTAAATTCCTGCAATTTTGCCCCAAAATAAAGGAAATTTCTGGAATTTTGCCGCAAAATAAGGGGAATTTTTGATTTTTGCCCCAAAATAATGGGAATTTCTGCCTTTTTTCCTCTAAATAAGTGGAATGTCTGTCCTTTTCCCCCCAAACAAAGGGATTTTCTGTCTTTTTTGCTCCAACATAAAGAAAATTTCTGATTTATTACCCTGAAATAAGTGAAATTTCTGCAATTTTGCCCCAAAATAAGGGAAATTTCTCCCTTTTTGCCGTGAAATATGTGAAATTTCTGCAATCTTCCCCCAAAATAAGGTGAATTTCTGCATTTTTGCCCCAAAATAATGGGAATTTCTGCCTTTTTTCCCCAAAATAAGAAAAATTTTTGCTTTTTTCTCTGAAATAAGTGAAATTTCTGCAATTTTGCCCCAAATTAAGGGAAATTTCGGCCTTTTTGCCCCCATATAAGGGGAACTTCAGCCTTTTTACCTCAAAATAAGGGGAATTTCTGCATTTTTGCCACAAAATATTAGAAATTTCTATCTTTTTGTCACAAAATAAGAAAAATTTCTGCCTTTTTTCCCTGAAATAAATGGAATTTCTGCAATTTTGCCCCAAAATAAGTGAAATTTCAGCAATTTTGCCCCAAAATAAGGGAATTTTTTGCAATTTTGCCCCATAATAAGTGGAATTTCTGAGTTTTGCCCCAAAATAAGGAGAATTTCTGTCTTTTTGCCCCAACATATAGGGAATTTCTGCATTTTTTCCCCACAATTAGGGGAATTTCTGCAATTTTGCTCCAAAATACGAGGAATTTCTGCCGTTTTGCCCAAAATTCAGGGGAATGCATAATTTTTGCCATAAAAAAAGGGAAATTTCTTTATTTTTGCTCCAAAATAAGGGGAATTTCTGCCTTTTTGCCTCTAAATAAGTGGAATTTCTGTCTTTTTCCCCCAAAACTAATGGAATTTCTGTTTTTTTCCCCCAAAATAAGGGGAATTTCTGACTTATTACCCTAAAATAAGTGAATTTTCTGTAATTTTGCCCCAAAATAAGGAAAATTTCTGCCTTTTTGCCCTGAAATATGTGAAATTTCTGCAATTTTACCCCAAAATAAGGTGAATTTCTGCCCTTTTTGCCCCAAAATAATGGGAATTTTTGCCGTTTTGTCCCAAAATACGAAAAAATTTTGCTTTTTTTCTCTGAAATAAGTGAAATTTCTGCAATTTTGCCCCAATGTAAAGGAAATTTCTGCAATTTTGCCCCAATGTAAAGGAAATTTCTGCAATTTTGCCCCAAAATATGGGGAATTTCTGACATTTTGCTCCCGAAAAAAGGAGATTTTCTGCCTTTTTGACCCAAAATAAGTAGAATTTCTGCTTTTTGCCCGAAAATTATGAGAATTTCTGCAATTTTGCTTCAAAATACGGGGAATTTCTGCTTTTTATTCTGAAAGTAAGGGGAATGTATACCTTTTGCCACAAAAAAAGGGAAATTTCTTCATTTTTGCCCCAAAATAAGAGGAATTTCTGCCTTTTTACCTCAATATAAGTGAAATTTCTGCATTTTTACCAAAAAATAAACAAAATTTCTGTCCTTTTGCCCCAAAATAAAAGGAATTTTTGAATTATGCCCTGAAATAAGTGAAATTTCTGCAATTTTGCCTCAAAATAAAAAAAATTTCTGCCTTTTTGCCACAAAATAAAAGGAATTTCTGACTGTTTGCTCCCGAAAAAAGGAGATTTTCTGACTTTTTACCCCAAAATAACGAGAATTTCTGCCTTTTTGCCCGAAAATTATGAGAATTACTGCAATTTTGCTTCAAAATACAGGGAATTTCTGCTTATTATCCAGAAAGTAAGGGGAATGTATATCTTTTGCCACAAAAAAGGGAAATTTCTTCATTTTTGCCCCAAAATAAAAGGAATTTCTGCCTTTTTACCTGTAAATAAGTGAAATTTCTGACTTTTTACCCAAAAATAAATGGAATTTCTGAATTTTGCCCCAAAATAAAAGGAATTTTTGAATTATGCCCTGAAATAAGTGAAATTTCTGCAATTTTGCCCCAAAATAAAAGAAATTTCTGCCTTATTGCCAAAAAATAAGGGGAATTTCTGTATTTTTGCCCCCAAATAAGGGAAATTTCTGTTTTTTTGCCCCCATATAAAGGGAATTTCAGCCTTTTTACCTCAAAAGAAAGAGAATTTCTGCATTTTTGCCACCAAATATTAAGAAATTCTGCATTTTTGCCCCAAAATAAGGAAATTTCTGCCTTTTTTCCCTGAAATAAGTGAAATTTCTGCAATTTTGCCCCAAAATATGGGAAATTTCTGCAATTTTGCCCAAAAATAAGGGAAATTTCTGAGTTTTGCACCAAAATAAGGAGAATTTCTGTCTTTTTGCCCCAACATTTAGGGAATTTCTGCCTTTTTGCTTCACAATTAGGGGTATTTCTGCAATTTTGCTACAAAATACGGGGAACTTCTGCCTTTTTGCCCGGAAATAAGAGGAATGCATAACTTTTTGCCATAAAAGAGGAAAATTTCTTCATTTTTGCTCCAAAATAAGAAGAATTTCTGCTTTTTTGCCTCTAAATAAGTGGAATTTCTGTCTTTTTCCCCCAAAACAAAGGGAATTTCTGTTTTTTTTGCTCCAAAATAAGTAGAATTTCTGACCTTTTACCCTGAAATACGTGAAATTCTGCAATTTTGGCCCAAAATAAAAGAAATTTCTGCCTTTTTGTTCTGAAATATTTGAAATTTCTGCAATTTTACCCCAAAATAAGGTGAATTTCTGCCTTTTTGCCCCAAAATAATGGGAATTTCTTCCTTTTTGCCCCAAAATAAGAAAAATTTTTGTATTTTTTCTCTGAAATAAGTGAAATTTTTGCAATTTTGCCCTAAAATAAGGAAAATTTCTGCAATTTTTCCCCATAGTAAGGGAAATTTCTGCAATTTTGCCCCAAAATAAAGAGAATTTCTCCTTTTTTCCCTAAAATAAAGGAAATTTCAGCCTTTTTACCTGAAAATAAGTGAAATTTCTGCAATTTTGCCTCAAATAAGTGAAATTTCTGCAATTTTGCCCCAAAATAAGGTAAATTCCTGCAATTTTGCCCCAAAATAAAGGAAATTTCTGGAATTTTGACTTAAAATAAGGCGAATTTCTGATTTTTGCCCCAAAATAAAGGGAATTTCTGCCTTTCGCCCCAAAATTAGGGGATTTCTGCAATTTTGCTCCAAAATACGGAGAATTTCTGCCTTTTTGCCCGAAAATAAAGGGAATGCATACCTTTTTGCCATAAAAAGGGAAATTTCTTCATTTTTGCTCCAAAATAAAGGGAATTTCTGACTATTTGCCTCTAAATAAGTGGAATTTCTGTATTATTCCCCCAAAACAAAGGGAATTTCTTTATTTTTTGCTCCAAAATAAGTGAAATTTCTGCAATTTTGCCCCCAAATAAAAGAATTTTCTGCATTTTTGCCCCCAAATAAGGAGAATTTCAGCCTTTTTACCTCAAAATAAGAATTTCTGCATTTTTGCCACAAAATATTAGAAATTTCTGCCTTTTTGCCCCAAAATAAAGAAAAATTTCTGCCTTTTTTTCCTGAAATAAGTGAAATTTCTGCAATTTCGCCTCAAAATAAGTGAAATTTCTGCAATTTTGCCCCAAAATAAGGGAAATTTCTGGAATTTTGCCCCAAAATAAGTGGAATTTCTGAGTTTTGCCCCAAAATAAGGAGAATTTCTGTCTTTTTGCCCCAACATATAGGGAATTTCTGCATTTTTGCCCCACAATTAGGGGAATTTCTGCAATTTTGCCCCAAAATACGGGGAATTTCTGCTTTTTTGCCCGAAAATAAGAAGAATGCATACATTTTTGCCTTAAAAAAAAAGAAATTTCTTCATTTTTGCTCCAAAATAAGGGGAATTTCTGCTTTTTTGCCTCTAAATAAGTGGAATGTCTGTCTTTTTCCCCCAAAACAAAGGGATTTTCTGTCTTTTTTGCTCCAAAATAAGGAAAATTTCTGACTTATTACCCTGAAATAAGTGAAATTTCTGCAATTTTGCCCCAAAATAAGGGAAATTTCTCCATTTTTGCCCTGAAATATGTGAAATTTCTGTAATTTTACCCCAAAATAAGGAGAATTTTTGCATTTTTGCCCTAAAATAATGGGAATTTCTGCCTTTTTGCCCCAAAATAAGAAAATTTTTTGCTTTGTTTCTCTGAAATAAGTGAAATTTCTGCAATTTTGCCACAAATTAAGGAAAATTTCAGCCTTTTTGCCCCCATATAAGGGGAACTTCAGCCTTTTTACCTCAAAATAAGGGGAATTTCTGAATTTTTGCCACAAAATATTAGAAATTTCTACCTTTTTGTCACAAAATAACGAAAATTTCTGCCTTTTTTCCCTGAAATAAATGAAATTTCTGCAATTTTGCCCCAAAATAAGGGAAATTTTTGCAATTTTGCCCCAAAATAAGTGGAATTTCTGAGTTTTGCCCCAAAATAAAGAGAATTTCAGTCTTTTTGCCCCAACGTATAGGGAATTTCTGCCTTTTTGCCCCACAATTAGGGGAATTTCTGCAATTTTGCTCCAAAATACGGGGAAATTCTGCCTTTTTGCCTGAAATTAAGGGGAATGAATAATTTTTGCCATAAAAAAAGGGAAATTTCTTTATTTTTGCTCCAAAATAAGGGAAATTTCTGCCTTTTTGCCTCTAAATCAGTGGAATTTCTGTCTTTTTCCCTCAAAACAAAGAAAATTTCTGGGTTTTTTGCCCCAAAATAAGGGGAATTTCTGATTTATTACCCTAAAATAAGTGAATTTTCTGTAATTTTGCCCCAAAATAAGGGAAATTTCTGCCTTTTTGCCCTGAAATATGTGAAATTTCTGCAATTTTACCCCAAAATAAGGTGAATTTCTGCCTTTTTTGCCCCAAAATAATGGGAATTTCTGCCGTTTTGTCCCAAAATATGAAAAATTTTTGCTTTTTTTCTCTGAAATAAGTGAAATTTCTGCAATTTTGCCCCAATGTAAAGGAAATTTCTGCAATTTTGCCCCAATGTAAAGGAAATTTCTGCAATTTTGCCCCAAAATATGGGGAATTTCTGACCTTTTGCTCCTGAAAAAAGGAGATTTTCTGCCTTTTTGCCCCAAAATAAGGAGAATTTCTGCCTTTTTGCCCGAAAATTATGAGAATTTCTGCAATTTTGCTTCAAAATACGGGGAATTTCTGCTTTTTATCCTGAAAGTAAGGGGAATGTATACCTTTTGCCACAAAAAAAGGGAAATTTCTTCATTTTTGCCCCAAAATAAGAGGAATTTCTGCCTTTTTACCTCAATATAAGTGAAATTTCTGTCTTTTTACCCAAAAATAAACAAAATTTCTGTCTTTTTGCCCCAAAATAAAAGGAATTTTTGAATTATGCCCTGAAATAAGTGAAATTTCTGCAATTTTGCCTCAAAATAAAAGAAATTTCTGTCTTTTTGCCACAAAATAAGAGGAATATCTGACAGTTTGCCCCCAAAAAAAGGAGATTTTCTGTCTTTTTACCCCAAAATATGGAGAATTTCTGCCTTTTTGCCCGAAAATTATGAGAATTACTGCAATTTTGCTTCAAAATACGGGGAATTTCTGCTTATTATCCAGAAAGTAAGAAGAATGTATATCTTTTGCCACAAAAAAGGGAAATTTCTTCATTTTTGCCCCAAAATAAGAGGAATTTCTGACTTTTTACCTCAAAATAAGTGAAATTTCTGCCTTTTTACCAAAAAATAAATGGAATTTTTGTATTTTGCCCCAAAATAAAAGGAATTTTTGAATTATGCCCTGAAATAAGTGAAATTTCTGCAATTTTGCCCCAAAATAAAAGAAATTTCTGCCTTTTTGCCACAAAATAAGGGGAATTTCTGTCTTTTTGCCCCAAAATAAGGGAAATTTCTGTTTTTTTGCCCCCATATAAGGGGAATTTTAGCCTTTTTACCTCAAAAGTAAGAGAATTTCTGCATTTTTGCCACCAAATATTAAGAAATTCTGCATTTTTGCCCCAAAATAAGGGAAATTTCTGCCTTTTTTCCCTGAAATAAGTGAAATTTCTGCAATTTTGCTCCAAAATAAGGGAAATTTCTGCAATTTTGCCCCAAAATAAGTGAAATTTCTGGAATTTTGCCCCAAAATAAGAGAAAATTCTGAGTTTTGCACCAAATAAGGAGAATTTCTGTCTTTTTGCCCCAACATATAGGGAATTTCTGCCTTTTTGCTTCACCATTAGGGGAATTTCTGCAATTTTGCTACAAAATACGGGGAACTTCTGCCTTTTTGCCCGGAAATAAGAGGAATGCATAACTTTTTGCCATAAAAGAGGAAAATTTCTTCATTTTTGCTCCAAAATAAGAAGAATTTCTGCTTTTTTGCCTCTAAATAAGTGGAATTTCTGTCTTTTTCCCCCAAAACAAAGGGAATTTCTGTCTTTTTTGCCCCAAAATAAGAAGAATTTCTGACTTATTACCCTGAAATAAGTGAAATTCTGCAATTTTGCCCCAAAATGAGGGAAATTTCCGGCTTTTTTCCCCTGAAATATGTGAAATTTCTGACATTTTACCCCAAAATAAGGTGAATTTCTGCCTTTTTGCCCCAAAATAATGGGAATTTCTTCCTTTTTGCCCCAAAATAAGAAAAATTTTTGTTTTTTTTCTCTGAAATAAGTGAAATTTTTGCAATTTTGCCCTAAAATAAGGAAAATTTCTGCAATTTTTCCCCATAGTAAGGGAAATTTCTGCAATTTTGCCCCAAAATAAAGAGAATTTCTCCTTTTTTCCCTAAAATAAAGGAAATTTCAGCCTTTTTACCTGAAAATAAGTGAAATTTCTGCAATTTTGCCTCAAATAAGTGAAATTTCTGCAATTTTGCCCCAAAATAAGGTAAATTCCTGCAATTTTGCCCCAAAATAAAGGAAATTTCTGGAATTTTGACTTAAAATAAGGCGAATTTCTGATTTTTGCCCCAAAATAAAGGGAATATCTGCCTTTCGCCCCAAAATTAGGGGATTTCTGCAATTTTGCTCCAAAATACGGAGAATTTCTGCCTTTTTGCCCGAAAATAAAGGGAATGCATACCTTTTTGCCATAAAAAGGGAAATTTCTTCATTTTTGCTCCAAAATAAAGGGAATTTCTGACTATTTGCCTCTAAATAAGTGGAATTTCTGTATTATTCCCCCAAAACAAAGGGAATTTCTTTATTTTTTGCTCCAAAATAAGTGAAATTTCTGCAATTTTGCCCCCAAATAAAAGAATTTTCTGCATTTTTGCCCCCAAATAAGGAGAATTTCAGCCTTTTTACCTCAAAATAAGAATTTCTGCATTTTTGCCACAAAATATTAGAAATTTCTGCCTTTTTGCCCCAAAATAAAGAAAAATTTCTGCCTTTTTTTCCTGAAATAAGTGAAATTTCTGCAATTTCGCCTCAAAATAAGTGAAATTTCTGCAATTTTGCCCCAAAATAAGGGAAATTTCTGGAATTTTGCCCCAAAATAAGTGGAATTTCTGAGTTTTGCCCCAAAATAAGGAGAATTTCTGTCTTTTTGCCCCAACATATAGGGAATTTCTGCATTTTTGCCCCACAATTAGGGGAATTTCTGCAATTTTGCCCCAAAATACGGGGAATTTCTGCTTTTTTGCCCGAAAATAAGAAGAATGCATACATTTTTGCCTTAAAAAAAAAGAAATTTCTTCATTTTTGCTCCAAAATAAGGGGAATTTCTGCTTTTTTGCCTCTAAATAAGTGGAATGTCTGTCTTTTTCCCCCAAAACAAAGGGATTTTCTGTCTTTTTTGCTCCAAAATAAGGAAAATTTCTGACTTATTACCCTGAAATAAGTGAAATTTCTGCAATTTTGCCCCAAAATAAGGGAAATTTCTCCATTTTTGCCCTGAAATATGTGAAATTTCTGTAATTTTACCCCAAAATAAGGAGAATTTTTGCATTTTTGCCCTAAAATAATGGGAATTTCTGCCTTTTTGCCCCAAAATAAGAAAATTTTTTGCTTTGTTTCTCTGAAATAAGTGAAATTTCTGCAATTTTGCCACAAATTAAGGAAAATTTCGGCCTTTTTGCCCCCATATAAGGGGAACTTCAGCCTTTTTACCTCAAAATAAGGGGAATTTCTGAATTTTTGCCACAAAATATTAGAAATTTCTACCTTTTTGTCACAAAATAACAAAAATTTCTGCCTTTTTTCCCTGAAATAAATGAAATTTCTGCAATTTTGCCCCAAAATATGTGAAATTTCTGCAATTTTGCCCCAAAATAAGGGAAATTTTTGCAATTTTGCCCCAAAATAAGTGGAATTTCTGAGTTTTGCCCCAAAATAAAGAGAATTTCAGTCTTTTTGCCCCAACGTATAGGGAATTTCTGCCTTTTTGCCCCACAATTAGGGGAATTTCTGCAATTTTGCTCCAAAATACGGGGAAATTCTGCCTTTTTGCCTGAAATTAAGGGCAATGAATAATTTTTGCCATAAAAAAAGGGAAATTTCTTTATTTTTGCTCCAAAATAAGGGAAATTTCTGCCTTTTTGCCTCTAAATCAGTGGAATTTCTGTCTTTTTCCCTCAAAACAAAGAAAATTTCTGGTTTTTTTGCCCCAAAATAAGGGGAATTTCTGATTTATTACCCTAAAATAAGTGAATTTTCTGTAATTTTGCCCCAAAATAAGGGAAATTTCTGCCTTTTTGCCCTGAAATATGTGAAATTTCTGCAATTTTACCCCAAAATAAGGTGAATTTCTGCCTTTTTTGCCCCAAAATAATGGGAATTTCTGCCGTTTTGCCCCAAAATATGAAAAATTTTTGCTTTTTTTCTCTGAAATAAGTGAAATTTCTGCAATTTTGCCCCAATGTAAAGGAAATTTCTGCAATTTTGCCCCAATGTAAAGGAAATTTCTGCAATTTTGCCCCAAAATATGGGGAATTTCTGACCTTTTGCTCCTGAAAAAAGGAGATTTTCTGCCTTTTTGCCCCAAAATAAGGAGAATTTCTGCCTTTTTGCCCGAAAATTATGAGAATTTCTGCAATTTTGCTTCAAAATACGCGGAATTTCTGCTTTTTATCCTGAAAGTAAGGGGAATGTATACCTTTTGCCACAAAAAAAGGGAAATTTCTTCATTTTTGCCCCAAAATAAGAGGAATTTCTGCCTTTTTACCTCAATATAAGTGAAATTTCTGTCTTTTTACCCAAAAATAAACAAAATTTCTGTCTTTTTGCCCCAAAATAAAAGGAATTTTTGAATTATGCCCTGAAATAAGTGAAATTTCTGCAATTTTGCCTCAAAATAAAAGAAATTTCTGTCTTTTTGCCACAAAATAAGAGGAATATCTGACAGTTTGCCCCCAAAAAAAGGAGATTTTCTGTCTTTTTACCCCAAAATATGGAGAATTTCTGCCTTTTTGCCCGAAAATTATGAGAATTACTGCAATTTTGCTTCAAAATACGGGGAATTTCTGCTTATTATCCAGAAAGTAAGAAGAATGTATATCTTTTGCCACAAAAAAGGGAAATTTCTTCATTTTTGCCCCAAAATAAGAGGAATTTCTGACTTTTTACCTCAAAATAAGTGAAATTTCTGCCTTTTTACCAAAAAATAAATGGAATTTTTGTATTTTGCCCCAAAATAAAAGGAATTTTTGAATTATGCCCTGAAATAAGTGAAATTTCTGCAATTTTGCCCCAAAATAAAAGAAATTTCTGCCTTTTTGCCACAAAATAAGGGGAATTTCTGTCTTTTTGCCCCAAAATAAGGGAAATTTCTGTTTTTTTGCCCCCATATAAGGGGAATTTTAGCCTTTTTACCTCAAAAGTAAGAGAATTTCTGCATTTTTGCCACCAAATATTAAGAAATTCTGCATTTTTGCCCCAAAATAAGGGAAATTTCTGCCTTTTTTCCCTGAAATAAGTGAAATTTCTGCAATTTTGCTCCAAAATAAGGGAAATTTCTGCAATTTTGCCCCAAAATAAGTGAAATTTCTGGAATTTTGCCCCAAAATAAGAGAAAATTCTGAGTTTTGCACCAAATAAGGAGAATTTCTGTCTTTTTGCCCCAACATATAGGGAATTTCTGCCTTTTTGCTTCACCATTAGGGGAATTTCTGCAATTTTGCTACAAAATACGGGGAACTTCTGCCTTTTTGCCCGGAAATAAGAGGAATGCATAACTTTTTGCCATAAAAGAGGAAAATTTCTTCATTTTTGCTCCAAAATAAGAAGAATTTCTGCTTTTTTGCCTCTAAATAAGTGGAATTTCTGTCTTTTTCCCCCAAAACAAAGGGAATTTCTGTCTTTTTTGCCCCAAAATAAGAAGAATTTCTGACTTATTACCCTGAAATAAGTGAAATTCTGCAATTTTGCCCCAAAATGAGGGAAATTTCCGGCTTTTTTCCCCTGAAATATGTGAAATTTCTGACATTTTACCCCAAAATAAGGTGAATTTCTGCCTTTTTGCCCCAAAATAATGGGAATTTCTTCCTTTTTGCCCCAAAATAAGAAAAATTTTTGTTTTTTTTCTCTGAAATAAGTGAAATTTTTGCAATTTTGCCCTAAAATAAGGAAAATTTCTGCAATTTTTCCCCATAGTAAGGGAAATTTCTGCAATTTTGCCCCAAAATAAAGAGAATTTCTCCTTTTTTCCCTAAAATAAAGGAAATTTCAGCCTTTTTACCTGAAAATAAGTGAAATTTCTGCAATTTTGCCTCAAATAAGTGAAATTTCTGCAATTTTGCCCCAAAATAAGGTAAATTCCTGCAATTTTGCCCCAAAATAAAGGAAATTTCTGGAATTTTGACTTAAAATAAGGCGAATTTCTGATTTTTGCCCCAAAATAAAGGGAATATCTGCCTTTCGCCCCAAAATTAGGGGATTTCTGCAATTTTGCTCCAAAATACGGAGAATTTCTGCCTTTTTGCCCGAAAATAAAGGGAATGCATACCTTTTTGCCATAAAAAGGGAAATTTCTTCATTTTTGCTCCAAAATAAAGGGAATTTCTGACTATTTGCCTCTAAATAAGTGGAATTTCTGTATTATTCCCCCAAAACAAAGGGAATTTCTTTATTTTTTGCTCCAAAATAAGTGAAATTTCTGCAATTTTGCCCCCAAATAAAAGAATTTTCTGCATTTTTGCCCCCAAATAAGGAGAATTTCAGCCTTTTTACCTCAAAATAAGAATTTCTGCATTTTTGCCACAAAATATTAGAAATTTCTGCCTTTTTGCCCCAAAATAAAGAAAAATTTCTGCCTTTTTTTCCTGAAATAAGTGAAATTTCTGCAATTTCGCCTCAAAATAAGTGAAATTTCTGCAATTTTGCCCCAAAATAAGGGAAATTTCTGGAATTTTGCCCCAAAATAAGTGGAATTTCTGAGTTTTGCCCCAAAATAAGGAGAATTTCTGTCTTTTTGCCCCAACATATAGGGAATTTCTGCATTTTTGCCCCACAATTAGGGGAATTTCTGCAATTTTGCCCCAAAATACGGGGAATTTCTGCTTTTTTGCCCGAAAATAAGAAGAATGCATACATTTTTGCCTTAAAAAAAAAGAAATTTCTTCATTTTTGCTCCAAAATAAGGGGAATTTCTGCTTTTTTGCCTCTAAATAAGTGGAATGTCTGTCTTTTTCCCCCAAAACAAAGGGATTTTCTGTCTTTTTTGCTCCAAAATAAGGAAAATTTCTGACTTATTACCCTGAAATAAGTGAAATTTCTGCAATTTTGCCCCAAAATAAGGGAAATTTCTCCATTTTTGCCCTGAAATATGTGAAATTTCTGTAATTTTACCCCAAAATAAGGAGAATTTTTGCATTTTTGCCCTAAAATAATGGGAATTTCTGCCTTTTTGCCCCAAAATAAGAAAATTTTTTGCTTTGTTTCTCTGAAATAAGTGAAATTTCTGCAATTTTGCCACAAATTAAGGAAAATTTCGGCCTTTTTGCCCCCATATAAGGGGAACTTCAGCCTTTTTACCTCAAAATAAGGGGAATTTCTGAATTTTTGCCACAAAATATTAGAAATTTCTACCTTTTTGTCACAAAATAACAAAAATTTCTGCCTTTTTTCCCTGAAATAAATGAAATTTCTGCAATTTTGCCCCAAAATATGTGAAATTTCTGCAATTTTGCCCCAAAATAAGGGAAATTTTTGCAATTTTGCCCCAAAATAAGTGGAATTTCTGAGTTTTGCCCCAAAATAAAGAGAATTTCAGTCTTTTTGCCCCAACGTATAGGGAATTTCTGCCTTTTTGCCCCACAATTAGGGGAATTTCTGCAATTTTGCTCCAAAATACGGGGAAATTCTGCCTTTTTGCCTGAAATTAAGGGCAATGAATAATTTTTGCCATAAAAAAAGGGAAATTTCTTTATTTTTGCTCCAAAATAAGGGAAATTTCTGCCTTTTTGCCTCTAAATCAGTGGAATTTCTGTCTTTTTCCCTCAAAACAAAGAAAATTTCTGGTTTTTTTGCCCCAAAATAAGGGGAATTTCTGATTTATTACCCTAAAATAAGTGAATTTTCTGTAATTTTGCCCCAAAATAAGGGAAATTTCTGCCTTTTTGCCCTGAAATATGTGAAATTTCTGCAATTTTACCCCAAAATAAGGTGAATTTCTGCCTTTTTTGCCCCAAAATAATGGGAATTTCTGCCGTTTTGCCCCAAAATATGAAAAATTTTTGCTTTTTTTCTCTGAAATAAGTGAAATTTCTGCAATTTTGCCCCAATGTAAAGGAAATTTCTGCAATTTTGCCCCAATGTAAAGGAAATTTCTGCAATTTTGCCCCAAAATATGGGGAATTTCTGACCTTTTGCTCCTGAAAAAAGGAGATTTTCTGCCTTTTTGCCCCAAAATAAGGAGAATTTCTGCCTTTTTGCCCGAAAATTATGAGAATTTCTGCAATTTTGCTTCAAAATACGCGGAATTTCTGCTTTTTATCCTGAAAGTAAGGGGAATGTATACCTTTTGCCACAAAAAAAGGGAAATTTCTTCATTTTTGCCCCAAAATAAGAGGAATTTCTGCCTTTTTACCTCAATATAAGTGAAATTTCTGTCTTTTTACCCAAAAATAAACAAAATTTCTGTCTTTTTGCCCCAAAATAAAAGGAATTTTTGAATTATGCCCTGAAATAAGTGAAATTTCTGCAATTTTGCCTCAAAATAAAAGAAATTTCTGTCTTTTTGCCACAAAATAAGAGGAATATCTGACAGTTTGCCCCCAAAAAAAGGAGATTTTCTGTCTTTTTACCCCAAAATATGGAGAATTTCTGCCTTTTTGCCCGAAAATTATGAGAATTACTGCAATTTTGCTTCAAAATACGGGGAATTTCTGCTTATTATCCAGAAAGTAAGAAGAATGTATATCTTTTGCCACAAAAAAGGGAAATTTCTTCATTTTTGCCCCAAAATAAGAGGAATTTCTGACTTTTTACCTCAAAATAAGTGAAATTTCTGCCTTTTTACCAAAAAATAAATGGAATTTTTGTATTTTGCCCCAAAATAAAAGGAATTTTTGAATTATGCCCTGAAATAAGTGAAATTTCTGCAATTTTGCCCCAAAATAAAAGAAATTTCTGCCTTTTTGCCACAAAATAAGGGGAATTTCTGTCTTTTTGCCCCAAAATAAGGGAAATTTCTGTTTTTTTGCCCCCATATAAGGGGAATTTCAGCCTTTTTACCTCAAAAGTAAGAGAATTTCTGCATTTTTGCCACCAAATATTAAGAAATTCTGCATTTTTGCCCCAAAATAAGGGAAATTTCTGCCTTTTTTCCCTGAAATAAGTGAAATTTCTGCAATTTTGCTCCAAAATAAGGGAAATTTCTGCAATTTTGCCCCAAAATAAGTGAAATTTCTAGAATTTTGCCCCAAAATAAGAGAAAATTCTGAGTTTTGCACCAAAATAAGGAGAATTTCTGTCTTTTTGCCCCAACATATAGGGAATTTCTGCCTTTTTGCTTCACCATTAGGGGAATTTCTGCAATTTTGCTACAAAATACGGGGAACTTCTGCCTTTTTGCCCGGAAATAAGAGGAATGCATAACTTTTTGCCATAAAAGAGGAAAATTTCTTCATTTTTGCTACAAAATAAGAAGAATTTCTGCTTTTTTGCCTCTAAATAAGTGGAATTTCTGTCTTTTTCCCCCAAAACAAAGGGAATTTCTGTCTTTTTTGCCCCAAAATAAGAAGAATTTCTGACTTATTACCCTGAAATAAGTGAAATTCTTCAATTTTGCCCCAAAATGAGGGAAATTTCCGGCTTTTTTCCCCTGAAATATGTGAAATTTTTGACATTTTACCCCAAAATAAGGTGAATTTCTGCCTTTTTGCCCCAAAATAATGGGAATTTCTTCCTTTTTGCCCCAAAATAAGAAAAATTTTTGTTTTTTTTCTCTGAAATAAGTGAAATTTTTGCAATTTTGCCCTAAAATATGGGAAATTTCTGCAATTTTTCCCCATAATAAGGGAAATTTCTGCAATTTTGCCCCAAAATAAAGAGAATTTCTCCTTTGTTCCCTAAAATAAAGGAAATTTCAGCCTTTTTACCTGAATATAAGTGAAATTTCTGCAATTTTGCCTCAAATAAGTGAAATTTCTGCAATTTTGCCCCAAAATAAGGTGAATTCCTGCAATTTTGCCCCAAAATAAAGGAAATTTTGGAATTTTGCCCTAAAATAAGGGGAATTTCTGATTTTTGCCCCAAAATAAAGGGAATTTCTGCCTTTCGCCTCAAAATTAGGGGAATTTCTGCAATTTTACTCCAAAATACGGGGAAATTCTGCCTTTTTGCCCGAAATTAAGGGGAATGAATGATTTTTGCCATAAAAAAAGGGAAATTTCTTTATTTTTGCTCCAAAATAAGGGAAATTTCTGCCTTTTTGCCTCTAAATCAGTGGAATTTCTGTCTTTTTCCCTCAAAACAAAGAAAATTTCTGGTTTTTTTGCCCCAAAATAAGGGGAATTTCTGATTTATTACCCTAAAATAAGTGAATTTTCTGTAATTTTGCCCCAAAATAAGGGAAATTTCTGCCTTTTTGCCCTGAAATATGTGAAATTTCTGCAATTTTACCCCAAAATAAGGTGAATTTCTGCCTTTTTTGCCCCAAAATAATGGGAATTTCTGCCGTTTTGCCCCAAAATATGAAAAATTTTTGCTTTTTTTCTCTGAAATAAGTGAAATTTCTGCAATTTTGCCCCAATGTAAAGGAAATTTCTGCAATTTTGCCCCAATGTAAAGGAAATTTCTGCAATTTTGCCCCAAAATATGGGGAATTTCTGACCTTTTGCTCCTGAAAAAAGGAGATTTTCTGCCTTTTTGCCCCAAAATAAGGAGAATTTCTGCCTTTTTGCCCGAAAATTATGAGAATTTCTGCAATTTTGCTTCAAAATACGGGGAATTTCTGCTTTTTATCCTGAAAGTAAGGGGAATGTATACCTTTTGCCACAAAAAAAGGGAAATTTCTTCATTTTTGCCCCAAAATAAGAGGAATTTCTGCCTTTTTACCTCAATATAAGTGAAATTTCTGCCTTTTTACCCAAAAATAAACAAAATTTCTGTCTTTTTGCCCCAAAATAAAAGGAATTTTTGAATTATGCCCTGAAATAAGTGAAATTTCTGCAATTTTGCCTCAAAATAAAAGAAATTTCTGTCTTTTTGCCACAAAATAAGAGGAATTTCTGACAGTTTGCCCCCAAAAAAAGGAGATTTTCTGTCTTTTTACCCCAAAATATGGAGAATTTCTGCCTTTTTGCCCGAAAATTATGAGAATTACTGCAATTTTGCTTCAAAATACGGGGAATTTCTGCTTATTATCCAGAAAGTAAGAAGAATGTATATCTTTTGCCACAAAAAAGGGAAATTTCTTCATTTTTGCCCCAAAATAAGAGGAATTTCTGACTTTTTACCTCAAAATAAGTGAAATTTCTGCCTTTTTACCAAAAAATAAATGGAATTTTTGTATTTTGCCCCAAAATAAAAGGAATTTTTTAATTATGCCCTGAAATAAGTGAAATTTCTGCAATTTTGCCCCAAAATAAAAGAAATTTCTGCCTTTTTGCCACAAAATAAGGGGAATTTCTGTCTTTTTGCCCCAAAATAAGGGAAATTTCTGTTTTTTTGCCCCCATATAAGGGGAATTTCAGCCTTTTTACCTCAAAAGTAAGAGAATTTCTGCATTTTTGCCACCAAATATTAAGAAATTCTGCATTTTTGCCCCAAAATAAGGGAAATTTCTGCCTTTTTTCCCTGAAATAAGTGAAATTTCTGCAATTTTGCTCCAAAATAAGGGAAATTTCTGCAATTTTGCCCCAAAATAAGTAAAATTTCTGGAATTTTGCCCCAAAATAAGAGAAAATTCTGAGTTTTGCACCAAAATAAGGAGAATTTCTGTCTTTTTGCCCCAAAATATAGGGAATTTCTGCCTTTTTGCTTCACCATTAGGGGAATTTCTGCAATTTTGCTACAAAATACGGGGAACTTCTGCCTTTTTGCCCGGAAATAAGAGGAATGCATAACTTTTTGCCATAAAAGAGGAAAATTTCTTCATTTTTGCTCCAAAATAAGAAGAATTTCTGCTTTTTTGCCTCTAAATAAGTGGAATTTCTGTCTTTTTCCCCCAAAACAAAGGGAATTTCTGTCTTTTTTGCCCCAAAATAAGAAGAATTTCTGACTTATTACCCTGAAATAAGTGAAATTCTGCAATTTTGCCCCAAAATGAGGGAAATTTCCGGCTTTTTTCCCCTGAAATATGTGAAATTTCTGACATTTTACCCCAAAAAAGGTGAATTTCTGCCTTTTTGCCCCAAAATAATGGGAATTTCTTCCTTTTTGCCCCAAAATAAGAAAAATTTTTGTTTTTTTTCTCTGAAATAAGTGAAATTTTTGCAATTTTGCCCTAAAATATGGGAAATTTCTGCAATTTTTCCCCATAATAAGGGAAATTTCTGCAATTTTGCCCCAAAATAAAGAGAATTTCTCCTTTGTTCCCTAAAATAAAGGAAATTTCAGCCTTTTTACCTGAATATAAGTGAAATTTCTGCAATTTTGCCTCAAATAAGTGAAATTTCTGCAATTTTGCCCCAAAATAAGGTGAATTCCTGCAATTTTGCCCCAAAATAAAGGAAATTTCTGGAATTTTGCCCTAAAATAAGTGGAATTTCTGATTTTTGCCCCAAAATAAAGGGAATTTCTGCCTTTCGCCTCAAAATTAGGGGAATTTCTGCAATTTTGCTCCAAAATACGGGGAATTTCTGCCTTTTTGCCCGAAAATAATGGAAATGCATACCTTTTTGCCATAAAAAGGGAAATTTCTTCATTTTTGCTCCAAAATAAAGGGAATTTCTGCCTTTTTGCCTCTAAATAAGTGGAATTTCTGTCTTATTCCCCCAAAACAAAGGGAATTTCTGTATTTTTTGCTCCAAAATAAGGGGAATTTCTGACTCATTACCCTGAAATAAGTGAAATTTCTGCAATTTTGCCCCCAAATAAAAGAATTTTCTGCATTTTTGCTCCCAAATAAGGAGAATTTCAGCCTTTTTACCTCAAAATCAGGGGAATTTCTGCATTTTTGCCACAAAATATTAGAAATTTCTGCCTTTTTGCCACAAAATAAGGAAAACTTTCTGCCTTTTTTCCCTGAAATAAGTGAAATTTCTGCAATTTCGCCCCAAAATAAGTGAAATTTCTGCAATTTTGCCCCAAAATAAGGGAAATTTCTGGAATTTTGCCCCTAAATAAGTGGAATTTCTGAGTTTTGCCTCAAAATAATGAGAATTTCTGTCTTTTTGCCCCAACATATTGGAATTTCTGCATTTTTGCCCCACAATTAGGGGAATTTCTGCTTTTTGTTCCAAAATACGGGGAATTTCTGCCTTTTTGCCCGAAAATAAGAAGAATGCATACCTTTTTGCCTTAAAAAAAGAAATTTCTTCATTTTTGCTCCAAAATAAGGGGAATTTCTGCTTTTTTGCCTCTAAATAAGTGGAATGTCTTTCTTTTTCCCCCAAAACAAAGGGATTTGCTGTCTTTTTTCCTCCAAAATAAGGAAAATTTCTGACTTATTACCCTGAAATAAGTGAAATTTCTGCAATTTTGCCCCAAAATAAGGGAAATTTCTCCCTTTTTGCCCTGAAATATGTGAAATTTCTGGAATTTTACCCCAAAATAAGGTGAATTTCTGCATTTTTGGCCCAAAATAATGGGAATTTCTGCCTTTTTGCCGCAAAATAAGAAAAATTTTTGCTTTTTTTCTCTGAAATAAGTGAAATTTCTGCAATTTTGCCCCAAATTAAGGGAAATTTCGGCCTTTTTGCCCCCATATAAGGGGAACTTCAGCCTTTTTACCTCAAAATAAGGGGAATTTCTGCATTTTTGCCACAAAATATTAGAAATTTCTACATTTTTGTCACAAAATAAGGAAAATTTCTGCCTTTTTTCCCTGAAATAAATGAAATTTCTGCAATTTTGCCCCAAAATAAATGAAATTTCTGCAATTTTGCCCCAAAATAAGGGAAATTTTTGCAATTTTGCCCCAAAATAAGTGGAATTTCTGAGTTTTGCCCAAAAATAAAGAGAATTTCTGTCTTTTTGCCCCAACATATAGGGAATTTCTGCCTTATTGCCCTACAATTAGGGGAATTTCTGCAATTTTGCTCCAAAATACGGGGAATTTCTGCTTTTTGCCCGAAATTAAGGGGAATGCATAATTTTTGCCATAAAAAAAGGGAAATTTCTTTATTTTTGCTACAAAATAATGGGAATTTCTGCCTTTTTGCCTCTAAATAAGTGGAATTTCTGTCTTTTTCCCCCAAAACAAAGAAAATTTCTGTTTTTTTGCCCCAAAATAAGGGGAATTTCTGACTTATTACCCTAAAATAATGAATTTTCTGTAATTTTGCCCCAAAATAAGGGAAATTTCTGCCTTTTGCCCTGAAATATGTGAAATTTCTGCAATTTTACCCCAAAATAAGGTGAATTTCTGCCTTTTTGCCCCAAAATAATGGGAATTTCTGCGGTTTTGCCCCAAAATACGAAAAATTTTTGCTTTTTTTCTCTGAAATAAGTGAAATTTCTGCAATTTTGCCCCAATGTAAAGGAAATTTCTGCAATTTTGCCCCAATGTAAAGAAAATTTCTGCAATTTTGCCCCAAAATATGGGGAATTTCTGACCTTTTGCTCCCGAAAAAAGGAGATTTTCTGCCTTTTTGCCTTAAAATAAGGAGAATTTCTGCTTTTTTGCCCGAAAATTATGAGAATTTCTGCAATTTTGCTTCAAAATACGGGGGAATTTCTGCTTTTTATCCTGAAAGTAAGGGGAATGTATACCCTTTGCCACAAAAAAAGGGAAATTTCTTCATTTTTGCCCCAAAATAAGAGGAATTTCTGCCTTTTTACCTCAATATAAGTGAAATTTCTGCCTTTTTACCCAAAAATAAACAAAATTTCTGTCTTTTTGCCCCAAAATAAAAGGAATTTTTGAATTATGCCCTGAAATAAGTGAAATTTCTGCAATTTTGCCTCAAAATAAAAGAAATTTCTGCCTTTTTGCCACAAAATAAAAGGAATTTCTGACTGTTTGCTCCCAAAAAAAGGAGATTTTCTGTCTTTTTACCCCAAAATAAGGAGAATTTCTGCCTTTTTGCCCGAAAATTATGAGAATTACTGAAATTTTGCTTCAAAATACGGGGAATTTTTGCTTATTATCCAGAAAGTAAGGGGAATGTATATCTTTTGCCACAAAAAAGGGAAATTTCTTCATTTTTGCCTCAAAATAAAAGGAATTTCTGCCTTTTTACCTCAAAATAAGTGAAATTTCTGCCTTTTTACCCAAAAATAAATAGAATTTCTGTATTTTGCCCCAAAATAAAAGGAATTTTTGAATTATGCACTGAAATAAGTGAAATTTCTGCAATTTTGCCCCAAAATAAAAGAAATTTCTGCCTTTTTCCCACAAAATAAGGGGAATTTCTGTCTTTTTTCCCCAAAATAAGGGAAATTTCTGGTTTTTTGCCCCCATATAAGGGGAATTTTAGCCTTTTTACCACAAAAGAAAGAGAATTTCTGCATTTTTGCCACCAAATATTAAGAAAATCTGCATTTTTGCCCCAAAATAAGAAAAATTTCTGCCTTTTTTCCCTGAAATAAGTGAAATTTCTGCAATTTTGCCCCAAAATATGGGAAATTTCTGCAATTTTGCCCCAAAATAAGGGAAAATTCTGGAATTTTGCCCCAAAATAAGAGAAAATTCTGAGTTTTGCACCAAAATAAGGAGAATTTCTGTCTTTTTGCCCCAACATATAGGGAATTTCTGCCTTTTTGCTTCACAATTAGGGGAATTTCTGCAATTTTGCTACAAAATACGGGGAACTTCTGCCTTTTTGCCCGAAAATAAGAGGAATGCATAACTTTTTGCCATAAAAGAGGAAAATTTCTTCATTTTTGCTCCAAAATAAGAAGAATTTCTGCTTTTTTGCCTCTAAATAAGTGGAATTTCTGTCTTTTTCCCCCAAAACAAAGGGAATTTCTGTCTTTTTTGCCCCAAAATAAGAAGAATTTCTGACTTATTACCCTGAAATAAGTGAAATTCTGCAATTTTGCCCCAAAATGAGGGAAATTTCCGGCTTTTTTCCCCTGAAATATGTGAAATTTCTGACATTTTACCCCAAAATAAGGTGAATTTCTGCCTTTTTGCCCCAAAATAATGGGAATTTCTTCCTTTTTGCCCCAAAATAAGAAAAATTTTTGTTTTTTTTCTCTGAAATAAGTGAAATTTTTGCAATTTTGCCCTAAAATATGGGAAATTTCTGCAATTTTTCCCCATAATAAGGGAAATTTCTGCAATTTTGCCCCAAAATAAAGAGAATTTCTCCTTTGTTCCCTAAAATAAAGGAAATTTCAGCCTTTTTACCTGAATATAAGTGAAATTTCTGCAATTTTGCCTCAAATAAGTGAAATTTCTGCAATTTTGCCCCAAAATAAGGTAAATTCCTGCAATTTTGCCCCAAAATAAAGGAAATTTCTGGAATTTTGCCCTAAAATAAGGGGAATTTCTGATTTTTGCCCCAAAATAAAGGGAATTTCTGCCTTTCGCCTCAAAATTAGGGGAATTTCTGCAATTTTGCTCCAAAATACGGGGAATTTCTGCCTTTTTGCCCGAAAATAATGGGAATGCATACCTTTTTGCCATAAAAAGGGAAATTTCTTCATTTTTGCTCCAAAATAAAGGGAATTTCTGCCTTTTTGCCTCTAAATAAGTGGAATTTCTGTCTTATTCCCCCAAAACAAAGGGAATTTCTGTATTTTTTGCTCCAAAATAAGGGGAATTTCTGACTCATTACCCTGAAATAAGTGAAATTTCTGTAATTTTGTCCCCAAATAAAAGAATTTTCTGCATTTTTGCCCCCAAATAAGGAGAATTTCAGCCTTTTTACCTCAAAATAAGGGGAATTTCTGCATTTTTGCCACAAAATATTAGAAATTTCTGCCTTTTTGCCCCAAAATAAGGAAAACTTTCTGCCTTTTTTCCCTGAAATAAGTGAAATTTCTGCAATTTCGCCCCAAAATAAGTGAAATTTCTCCAATTTTGCCCCAAAATAAGGGAAATTTCTGCAATTTTGCCCCAAAATAAGTGAAATTTCTGCAATTTTGCCCCAAAATAAGGGAAATTTTTGCAATTTTGCCCCAAAATAAGTGGAATTTCTGAGTTTTGCCCAAAAATAAAGAGAATTTCTGTCTTTTTGCCCCAACATATAGGGAATTTCTGCCTTATTGCCCTACAATTAGGGGAATTTCTGCAATTTTGCTCCAAAATACGGGGAATTTCTGCTTTTTGCCCGAAATTAAGGGGAATGCATAATTTTTGCCATAAAAAAAGGGAAATTTCTTTATTTTTGCTCCAAAATAATGGGAATTTCTGCCTTTTTGCCTCTAAATAAGTGGAATTTCTGTCTTTTTCCCCCAAAAAAAGAAAATTTCTGTTTTTTTGCCCCAAAATAAGGGGAATTTCTGACTTATTACCCTAAAATAAGTGAATTTTCTGTAATTTTGCCCCAAAATAAGGGAAATTTCTGCCTTTTGCCCTGAAATATGTGAAATTTCTGCAATTTTACCCCAAAATAAGGTGAATTTCTGCCTTTTTTGCCCCAAAATAATGGGAATTTCTGCGGTTTTGCCCCAAAATACGAAAAATTTTTGCTTTTTTTCTCTGAAATAAGTGAAATTTCTGCAATTTTGCCCCAATGTAAAGGAAATTTCTGCAATTTTTTCCCAATGTAAAGAAAATTTCTGCAATTTTGCCCCAAAATAAGTGGAATTTCTGAGTTTTGCCCCAAAATAAAGAGAATTTCTGTCTTTTTGCCCCAACGTATAGGGAATTTCTGCCTTTTTGCCCCACAATTAGGGGAATTTCTGCAATTTTGCTCCAAAATACGGGGAAATTCTGCCTTTTTGCCCGAAATTAAGGGGAATGAATACTTTTTGCCATAAAAAAAGGGAAATTTCTTTATTTTTGCTCCAAAATAAGGGAAATTTCTGCCTTTTTGCCTCTAAATCAGTGGAATTTCTGTCTTTTTCCCTCAAAACAAAGAAAATTTCTGGTTTTTTTGCCCCAAAATAAGGGGAATTTCTGATTTATTACCCTAAAATAAGTGAATTTTCTGTAATTTTGCCCCAAAATAAGGGAAATTTCTGCCTTTTTGCCCTGAAATATGTGAAATTTCTGCAATTTATCCCAAAATAAGGTGAATTTCTGCCTTTTTTGCCCCAAAATAATGGGAATTTCTGCCGTTTTGCCCCAAAATAAGAAAAATTTTTGTTTTTTTTCTCTGAAATAAGTGAAATTTTTGCAATTTTGCCCTAAAATATGGGAAATTTCTGCAATTTTTCCCCATAATAAGGGAAATTTCTGCAATTTTGCCCCAAAATAAAGAGAATTTCTCCTTTGTTCCCTAAAATAAAGGAAATTTCAGCCTTTTTACCTGAATATAAGTGAAATTTCTGCAATTTTGCCTCAAATAAGTGAAATTTCTGCAATTTTGCCCCAAAATAAGGTAAATTCCTGCAATTTTGCCCCAAAATAAAGGAAATTTCTGGAATTTTGCCCTAAAATAAGGGGAATTTCTGATTTTTGCCCCAAAATAAAGGGAATTTCTGCCTTTCGCCTCAAAATTAGGGGAATTTCTGCAATTTTGCTCCAAAATACGGGGAATTTCTGCCTTTTTGCCCGAAAATAATGGGAATGCATACCTTTTTGCCATAAAAAGGGAAATTTCTTCATTTTTGCTCCAAAATAAAGGGAATTTCTGCCTTTTTGCCTCTAAATAAGTGGAATTTCTGTCTTATTCCCCCAAAACAAAGGGAATTTCTGTATTTTTTGCTCCAAAATAAGGGGAATTTCTGACTCATTACCCTGAAATAAGTGAAATTTCTGTAATTTTGTCCCCAAATAAAAGAATTTTCTGCATTTTTGCCCCCAAATAAGGAGAATTTCAGCCTTTTTACCTCAAAATAAGGGGAATTTCTGCATTTTTGCCACAAAATATTAGAAATTTCTGCCTTTTTGCCCCAAAATAAGGAAAACTTTCTGCCTTTTTTCCCTGAAATAAGTGAAATTTCTGCAATTTCGCCCCAAAATAAGTGAAATTTCTCCAATTTTGCCCCAAAATAAGGGAAATTTCTGCAATTTTGCCCCAAAATAAGTGAAATTTCTGCAATTTTGCCCCAAAATAAGGGAAATTTTTGCAATTTTGCCCCAAAATAAGTGGAATTTCTGAGTTTTGCCCAAAAATAAAGAGAATTTCTGTCTTTTTGCCCCAACATATAGGGAATTTCTGCCTTATTGCCCTACAATTAGGGGAATTTCTGCAATTTTGCTCCAAAATACGGGGAATTTCTGCTTTTTGCCCGAAATTAAGGGGAATGCATAATTTTTGCCATAAAAAAAGGGAAATTTCTTTATTTTTGCTCCAAAATAATGGGAATTTCTGCCTTTTTGCCTCTAAATAAGTGGAATTTCTGTCTTTTTCCCCCAAAAAAAGAAAATTTCTGTTTTTTTGCCCCAAAATAAGGGGAATTTCTGACTTATTACCCTAAAATAAGTGAATTTTCTGTAATTTTGCCCCAAAATAAGGGAAATTTCTGCCTTGTGCCCTGAAATATGTGAAATTTCTGCAATTTTACCCCAAAATAAGGTGAATTTCTGCCTTTTTTGCCCCAAAATAATGGGAATTTCTGCGGTTTTGCCCCAAAATACGAAAAATTTTTGCTTTTTTTCTCTGAAATAAGTGAAATTTCTGCAATTTTGCCCCAATGTAAAGGAAATTTCTGCAATTTTTTCCCAATGTAAAGAAAATTTCTGCAATTTTGCCCCAAAATAAGTGGAATTTCTGAGTTTTGCCCCAAAATAAAGAGAATTTCTGTCTTTTTGCCCCAACGTATAGGGAATTTCTGCCTTTTTGCCCCACAATTAGGGGAATTTCTGCAATTTTGCTCCAAAATACGGGGAAATTCTGCCTTTTTGCCCGAAATTAAGGGGAATGAATACTTTTTGCCATAAAAAAAGGGAAATTTCTTTATTTTTGCTCCAAAATAAGGGAAATTTCTGCCTTTTTGCCTCTAAATCAGTGGAATTTCTGTCTTTTTCCCTCAAAACAAAGAAAATTTCTGGTTTTTTTGCCCCAAAATAAGGGGAATTTCTGATTTATTACCCTAAAATAAGTGAATTTTCTGTAATTTTGCCCCAAAATAAGGGAAATTTCTGCCTTTTTGCCCTGAAATATGTGAAATTTCTGCAATTTATCCCAAAATAAGGTGAATTTCTGCCTTTTTTGCCCCAAAATAATGGGAATTTCTGCCGTTTTGCCCCAAAATAAGAAAAATTTTTGTTTTTTTTCTCTGAAATAAGTGAAATTTTTGCAATTTTGCCCTAAAATATGGGAAATTTCTGCAATTTTTCCCCATAATAAGGGAAATTTCTGCAATTTTGCCCCAAAATAAAGAGAATTTCTCCTTTGTTCCCTAAAATAAAGGAAATTTCAGCCTTTTTACCTGAATATAAGTGAAATTTCTGCAATTTTGCCTCAAATAAGTGAAATTTCTGCAATTTTGCCCCAAAATAAGGTAAATTCCTGCAATTTTGCCCCAAAATAAAGGAAATTTCTGGAATTTTGCCCTAAAATAAGGGGAATTTCTGATTTTTGCCCCAAAATAAAGGGAATTTCTGCCTTTCGCCTCAAAATTAGGGGAATTTCTGCAATTTTGCTCCAAAATACGGGGAATTTCTGCCTTTTTGCCCGAAAATAATGGGAATGCATACCTTTTTGCCATAAAAAGGGAAATTTCTTCATTTTTGCTCCAAAATAAAGGGAATTTCTGCCTTTTTGCCTCTAAATAAGTGGAATTTCTGTCTTATTCCCCCAAAACAAAGGGAATTTCTGTATTTTTTGCTCCAAAATAAGGGGAATTTCTGACTCATTACCCTGAAATAAGTGAAATTTCTGTAATTTTGTCCCCAAATAAAAGAATTTTCTGCATTTTTGCCCCCAAATAAGGAGAATTTCAGCCTTTTTACCTCAAAATAAGGGGAATTTCTGCATTTTTGCCACAAAATATTAGAAATTTCTGCCTTTTTGCCCCAAAATAAGGAAAACTTTCTGCCTTTTTTCCCTGAAATAAGTGAAATTTCTGCAATTTCGCCCCAAAATAAGTGAAATTTCTCCAATTTTGCCCCAAAATAAGGGAAATTTCTGCAATTTTGCCCCAAAATAAGTGAAATTTCTGCAATTTTGCCCCAAAATAAGGGAAATTTTTGCAATTTTGCCCCAAAATAAGTGGAATTTCTGAGTTTTGCCCAAAAATAAAGAGAATTTCTGTCTTTTTGCCCCAACATATAGGGAATTTCTGCCTTATTGCCCTACAATTAGGGGAATTTCTGCAATTTTGCTCCAAAATACGGGGAATTTCTGCTTTTTGCCCGAAATTAAGGGGAATGCATAATTTTTGCCATAAAAAAAGGGAAATTTCTTTATTTTTGCTCCAAAATAATGGGAATTTCTGCCTTTTTGCCTCTAAATAAGTGGAATTTCTGTCTTTTTCCCCCAAAAAAAGAAAATTTCTGTTTTTTTGCCCCAAAATAAGGGGAATTTCTGACTTATTACCCTAAAATAAGTGAATTTTCTGTAATTTTGCCCCAAAATAAGGGAAATTTCTGCCTTGTGCCCTGAAATATGTGAAATTTCTGCAATTTTACCCCAAAATAAGGTGAATTTCTGCCTTTTTTGCCCCAAAATAATGGGAATTTCTGCGGTTTTGCCCCAAAATACGAAAAATTTTTGCTTTTTTTCTCTGAAATAAGTGAAATTTCTGCAATTTTGCCCCAATGTAAAGGAAATTTCTGCAATTTTGCCCCAATGTAAAGAAAATTTCTGCAATTTTGCCCCAAAATAAGTGGAATTTCTGAGTTTTGCCCCAAAATAAAGAGAATTTCTGTCTTTTTGCCCCAACGTATAGGGAATTTCTGCCTTTTTGCCCCACAATTAGGGGAATTTCTGCAATTTTGCTCCAAAATACGGGAAAATTCTGCCTTTTTGCCCGAAATTAAGGGGAATGAATACTTTTTGCCATAAAAAAAGGGAAATTTCTTTATTTTTGCTCCAAAATAAGGGAAATTTCTGCCTTTTTGCCTCTAAATCAGTGGAATTTCTGTCTTTTTCCCTCAAAACAAAGAAAATTTCTGGTTTTTTTGCCCCAAAATAAGGGGAATTTCTGATTTATTACCCTAAAATAAGTGAATTTTCTGTAATTTTGCCCCAAAATAAGGGAAATTTCTGCCTTTTTGCCCTGAAATATGTGAAATTTCTGCAATTTATCCCAAAATAAGGTGAATTTCTGCCTTTTTTGCCCCAAAATAATGGGAATTTCTGCCGTTTTGCCCCAAAATAAGAAAAATTTTTGTTTTTTTTCTCTGAAATAAGTGAAATTTTTGCAATTTTGCCCTAAAATATGGGAAATTTCTGCAATTTTTCCCCATAATAAGGGAAATTTCTGCAATTTTGCCCCAAAATAAAGAGAATTTCTCCTTTGTTCCCTAAAATAAAGGAAATTTCAGCCTTTTTACCTGAATATAAGTGAAATTTCTGCAATTTTGCCTCAAATAAGTGAAATTTCTGCAATTTTGCCCCAAAATAAGGTAAATTCCTGCAATTTTGCCCCAAAATAAAGGAAATTTCTGGAATTTTGCCCTAAAATAAGGGGAATTTCTGATTTTTGCCCCAAAATAAAGGGAATTTCTGCCTTTCGCCTCAAAATTAGGGGAATTTCTGCAATTTTGCTCCAAAATACGGGGAATTTCTGCCTTTTTGCCCGAAAATAATGGGAATGCATACCTTTTTGCCATAAAAAGGGAAATTTCTTCATTTTTGCTCCAAAATAAAGGGAATTTCTGCCTTTTTGCCTCTAAATAAGTGGAATTTCTGTCTTATTCCCCCAAAACAAAGGGAATTTCTGTATTTTTTGCTCCAAAATAAGGGGAATTTCTGACTCATTACCCTGAAATAAGTGAAATTTCTGTAATTTTGTCCCCAAATAAAAGAATTTTCTGCATTTTTGCCCCCAAATAAGGAGAATTTCAGCCTTTTTACCTCAAAATAAGGGGAATTTCTGCATTTTTGCCACAAAATATTAGAAATTTCTGCCTTTTTGCCCCAAAATAAGGAAAACTTTCTGCCTTTTTTCCCTGAAATAAGTGAAATTTCTGCAATTTCGCCCCAAAATAAGTGAAATTTCTCCAATTTTGCCCCAAAATAAGGGAAATTTCTGCAATTTTGCCCCAAAATAAGTGAAATTTCTGCAATTTTGCCCCAAAATAAGGGAAATTTTTGCAATTTTGCCCCAAAATAAGTGGAATTTCTGAGTTTTGCCCAAAAATAAAGAGAATTTCTGTCTTTTTGCCCCAACATATAGGGAATTTCTGCCTTATTGCCCTACAATTAGGGGAATTTCTGCAATTTTGCTCCAAAATACGGGGAATTTCTGCTTTTTGCCCGAAATTAAGGGGAATGCATAATTTTTGCCATAAAAAAAGGGAAATTTCTTTATTTTTGCTCCAAAATAATGGGAATTTCTGCCTTTTTGCCTCTAAATAAGTGGAATTTCTGTCTTTTTCCCCCAAAAAAAGAAAATTTCTGTTTTTTTGCCCCAAAATAAGGGGAATTTCTGACTTATTACCCTAAAATAAGTGAATTTTCTGTAATTTTGCCCCAAAATAAGGGAAATTTCTGCCTTTTGCCCTGAAATATGTGAAATTTCTGCAATTTTACCCCAAAATAAGGTGAATTTCTGCCTTTTTTGCCCCAAAATAATGGGAATTTCTGCGGTTTTGCCCCAAAATACGAAAAATTTTTGCTTTTTTTCTCTGAAATAAGTGAAATTTCTGCAATTTTGCCCCAATGTAAAGGAAATTTTTGCAATTTTGCCCCAATGTAAAGAAAATTTCTGCAATTTTGCCCCAAAATAAGTGGAATTTCTGAGTTTTGCCCCAAAATAAAGAGAATTTCTGTCTTTTTGCCCCAACGTATAGGGAATTTCTGCCTTTTTGCCCCACAATTAGGGGAATTTCTGCAATTTTGCTCCAAAATACGGGGAAATTCTGCCTTTTTGCCCGAAATTAAGGGGAATGAATACTTTTTGCCATAAAAAAAGGGAAATTACTTTATTTTTGCTCCAAAATAAGGGAAATTTCTGCCTTTTTGCCTCTAAATCAGTGGAATTTCTGTCTTTTTCCCTCAAAACAAAGAAAATTTCTGGTTTTTTTGCCCCAAAATAAGGGGAATTTCTGATTTATTACCCTAAAATAAGTGAATTTTCTGTAATTTTGCCCCAAAATAAGGGAAATTTCTGCCTTTTTGCCCTGAAATATGTGAAATTTCTGCAATTTTACCCCAAAATAAGGTGAATTTCTGCCTTTTTTGCCCCAAAATAATGGGAATTTCTGCCGTTTTGCCCCAAAATATGAAAAATTTTTGCTTTTTTTCTCTGAAATAAGTGAAATTTCTGCAATTTTGCCTTAATGTAAAGGAAATTTCTGCAATTTTGCCCCAATGTAAAGGAAATTTCTGCAATTTTGCCCCAAAATATGGGGAATTTCTGACCTTTTGCTCCTGAAAAAAGGAGATTTTCTGCCTTTTTGCCCCAAAATAAGGAGAATTTCTGCCTTTTTGCCCGAAAATTATGAGAATTTCTGCAATTTTGCTTCAAAATACGCGGAATTTCTGCTTTTATCCTGAAAGTAAGGGGAATGTATACCTTTTGCCACAAAAAAAGGGAAATTTCTTCATTTTTGCCCCAAAATAAGAGGAATTTCTGCCTTTTTACCTCAATATAAGTGAAATTTCTGCCTTTTTACCCAAAAATAAACAAAATTTCTGTCTTTTTGCCCCAAAATAAAAGGAATTTTTGAATTATGCCCTGAAATAAGTGAAATTTCTGCAATTTTGCCTCAAAATAAAAGAAATTTCTGTCTTTTTGCCACAAAATAAGAGGAATATCTGACAGTTTGCCCCCAAAAAAAGGAGATTTTCTGTCTTTTTACCCCAAAATATGGAGAATTTCTGCCTTTTTGCCCGAAAATTATGAGAATTACTGCAATTTTGCTTCAAAATACAGGGAATTTCTGCTTATTATCCAGAAAGTAAGAAGAATGTATATCTTTTGCCACAAAAAAGGGAAATTTCTTCATTTTTGCTCCAAAATAAGAGGAATTTCTGCCTTTTTACCTCAAAATAAGTGAAATTTCTGCCTTTTTACCCAAAAATAAATGGAATTTCTGTATTTTGCCCCAAAATAAAAGGAATTTTTGAATTATGCCCTGAAATAAGTGAAATTTCTGCAATTTTGCCCCAAAATAAAAGAAATTTCTGCCTTTTTACCACAAAATAAGGGGAATTATTGTCTTTTTGCCCCAAAATAAGGGAAATTTCTGTTTTTTTGCCCCCATATAAGGGGAACTTCAGCCTTTTTACCTCAAAAGAAAGAGAATTTCTGCATTTTTGCCACCAAATATTAAGAAATTCTGCATTTTTGCCCCAAAATAAGGGAAATTTCTGCCTTTTTTCCCTGAAATAAGTGAAATTTCTGCAATTTTGCTCCAAAATAAGGGAAATTTCTGCAATTTTGCCCCAAAATAAGTGAAATTTCTGGAATTTTGCCCCAAAATAAGAGAAAATTCTGAGTTTTGCACCAAAATAAGGAGAATTTCTGTCTTTTTGCCCCAACATATAGGGAATTTCTGCCTTTTTGCTTCACCATTAGGGGAATTTCTGCAATTTTGCTACAAAATACGGGGAACTTCTGCCTTTTTGCCCGAAAATAAGAGGAATGCATAACTTTTTGCCATAAAAGAGGAAAATTTCTTCATTTTTGCTCCAAAATAAGAAGAATTTCTGCTTTTTTGCCTCTAAATAAGTGGAATTTCTGTCTTTTTCCCCCAAAACAAAGGGAATTTCTGTCTTTTTTGCCCCAAAATAAGAAGAATTTCTGACTTATTACCCTGAAATAAGTGAAATTCTGCAATTTTGCCCCAAAATGAGGGAAATTTCCGGCTTTTTTCCCCTGAAATATGTGAAATTTCTGACATTTTACCCCAAAATAAGGTGAATTTCTGCCTTTTTGCCCCAAAATAATGGGAATTTCTTCCTTTTTGCCCCAAAATAAGAAAAATTTTTGTTTTTTTTCTCTGAAATAAGTGAAATTTTTGCAATTTTGCCCTAAAATATGGGAAATTTCTGCAATTTTTCCCCATAATAAGGGAAATTTCTGCAATTTTGCCCCAAAATAAAGAGAATTTCTCCTTTGTTCCCTAAAATAAAGGAAATTTCAGCCTTTTTACCTGAATATAAGTGAAATTTCTGCAATTTTGCCTCAAATAAGTGAAATTTCTGCAATTTTGCCCCAAAATAAGGTAAATTCCTGCAATTTTGCCCCAAAATAAAGGAAATTTTGGAATTTTGCCCTAAAATAAGGGGAATTTCTGATTTTTGCCCCAAAATAAAGGGAATTTCTGCCTTTCGCCTCAAAATTAGGGGAATTTCTGCAATTTTACTCCAAAATACGGGGAAATTCTGCCTTTTTGCCCGAAATTAAGGGGAATGAATAATTTTTGCCATAAAAAAAGGGAAATTTCTTCATTTTTGCTCCAAAATAAGGGAAATTTCTGCCTTTTTGCCTCTAAATCAGTGGAATTTCTGTCTTTTTCCCTCAAAACAAAGAAAATTTCTGGTTTTTTTGCCCCAAAATAAGGGGAATTTCTGATTTATTACCCTAAAATAAGTGAATTTTCTGCCTTTTTTGCCACAAAATAATGGGAATTTCTGCCGTTTTGCCCCAAAATATGAAAAATTTTTGCTTTTTTTCTCTGAAATAAGTGAAATTTCTGCAATTTTGCCCCAATGTAAAGGAAATTTCTGCAATTTTGCCCCAATGTAAAGGAAATTTCTGCAATTTTGCCCCAAAATATGGGGAATTTCTGACCTTTTGCTCCTGAAAAAAGGAGATTTTCTGCCTTTTTGCCCCAAAATAAGGAGAATTTCTGCCTTTTTGCCCGAAAATTATGAGAATTTCTGCAATTTTGCTTCAAAATACAGGGAATTTCTGCTTATTATCCAGAAAGTAAGAAGAATGTATATCTTTTGCCACAAAAAAGGGAAATTTCTTCATTTTTGCCCCAAAATAAGAGGAATTTCTGCCTTTTTACCTCAAAATAAGTGAAATTTCTGCCTCTTTACCCAAAAATAAATGGAATTTCTGTATTTTGCCCCAAAATAAAAGGAATTTTTGAATTATGCCCTGAAATAAGTGAAATTTCTGCAATTTTGCCCCAAAATAAAAGAAATTTCTGTCTTTTTACCACAAAATAAGGGGAATTTCTGTCTTTTTGCCCCAAAATAAGGGAAATTTTTGTTTTTTTGCCCCCATATAAGGGGAACTTCAGCCTTTTTACCTCAAAAGAAAGAGAATTTCTGCATTTTTGCCACCAAATATTAAGAAATTCTGCATTTTTGCCCCAAAATAAGGGAAATATCTGCCTTTTTTCCCTGAAATATGTGAAATTTCTGCAATTTTGCTCCAAAATAAGGGAAATTTCTGCAATTTTGCCCCAAAATAAGTGAAATTTCTGGAATTTTGCCCCAAAATAAGAGAATATTCTGAGTTTTGCACCAAAATAAGGAGAATTTCTGTCTTTTTGCCCCAACATATAGGGAATTTCTGCCTTTTTGCTTAACCATTAGGGGAATTTCTGATATTTTGCTACAAAATACGGGGAACTTCTGCCTTTTTTCCCGGAAATAAGGGGAATGCATAACTTTTTGCCATAAAAGAGGAAAATTTCTTCATTTTTGCTCCAAAATAAGAAGAATTTCTGCTTTTTTGCCTCTAAATAAGTGGAATTTCTGTCTTTTTCCCCCAAAACAAAGGGAATTTCTGTCTTTTTTGCCCCAAAATAAGAAGAATTTCTGACTTATTACCCTGAAATAAGTGAAATTCTGCAATTTTGCCCCAAAATGAGGGAAATTTCCGGCTTTTTTCCCCTGAAATATGTGAAATTTCTGACATTTTACCCCAAAATAAGGTGAATTTCTGCCTTTTTGCCCCAAAATAATGGGAATTTCTTCCTTTTTGCCCCAAAATAAGAAAAATTTTTGTTTTTTTTCTCTGAAAAAAGTGAAATTTTTGCAATTTTGCCCTAAAATATGGGAAATTTCTGCAATTTTTCCCCATAATAAGGGAAATTTCTGCAATTTTGCCCCAAAATAAAGAGAATTTCTCCTTTGTTCCCTAAAATAAAGGAAATTTCAGCCTTTTTACCTAAATATAAGTGAAATTTCTGCAATTTTGCCTCAAATAAGTGAAATTTCTGCAATTTTGCCCCAAAATAAGGTAAATTCCTGCAATTTTGCCCCAAAATAAAGGAAATTTCTGGAATTTTGCCCTAAAATAAGGGGAATTTCTGATTTTTGCCCCAAAATAAAGGGAATTTCTGCCTTTCGCCTCAAAATTAGGGGAATTTCTGCAATTTTGCTCCAAAATACGGGGAATTTCTGCCTTTTTGCCCGAAAATAATGGGAATGCATACCTTTTTGCCATAAAAAGGGAAATTTCTTCATTTTTGCTCCAAAATAAAGGGAATTTCTGCCTTTTTGCCTCTAAATAAGTGGAATTTCTGTCTTATTCCCCCAAAACAAAGGGAATTTCTGTATTTTTTGCTCCAAAATAAGGGGAATTTCTGACTCATTACCCTGAAATAAGTGAAATTTCTGCAATTTTGCCCCCAAATAAAAGAATTTTCTGCATTTTTGCCCCCAAATAAGGAGAATTTCAGCCTTTTTACCTCAAAATAAGGGGAATTTCTGCATTTTTGCCACAAAATATTAGAAATTTCTGCTTTTTTGCCCCAAAATAAGGAAAACTTTCTGCCTTTTTTCCCTGAAATAAGTGAAATTTCTGCAATTTCGCCCCAAAATAAGTGAAATTTCTGCAATTTTGCCCCAAAATAAGGGAAATTTCTGGAATTTTGCCCCAAAATAAGTGGAATTTCTGAGTTTTGCCCCAAAATAAGGAGAATTTCTGTCTTTTTGCCCCAACATATTGGAATTTCTGCATTTTTGCCCCACAATTAGGGGAATTTCTGCTTTTTGCTCCAAAATACGGGGAATTTCTGCCTTTTTGCCCGAAAATAAGAAGAATGCATACCTTTTTGCCTTAAAAAAAGAAATTTCTTCATTTTTTGCTCCAAAATAAGGGGAATTTCTGCTTTTTTGCCTCTAAATAAGTGGAATGTCTTTCTTTTTCCCCCAAAACAAAGGGATTTGCTGTCTTTTTTCCTCCAAAATAAGGAAAATTTCTGATTATTACCCTGAAATAAGTGAAATTTCTGCAATTTTGCCCCAAAATATGGGAAATTTCTCCCTTTTTGCCCTGAAATATGTGAAATTTCTGGAATTTTACCCCAAAATAAGGTAAATTTCTGCATTTTTGGCCCAAAATAATGGGAATTTCTGCCTTTTTGCCCCAAAATAAGAAAAATTTTTGCTTTTTTTCTCTGAAATAAGTGAAATTTCTGCAATTTTGCCCCAATGTAAAGAAAATTTCTGCAATTTTGACCCAAAATATGGGGAATTTCAGACCTTTTGCTCCCGAAAAAAGGAGATTTTCTGCATTTTTGCCTTAAAATAAGGAGAATTTCTGCCTTTTTGCCCGAAAATTATGAGAATTTCTGCAATTTTGCTTCAAAATACGGGGAATTTCTGTTTTTATCCTGAAAGTAAGGGGAATGTATACCCTTTGCCACAAAAAAAGGGAAATTTCTTCATTTTTGCCCCAAAATAAGAGGAATTTCTGCCTTTTTACCTCAATATAAGTGAAATTTCTGCCTTTTTACCCAAAAATAAACAAAATTTCTGTCTTTTTGCCCCAAAATAAAAGGAATTTTTGAATTATGCCCTGAAATAAGTGAAATTTCTGCAATTTTGCCTCAAAATAAAAGAAATTTCTGCCTTTTTGCCACAAAATAAAAGGAATTTCTGACTGTTTGCTCCCAAAAAAAGGAGATTTTCTGTCTTTTTACCCCAAAATAAGGAGAATTTCTGCCTTTTTGCCCGAAAATTATGAGAATTACTGAAATTTTGCTTCAAAATACGGGGAATTTATGCTTATTATCCAGAAAGTAAGGGGAATGTATATCTTTTGCCACAAAAAAGAGAAATTTCTTCATTTTTGCCGCAAAATAAAAGGAATTTCTGCCTTTTTAGCTCAAAATAAGTGAAATTTCTGCCTTTTTATCCAAAAATAAATAGAATTTCTGTATTTTGCCCCAAAATAAAAGAAATTTTTGAATTATGCCCTGAAATAAGTGAAATTTCTGCAATTTTGCCCCAAAATAAAAGAAATTTCTGCCTTTTTGCCACAAAATAAGGGGAATTTCTGTCCTTTTTCCCCAAAATAAGGGAAATTTCTGGTTTTTTGCCCCCATATAAGGGGAATTTTGCCTTTGTACCACAATATAAAGAGAATTTCTGCATTTTTGTCACCAAATATTAAGAAATTCTGCATTTTTGCCCCAAAATAAGAAAAATTTCTGCCTTTTTTCCCTGAAATAAGTGAAATTTCTGCAATTTTGCCCCAAAATATGGAAAATTTCTGCAATTTTGCCCCAAAATAAGTGAAATTTCTGGAATTTTGCCCCAAAATAAGAGAAAATTCTGAGTTTTGCACCAAAATAAGGAGAATTTCTGTCTTTTTGCCCCAACATATAGGGAATTTCTGCCTTTTTGCTTCACAATTAGGGGAATTTCTGCAATTTTGCTACAAAATACGGGGAACTTCTGCCTTTTTGCCCGAAAATAAGAGGAATGCATAACTTTTTGCCATAAAAGAGGAAAATTTCTTCATTTTTGCTCCAAAATAAGAAGAATTTCTGCTTTTTTGCCTCTAAATAAGTGGAATTTCTGTCTTTTTCCCCCAAAACAAAGGGAATTTCTGTCTTTTTTGCCCCAAAATAAGAAGAATTTCTGACTTATTAATCTGAAATAAGTGAAATTCTGCAATTTTTCCCCAAAATAAAGGAAATTTCTGCAATTTTGCCCTGAAATATGTGAAATTTCTGCAATTTTACCCCAAAATAAGGTGAATTTCTGCCTTTTTGACCCAAAATAATGGGAATTTCTTCCTTTTTGCCCCAAAATAACAAAAATTTTTGTTTTTTTTCTCTGAAATAAGTTAAATTTTTGCAATTTTGCCTCAAATAAGTGAAATTTCTGCAATTTTGCCCCAAAATAAGTTAAATTCCTGCAATTTTGCCCCAAAATGAAGGAAATTTCTGGAATTTTGCCCTAAAATAAGGGGAATTTCTGATTTTTGCCCCAAAATAAAGGGAATGTCTGCCTTTCGCCCCAAAATTAGGGGAATTTCTGCAATTTTGCTCCAAAATACGGGGAATTTCTGCCTTTTTGCCCGAAAATAATGGGAATGCATAACTTTTTGCCATAAAAAGGGAAATTTCTTCATTTTTGCTCCAAAATAAAGGGAATTTCTGCCTTTTTGCCTCTAAATAAGTGGAATTTCTGTCTTATTCCCCCAAAACAAAGGGAATTTCTGTATTTTTTGCTCCAAAATAAGGGGAATTTCTGAGTCATTACCCTGAAATATGTGAAATTTCTGCAATTTTGCCCCCAAATAAAAGAATTTTCTGCATTTTTGCCCCCAAATAAGGAGAATTTTAGCCTTTTTACCTCAAAATAAGGGGAATTTCTGCATTTTTGCCACAAAATATTAGAAATTTCTGCCTTTTTGCCCCAAAATAAGGAAAAATTTCTGCCTTTTTTCCCTGAAATAAGTGAAATTTCTGCAATTTCGCCCCAAAATAAGTGAAATTTCTGCAATTTTGCCCCAAATTAAGGGAAATTTCTGGAATTTTGCCCCAAAATAAGGGGAATTTCTGAGTTTTGCCTCAAAATAAGGAGAATTTCTGTCTTTTTGCCCAAATATATAGGGAATTTCTGCATTTTTGCCCAACAATTAGGGGAATTTTTGCAATTTTGCTCCAAAATACGGGGAATTTCTGCTTTTGCCCGAAAATAAGAAGAATGCATACCTTTTTGCCTTAAAAAAAAAAATTTCTTTATTTTTGCTCCAAAATAAGGGGAATTTCTGCTTTTTTGCCTCTAAATAAGTGGAATTTCTGTCTTTTTCCCCCAAAACAAAGGGAATTTCTGTCATTTTTGCCCCCAAATAAGGAAAATTTCTGACTTATTACTCTGAAATAAGTGAAATTTCTGCAATTTTACCCCAATATAAGGGAAATTTCTGCCTTTTTGCCCCCAAATAAGGGGAATTTCAGTCTTTTTACCTCAAAATAAGGGGAATATCTGAATTTTGGCACAAAATATTAGGAATTTCTGCCTTTTTGCCCCAAAATAAGAAAAATTTCTGCTTTTTTCCTTGAAATGAGTGAAATTTCTGCAATTTTGCCCCAAAATAAGTGAAATTTCTGGAATTTTGCCCCAAAATAAGAGAAAATTCTGAGTTTTGTACCAAAATAAGGAGAATTTCTGTCTTTTTGCCCCAACATATAGGGAATTTCTGCCTTTTTGCTTCACCATTTGGGGAATTTCTGCAATTTTGCTACAAAATACGGGAAACTTCTGCCTTTTTGCCCGAAAATAAGAGGAATGCATAACTTTTTGCCATAAAAGAGGAAAATTTCTTCATTTTTGCTCCAAAATAAGAAGAATTTCTGCTTTTTTGCCTCTAAATAAGTGGAATTTCTGTCTTTTTCCTCCAAAACAAAGGGAATTTCTGTCTTTTTTGCCCCAAAATAAGAAGAATTTCTGACTTATAACTCTGAAATAAGTGAAATTCTGCAATTTTTCCCCAAAATAAGGGAAATTTCTGCCTTTTTGCCCTGAAATATGTGAAATTTCTGCAATTTTACCCCAAAATAAGGTGAATATCTGCTTTTTTGACCCAAAATAATGGGAATTTTTTCCTTTTTGCCCCAAAATAAGAAAAATTTTTTTCTCTTAAATAAGTGAAATTTTTGCAATTTTGCCCTAAAATATGGGAAATTTCTCCAATTTTTCCCCATAATAAGGGAAATTTCTGCAATTTTGCCTCAAAATAAAGAGAATATCTCCTTTTTTCCCCAAAATAAAGGAAATTTCAGCCTTTTTACTTAAAAATAAGTAAAATTTCTGCAATTTTGCCTCAAATAAGTGAAATTTCTGCAATTTTGCCACAAAATAAGTTAAATTCCTGCAATTTTGCCCCAAAATGAAGGAAATTTCTGGAATTTTGCCCTAAAATAAGGGGAATTTCTGATTTTTGCCCCAAAATAAAGGGAATGTCTGCCTTTCGCCCCAAAATTAGGGGAATTTCTGCAATTTTGCTCCAAAATACGGGGAATTTCTGCCTTTTTGCCCGAAAATAATGGGAATGCATACCTTTTTGCCATAAAAAGGGAAATTTCTTCATTTTTGCTCCAAAATAAAGGGAATTTCTGCCTTTTTGCCTCTAAATAAGTGGAATTTCTGTCTTATTCCCCCAAAACAAAGGGAATTTCTGTATTTTTTGCTCCAAAATAAGGGGAATTTCTGAGTCATTACCCTGAAATATGTGAAATTTCTGCAATTTTGCCCCCAAATAAAAGAATTTTCTGCATTTTTGCCCCCAAATAAGGAGAATTTTAGCCTTTTTACCTCAAAATAAGGGGAATTTCTGCATTTTTGCCACAAAATATTAGAAATTTCTGCCTTTTTGCCCCAAAATAAGGAAAACTTTCTGCCTTTTTTCCCTGAAATAAGTGAAATTTCTGCAATTTCGCCCCAAAATAAGTGAAATTTCTCCAATTTTGCCCCAAATTAAAGGAAATTTCTGGAATTTTGCCCCAAAATAAGGGGAATTTCTGAGTTTTGCCTCAAAATAAGGAGAATTTCTGTCTTTTTGCCCAAACATATAGGGAATTTCTGCATTTTTGCCCAACAATTAGGGGAATTTTTGCAATTTTGCTCCAAAATACGGGGAATTTCTGCTTTTTGCCCGAAATTAAGGGGAATGCATAATTTTTGCCATAAAAAAAGGGAAATTTCTTTATTTTTGCTCCAAAATAAGGGGAATTTCTGCTTTTTTGCCTCTAAATAAGTGGAATTTCTGTCTTTTTCCCCCAAAACAAAGGGAATTTCTGTCATTTTTGCCCCCAAATACGGAAAATTTCTGACTTATTACTCTGAAATAAGTGAAATTTCTGCAATTTTACCCCAATATAAGGGAAATTTCTGCCTTTTTGCCCCCAAATAAGGGGAATTTCAGTCTTTTTACCTCAAAATAAGGGGAATATCTGAATTTTGGCACAAAATATTAGGAATTTCTGCCTTTTTGCCCCAAAATAAGGAAAATTTCTGCTTTTTTCCTTGAAATGAGTGAAATTTCTGCAATTTTGCCCCAAAATAAGTGAAATTTCTGGAATTTTGCCCCAAAATAAAAGAAAATTCTGAGTTTTGTACCAAAATAAGGAGAATTTCTGTCTTTTTGCCCCAACATATAGGGAATTTCTGCCTTTTTGCTTCACCATTTGGGGAATTTCTGCAATTTTGCTACAAAATACGGGGAACTTCTGCCTTTTTGCCCGAAAATAAGAGGAATGCATAACTTTTTGCCATAAAAGAGGAAAATTTCTTCATTTTTGCTCCAAAATAAGAAGAATTTCTGCTTTTTTGCCTCTAAATAAGTGGAATTTCTGTCTTTTTCCTCCAAAACAAAGGGAATTTCTGTCTTTTTTGCCCCAAAATAAGAAGAATTTCTGACTTATTACTCTGAAATAAGTGAAATTCTGCAATTTTGCCCCAAAATAAGGGAAATTTCTGCCTTTTTGCCCTGAAATATGTGAAATTTCTGCAATTTTACCCCAAAATAAGGTGAATATCTGCTTTTTTGACCCAAAATAATGGGAATTTTTTCCTTTTTGCCCCAAAATAAGAAAAATTTTTTTCTCTTAAATAAGTGAAATTTTTGCAATTTTGCCCTAAAATATGGGAAATTTCTCCAATTTTTCCCCATAATAAGGGAAATTTCTGCAATTTTGCCCCAAAATAAAGAGAATTTCTCCTTTTTTCCCCAAAATAAAGGAAATTTCAGCCTTTTTACCTAAAAATAAGTAAAATTTCTGCAATTTTGCCTCAAATAAGTGAAATTTCTGCAATTTTGCCACAAAATAAGTTAAATTCCTGCAATTTTGCCCCAAAATGAAGGAAATTTCTGGAATTTTGCCCTAAAATAAGGGGAATTTCTGATTTTTGCCCCAAAATAAAGGGAATTTCTGCCTTTCGCCCCAAAATTAGGGGAATTTCTGCAATTTTGCTCCAAAATACGGGGAATTTCTGCCTTTTTGCCCGAAAATAATGGGAATGCATACCTTTTTGCCATAAAAAGGGAAATTTCTTCATTTTTGCTCCAAAATAAAGGGAATTTCTGCCTTTTTGCCTCTAAATAAGTGGAATTTCTGTCTTATTCCCTCAAAACACAGGGAATTTCTGTATTTTTTGCTCCAAAATAAGGGGAATTTCTGACTCATTACCATGAAATAAGTGAAATTTCTGCAATTTTGCCCCCAAATAAAAGAATTTTCTGCATTTTTGCCCCCAAATAAGTAGAATTTTAGCCTTTTTACCTCAAAATAAGGGGAATTTCTGCATTTTTGCCACAAAATATTAGAAATTTCTGCCTTTTTGCCCTAAAATAAGGAAAAATTAATGCCTTTTTTCCCTGAAATAAGTGAAATTTCTGCAATTTCGCCCCAAAATAAGTGAAATTTCTGCAATTTTGCCCCAAATTAAGGGAAATTTCTGGAATTTTGCCCCAAAATAAGGGGAATTTCTGAGTTTTGCCTCAAAATAAGGAGAATTTCTGTCTTTTTGCCCAAACATATAGGGAATTTCTGCATTTTTGCCCCACAATTAGGGGAATTTCTGCAATTTTGCTCCAAAATACGGGGAATTTCTGCTTTTGCCCGAAAATAAGAAGAATGCATACTTTTTTGCCTTAAAAAAAAGAAATTTCTTTATTTTTGCTCCAAAATATGGGGAATTTCTGCTTTTTTGCCTCTAAATAAGTGGAATTTCTGTCTTTTTCCCCCAAAACAAAGGGAATTTCTGTCATTTTTGCCCCCAAATAAAGAAAATTTCTGACTTATTACTCTGAAATAAGTGAAATTTCTGCAATTTTACCCCAATATAAGGGAAATTTCTGCCTTTTTGCCCCCAAATAAGGGGAATTTCAGTCTTTTTACCTCAAAATAAGGGGAATTTCTGAATTTTGGCACAAAATATTAGGAATTTCTGCCTTTTGCCCCAAAATAAGGAAAATTTCTGCTTTTTTCCTTGAAATGAGTGAAATTTCTGCAATTTTGTCCCAAAATAAGTGAAATTTCTGGAATTTTGCCCCAAAATAAGAGAAAATTCTGAGTTTTGTACCAAAATAAGGAGAATTTCTGTCTTTTTGCCCCAACATATAGGGAATTTCTGCCTTTTTGCTTCACAATTAGGGGAATTTCTGCAATTTTGCTACAAAATACGGGGAACTTCTGCCTTTTTGCCCGAAAATAAGAGGAATGCATAACTTTTTGCCATAAAAGAGGAAAATTTCTTCATTTTTGCTCCAAAATAAGAAGAATTTCTGCTTTTTTGCCTCTAAATAAGTGGAATTTCTGTCTTTTTCCCCCAAAACAAAGGGAATTTCTGTCTTTTTTGCCCCAAAATAAGAAGAATTTTTGACTTATTACTCTGAAATAAGTGAAATTCTGCAATTTTGCCCCAAAATAAGGGAAATTTCTGCCTTTTTGCCCTGAAATATGTGAAATTTCTGCAATTTTACCCCAAAATAAGGTGAATATCTGCTTTTTTGACCCAAAATAATGGGAATTTTTTCCTTTTTGCCCCAAAATAAGAAAAATTTTTTTCTCTTAAATAAGTGAAATTTTTGCAATTTTGCCCTAAAATATGGGAAATTTCTCCAATTTTTCCCCATAATAAGGGAAATTTCTGCAATTTTTCCCCAAAATAAAGAGAATTTCTCCTTTTTTCCCCAAAATAAAGGAAATTTCAGCCTTTTTACCTAAAAATAAGTAAAATTTCTGCAATTTTGCCTCAAATAAGTGAAATTTCTGCAATTTTGCCCCAAAATAAGTTAAATTCCTGCAATTTTGCCCCAAAATGAAGGAAATTTCTGGAATTTTGCCCTAAAATAAGGGGAATTTCTGATTTTTGCCCCAAAATAAAGGGAATTTCTGCCTTTCGCCCCAAAATTAGGGGAATTTCTGCAATTTTGCTCCAAAATACGGGGAATTTCTGCCTTTTTGCCCGAAAATAATGGGAATGCATACCTTTTTGCCATAAAAAGGGAAATTTCTTCATTTTTGCTCCAAAATAAAGGGAATTTCTGCCTTTTTGCCTCTAAATAAGTGGAATTTCTGTCTTATTCCCCCAAAACAAAGGGAATTTCTGTATTTTTTGCTCCAAAATAAGGGGAATTTCTGACTCATTACCCTGAAATAAGTGAAATTTCTGCAATTTTGCCCCCAAATAAAAGAATTTTCTGCATTTTTGCCCCCAAATAAGGAGAATTTTAGCCTTTTTACCTCAAAATAAGGGGAATTTCTGCATTTTTGCCACAAAATATTAGAATTTTCTGCCTTTTTGCCCCAAAATAAGGAAAACTTTCTGCCTTTTTTCCCTGAAATAAGTGAAATTGCTGCAATTTCGCCCCAAAATAAGTGAAATTTCTGCAATTTTGCCCCAAAATCAGGGAAATTTCTGCCTTTTTGCCCTGAAATATGTGAAATTTCTGACATTTTACCCCAAAATAAGGTGAATTTTGTCTTTTTGACCCAAAATAATGGGAATTTCTTCCTTTTTGCCCCAAAATAAGAAAAATTTTTGTTTTTTTTCTAAGAAATAAGTGAAATTTTTGCAATTTTGCCCTAAAATATGGGAAATTTCTGCAATTTTTTCTCATAATAAGGGAAATTTCTGCAATTTTGCCCCAAAATAAAGAGAATTTCTCCTTTTTCCCCAAAATAAAGGAAATTTCAGCCTTTTTACCTGAAAATATGTAAAATTTCTGCAATTTTGCCTCAAATAAGTGAAATTTCGGCAAGTTTGCTCAAAATAAGATATATTCTTGCAATTTTGCCCCAAAATGAAGGAAATTTCTGGAATTTTGCCCTAAAATAAGGGGAATTTCTGATTTTTGCCCCAAAATAAAGGGAATATCTGCCTTTCGCCCCAAAATTAGGGGAATTTCTGCAATTTTGCTCCAAAATACGGGGAATTTCTGCCATTTTGCCCGAAAATAATGGGAATGCATACCTTTTTGCCATAAAAAGGGAAATTTCTTCATTTTTGCTCCAAAATAAGGGGAATTTCTGCCTTTTTGCCTCTAAATAAGTGGAATTTCTGTATTATTCCCCCAAAACAAAGGGAATTTCTGTATTTTTTGCTCCAGAATAAGGGGAATTTCTGACTCATTACCCTGAAATAAGTGAAATTTCTGCAATTTTGCCCCCAAATTAAAGAATTTTCTGCATTTTTGCCCCCAAATAAGGAGAATTTCAGACTTTTTACCTCAAAATAAAGAGAATTTCTGCATTTTTGCCACAAAATATTAGAATTTTCTGCCTTTTTGCCCCAAAATAAGGAAAAATTTCTGCCTTTTTTCCCTGAAATGAGTGAAATTTCTGCAATTTCGCCCCAAAATAAGTGAAATTTCTGCAATATTTCCCCAAAATAAGTGAAATTTCTGGAATTTTGCCCCAAAATAAGTGGAATTTCTGAGTTTTGCCCCAAAATAAGGAGAATTTCTGTCTTTTTGCCCCAACATATAGGGAATTTCTGCATTTTTGCCCCACAATTAGAGGAAATTCTGCAATTTTGCTCCAAAATACGGGGAATTTCTGCTTTTGCCTGAAAATAAGAAGAATGCATACCTTTTTGCTTTAAAAAAAAGAAATTTCTTTATTTTTGCTCCAAAATAAGAGGAATTTCTGCTTTTTTGCCTCTAAATAATTTTAATGTCTGTCTTTTTCCCCCAAAACAAAGGGATTTGCTGTCTTTTTTCCTCCAAAATAAGGAAAATTTCTGACTTATTACCCTGAAATAAGTGAAATTTCTGCAATTTTGCCCCAAAATAAGGGAAATTTCTCCCTTTTTGCCCTGAAATATGAGAAAATTCTGCCATTTTATCCCACAATAAGGTGAATTTCTGCATTTTTGCCCCAAATAATGGGAATTTCTGCCTTTTCTCTCCAAAATAAGAAAAATTTTTGCTTTTTTTCTCTGAAATAAGTGAAATTTCTGCAATTTTGCCCCAAATTAAGGGAAATTTCGGCCTTTTTGCCCCCATATAAGGGGAACTTCAGCCTTTTTACCTCAAAATAAGGGGAATTTCTGCATTTTTGCCACAAAATATTAGAAATTTCTACCTTTTTGTCACAAAATAAGGAAAATTTTTGGCTTTTTTCACTGAAATAAATGAAATTTTTGCAATTTTGCCCTAAAATAAGTGGAATTTCTGAGTTTTGCCCCAAAATAAGGAGAATTTCTGTATTTTTGCCCTAACATATAGGAAATTTCTGCCTTTTTGCCCCACAATTAGGGGAATTTCTGCAATTTTGCTCCAAAATACGGGGAATTTCTGCCTTTTTGCCCGAAATTAAGGGGAATGCATAATTTTCGCCATAAAAAAGGGAAATTTCTTTATTTTTTGCTCCAAAATAAGGGGAATTTCTGCCTTTTTGCCTCTAAATCAGTGGAATTTCTGTCTTTTTTCGCCAAAACAAAGAAAATTTCTGTTTTTTTTGCCCCAAAATAAGGGGAATTTCTGACTTATTACCCTAAAATAAGTGAATTTTCTGTAATTTTGCCCCAAAATAAGGGAAATTTCTGCCTTTTGCCATGAAATATGTGAAATTTCTGCAATTTTACCCCAAAATAAGGTGAATTTCTGCCTTTTTTGCCCCAAAATAATGGGAATTTCTGCCGTTTTGCCCCAAAATACGAGAAATTTTTGCTTTTTTTCTCTGAAATAAGTGAAATTTCTGCAATTTTGCCCCAATGTAAAGGAAATTTCTGCAATTTTGCCCCAATGTAAAGGAAATTTCTGCAATTTTGCCCAAAAATATGGGGAATTTCTGATCTTTTGCTCCCGAAAAAAGGAGATTTTCTGCCTTTTTGCCTTAAAATAAGGAGAATTTCTGCCTTTTTGCCCGAAAATTATGAGAATTTCTGCAATTTTGCTTCAAAATACGGGGAATTTCTGCTTTTTATCCTGAAAGTAAGGGGAATGTATACCTTTTGCCACAAAAAAGGGAAATTTCTTCATTTTTGCCCCAAAATAAGAGGAATTTCTGCCTTTTTACCTCAATATAAGTGAAATTTCTGCCTTTTTACCCAAAAATAAACAAAATTTCTGTCTTTTTGCCCCAAAGTAAAAGGAATTTTTGAATTATGCCCTGAAATAAGTGAAATTTCTGCAATTTTGCCTCAAAATAAAAGAAATTTCTGCCTTTTTGCCACAAAATAAAAGGAATTTCTGACTGTTTGCTCCCAAAAAAAGGAGATTTTCTGTCTTTTTACCCAAAAATAAGGAGAATTTCTGCCTTTTTGCCCGAAAATTATGAGAATTACTGAAATTTTGCTTCAAAATACGGGGAATTTTTGCTTATTATCCAGAAAGTAAGGGGAATGTATATCTTTTGCCACAAAAAAAGGGAAATTTCTTCATTTTTGCCGCAAAATAAGAGGAATTTCTGCCTTTTTACCTAAAAATAAGTGATATTTCTGCCTTTTTACCCAAAAATAAATAGAATTTCTGTATTTTGCCCCAAAATAAAAGGAATTTTTGAATTATGCTCTGAAATAAGTGAAATTTCTGCAATTTTGCCCCAAAATAAAAGAAATTTCTGCCTTTTTGCCACAAAATAAGGGGAATTTCTGTTTTTTTTTCCCCAAAATAAGGGAAATTTCTGGTTTTTTGCCCCCATATAAGGGGAATTTCAGCCTTTTTACCACAAAAGAAAGAGAATTTCTGCATTTTTGCCACCAAATATTAAGAAATTCTGCATGTTTGCCCCAAAATAAGAAAAATTTCTGCCTTTTTTCCCTGAAATATGTGAAATTTCTGCAATTTTGCCCCAAAATATGGGAAATTTCTGCAATTTTGCCCCAATATAAGTGAAATTTCTGGAATTTTGCCCCAAAATAAGAGAAAATTCTGAGTTTTGCACCAAAATAAGGAGAATTTCTGTCTTTTTGCCCCAACATATAGGGAATTTCTGCCTTTTTGCTTCACAATTAGGGGAATTTCTGCAATTTTGCTACAAAATACGGGGAACTTCTGCCTTTTTGCCCGAAAATAAGAGGAATGCATAACTTTTTGCCATAAAAGAGGAAAATTTCTTCATTTTTGCTCCAAAATAAGAAGAATTTCTGCTTTTTTGCCTCTAAATAAGTGGAATTTCTGTCTTTTTCCCCCAAAACAAAGGGAATTTCTGTCTTTTTTGCCCCAAAATAAGAAGAATTTCTGACTTATTACACTGAAATAAGTGAAATTCTGCAATTTTGTCCCAAAATAAGGGAAATTTCTGCCTTTTTGCCCTGAAATATGTGAAATTTCTGCAATTTTACCCCTAAATAAGGGAAATTTCTGCCTTTTTGCCCTGAAATATGTGAAATTTCTGCAATTTTACCCCAAAATAAGGTCAATATCTGTTTTTTTGCCCCAAAATAATGGGAATTTCTGCCTTTTTGCCCCAAAATAAGAAAAATTTTTGCCTTTTTTTCACTGAAATAAGTGAAAGTTTGGCAATTTTGCCCCAAAATTAGCAAAATTTCTGCCTTTTGTCTCTGAAATAAGTGAAATTTCTGCAATTTTGCCCCAAAATAAGTGAAATTTCTGCAATTTCGCCCCAAAATAAGTGAAATTTCTGCAATTTTGCCCCAAAATAAAGGAAATTTTTGGAATTTTGCCCCAAAATAAGTGGAATTTCTGAGTTTTGCCTCAAAATAAGGAGAATTTCTGTCTTTTTGCCCCAACATATGGGGAATTTCTGCATTTTTGCCCCACAGTTAGGGGAATTTCTGCAATTTTGCTCCAAAATACGGGAAATTTCTGCTTTTGCCCGAAAATAAGAAGAATGCATACCTTTTTGCCTTAAAAAAATTTTCTTTATTTTTGCTCCAAAATAAGGGGAATTTCTGCTTTTTTGCCTCTAAATAAGTAGAATGTCTGTCTTTTTCCCCCAAAACAAAGGGATTTTCTGTCTTTTTTGCTTCCAAATATTGAAAATTTCTGACTTATTACCCTGAAATAAGTGAAATTTCTGCAATTTTGCCCCAAAATAAGGGAAATTTCTCTTTTTTTGCCCTGAAATATGTGAAATTTCTGTAATTTTACCCCAAAATAAGGTGAATTTCTGCATTTTTGTCCCAAAATAATAGGAATTTCTGCCTTTTGCCCCAATATAAGAAAAATTTTTGCTTTTTTTCTCTGAAATAAGTGAAATTTCTGCAATTTTGCCCTAAAATAAGAAAAATTTCTGCAATTTTTTCCCATAATAAGGGAAATTTCTGCAATTTTGCCCCAAAATAAGTGAAATTTCTGCAATTTGCCCAAAAATAAGGGAAATATCTGCAATTTTGCTCCAAAATAAGGGAAATTTCTGCCTTTTTGCCGTGAAATATGTGACATTTATGTAATTTTACCCCAAAATAAGGTGAATTTCTGCTTTTTTTGCCTCAAAATAATGGGAATTTCTGCTTTTTTGCCCCAAAATAAAAAAAAAATTTTTGGTTTTTTTCTCTGAAATAAGTGAAATTTCTGCAATTCTTCCCTAAAATAAGGGAAATTTCTGCAATTTTTCCCCATAATAAGAGAAATGTCTGCAATTTTGCCCCAAAATAAGGGTAATTTCTCCCTTATTGCCCCAAAATAAAGGAAATTTCAGGCTCTTTACCTGAAAATAAGTGAAATTTCTTCAATTTTGCGCGAAATAAGGGAAATTTCTGGAATTTTGCCCCAAAATAAGGTAACTTCCTGCAATTTTGCCCCAAAATAAAAGAATTTCCTTGAATTTTGCCCCAGAATAAGGGAAATTCCTGATTTTCGCCCCAAAATAAAGGGAATTTCGGCCTTTTGCCCCAAAATTAGAGGAATTTCTGCAATTTTGCTCCAATATACGGGGAATTTCTGCATTTTTGCCTGAAAATAATGGGAATGCATACCTTTTTGCCATAGAAAAGGAAAAATTCTTCATTTTTGCTCCAAAATAAGGGGAATTTCTGTCTTTTTGCCTCTAAATAAGTGGAATTTCTGTCTTTTTCTCCCAAAACATAGGGAATTTCTATCTTTTTTGCCCCAAAATAAGGGGAATTTCTGACTTATTACCCTGAAATAAGTGAAATTTCTGCAAATTTGCCCCAAAATAAGGGAAATGTCTGCAATTTTGCCCCAAAATAAGGGGAATTTCTGACTGTTTGGTCCCGAAAAAAGGAGATTTTCTGTTTCTGTGCCCCAATATAAGGAGAATTTCTGCCTTTTTGCCCGAAAATTATGAGAATTTCTGCAATTTTGCTTCAAAATATGGGGAATTTCTGCTTTTTATCCCGAAAGTAAGGGGAATGTATACCTTTTGCCACAAAAAAAGAAAAATTCTTTATTTTTGCCCCAAAATAAATGGAATTTCTGCCTTTTTACCTCAAAATAAGTGAAATTTCTTCCTTTTTACCCAAAAATAAACGGAGTTTCTGTTATTTTGCCCCAAAATAAAAGGAATTTTTGAATTATGCCCTGAAACAAGTGAAATTTCTGCAATTTTGCCCCAAATTAAAAAATTTCTGCCTTTTTACCACAAAATAAGGGGAATTTCTGTCTTTTGCCCCAGAATAAAAGAAATTTCTGCCTTTTTGCCCCCAAATAAGAAGAATTTCAGCCTTTTTGACTCAAAATAAGGGGAATTTCTGCATTTTGTGACAAAATATTAAGAATTTCTGCATTTTTGCCCCAAAACATTGAAAATTTCTGCTTTTTTCCCTGAAATAAGTGAAATTTCTGCAATTTTGCCCCAAAATAAGTAAAATTTCTGCAATTTTGCCCCAAAATAAGGGAAATTTCTGGAATTTTGCCCCAAAATAAGGGGAAATTCTGAGTTTTGCCCCAAAATAAGGAGAATTTCTGTCTTTTTGCCCTAACATATAGGGAATTTCTGCCTCTTTGCCCTACAATTAGGGGAATTTCTGCAATATTGCTCCAAAATACGGGTAATTTCTGCCTTTTTGCCCGAAAATAAGTGGAATGCATACCTTTTTGCCATAAAAAAGGGAAATTTCTTCATTTTTACTCCAAAATAAAAGGAATTTCTGCTTTTTTGCCTCTAAAAAAGTGGAATTTCTGTCTTTTTCTCCCAAAACAAAGGGAATTTCTGTCTTTTTTGCCCCAAAATAAGGAGAATTTCTGTCTTTCTGCTCCAACATGTAGGGAATTTTTGACTTTTTGCCCGAAAATAAGAGGAATGCATAACTTTTTGCCATAAAAGAGGAGAATTTCTTCATTTTTGCTCCAAAATAAGGGGAATTTCTGCCTTTTTGCCCCTTAATAAGTGGAATTTCTGTCTTTTTTTCCCAAATCAAAGGGAATTTCTGTCTTTTTTGCCCCAAAATAAGGGGAATTTCTGACTTATTTCCCTGAAATAAGTGAAATTTCTGCAAATTTGCCCCGAAATAATGGAAATTTCTGCAATTTTGCCCCAAAATAAGGGGAATTTCTGACTGTTTGGTCCCGAAAAAAGGAGATTTTCTGTTTCTGTGCCCCAAAATAAGGAGAATTTCTGCCTTTTTGCCCGAAAATTATGAGAATTTCTGCAATTTTGCTTCAAAATATGGGGAATTTCTGCTTTTTATCCCGAAAGTAAGGGGAATGTATACCTTTTGCCACAAAAAAGAAAATTTCTTCATTTTTGCCCCAAAATAAGAGGAATTTCTGCCTTTTTACCTCTAAATAATTGAAATTTCTTCCTTTTTACACAAAAAAAAACGGAATTTCTGTCTTTTTGCCCCAAAATAAAAGGAATTTTTGAATTATGCCCTGAAATAAGTGAAATTTCTGCAATTTTGCCCCAAAATAAAAAAAAATTCTGCCTTTTTGCCACAAAATAAGGGGAATTTGTGTCTTTTGCCCCAGAATAAAAGAAATTTCTGCCTTTTTGCCCCCAAATAAGGGGAATTTCAGCCTTTTTGACTCAAAATAAGGGGAGTTTCTGCATTTTTGCCACAAAATATTAAGAATTTCTGCATTTTTTCCCCAAAATAATGAAAATTTCTGCTTTTTTCCCTGAAATAAGTGAAATTTCTGCAATTTTGCCCCAAAATAAGTGAAATTTCTCCAATTTTGCCGCAAAATAAGGGAAATTTCTGGAATTTTGCCCCAAAATAAGGGGAAATTCTTAGTTTTGACCCAAAATAAGGAGAATTTCTGTCTTTCTGCCCCAACATATAGAGAATTTCTTTTTTTTTGCTTCACAATTAGGGGAATTTCTGCAATTTTGCTCCAAAATACAGGGAATTTCTGCCTTTTTGCCTGAAAATAAGGGGAATGCATAACTTTTTGCCATAAAAGAGGAAAATTTCTTCATTTTTACTCCAAAATAAGGGGAATTTCTGCCTTTTTGCCTCTAAATAAGTGGAATTTCTGTCTATTTTTCCCAAAACAAAGAGAATTTCTGTCTTTTTTGCCCCAAAATAAAGGGAATATTTGACTTATTACCATGAAATAAGTGAAATTTCTGCAATTTTGCCCCTAAATAAGGGAAATTTCTGCCTTTTTGCCCTGAAATATGTGAAATTTCTGCAATTTTACCCCAAAATAAGGTCAATATCTGCCTTTTTTCCCCAAAATAATGGAAATTTCTGATTTTTGCCCCAAAATAAGAAAAATTTTTGCATTTTTTCTCTGAAATAAGTGAAATTTTGGAAATTTTGCCCCAAAATTAGCGAAATTTCTGTCTTTTGTCCCTGAAATTAGTGAAATTTCTGCAATTTTTCTCCCAAAATAAGTGAAATTTCTGCAATTTTGCCAGAAAATATGGGAAATTTTTGGAATTTTGCCCCAAAATAAGTGGAATTTCTGAGTTTTGCCAAAAAATAAGGAGAATTTCTGTCTTTTTGCCCCAACATATAGATAATTTCTGCCTTTTTGCCCCACAATTAGGGGAATTTCGGCAATTTTGCTTCAAAATACGGGGAATTTCTGCCTTTTTGCCCGAAAATAAGAGGAATGCATAACTTTTTGCCATAATAAGAGAAATTTCTTCATTTTTGGTCCAAAATAAGGGGAATTTCTGCCTTTTTGCCTCTAAATAAGTGGAATTTCTGTCTTTTTCCCCCAAAACAATGGAAATTTCTGTCTTTTTTACCACAAAATAAGGGAAATTTCTTACTTATTACCATAAAATAAGTGAAATTTCTGCAATTTTGCCCCAAAATAAGGAAAATTTCTGCCATTTTGCCCTGAAATATGTGAAATTTCTGCAATTTTACTCCAAAATAAGGTGAATTTCTGCCTTTTTGCCTTAAAATAATGGGAATTTCTGCCGTTTTGCCACAAAATAAGAAAAATTTTTGCTTTTTTTATCTGAAATAAGTGAAATTTCTGCAATTTTGCCCTAAAATAAGGGAAATTTCTGCAATTTTTCCCCATAATAAGAAAAATGTCTGCAACTTTACCCCAAAATAAGGGGAATTTCTTCTTTTTTGCCCCAAAATAAAGGAAATTTCAGGCTCTTTATCTGAAAATAAGTGAAATTTCTTCAATTTTGCCCCAAATAAGGGAAATTTCTGAAATTTTGCTCAAAATGAGGTAAATTCCTGCAATTTTGCCCCAAAATAAAGGAATTTTCTTGAATTTTGCCGCAGAATAAGGTGAATTTCTGATTTTTGCCCCAAAATAAAGGGAATTTCTGCTTTTGCCCCAAAATTAGGGGAATTTCTGCAATTTTGCTCCAATATACGGAGAATTTCTGCATTTTTGCCCGAAAATAATGGGAATGCATAACTTTTTGCCATAAAAAAGTGAAATTTCTTAATTTTTGTCCAAAATAAAGAGAATTTCTGCCTTCTTGCCTCTAAATAAGTGGAATTTCTGTCTTTTTCTCCCAAAACAAAGGGGATTTCTGTCTTTTTTGCCCCAAAATAAGGGGAATTTCTGCCTTTTTGCCCTGAAATATGTGAAATTTCTGCAATTTTACCCCAAAATAAGGTCAATATCTGACTTTTTGCCCCAAAATAATGGAAATTTCTGCCTTTTTGCCCCAAAATAAGAAAAATTTTTGCATTTTTTTCTCTGAAATAAGTGAAATTTTGGCAATTTTGCCCCAATATTAGCGAAATTTCTGTCTTTTGTCCCTGAAATTAGTGAAATTTCTCCAATTTTGCCATAAAATAAGTGATTTTTCGGCAATTTTGCCCCAAAATAAGGGAAATTTTTGGAATTTTGCCCCAAAATAAGTGGAATTTCTGAGTTTTGCCAAAAAATAAGGAGAATTTCTGTTTTTTGCCCCAACATATAGATAATTTCTGCCTTTTTGCCCCACAATTAGGGGAATTTCTGCAATTTTGCTCCAAAATACGGGGAATTTCTGTCTTTTTGCCCGAAAATAAGGGGAATGCATAACTTTTTGCCATAATTAGGGAAATTTCTTCATTTTTGCTCCAAAATAAGGGGAATTTCTGCCTTTTTGCCTCTAAATAAGTGGAATTTCTGTCTTTTTCCCCCAAAACAATGGAAATTTCTGTCATTTTTACCACAAAATAAGGCAAATTTCTTACTTATTACCCTAAAATAAGTGAAATTTCTGCAATTTTGCCCCAAAATAAGGGAAATTTCTGCAATTTTGCCCTGAAATATGTGAAATTTCTGCAATTTTACTCCAAAATAAGGTGAATTTCTGCATTTTTGCCTTAAAATAATGGGAATTTCTGCCCTTTTTCCCCAAAATAAGAAAAATTTTTGAGTTTTTTATCTGAAATAAGTGAAATTTCTGCAATTTTGCCCTAAAATAAGGGAAATTTCTGCAATTTTTCCCCATAATAAGAAAAATGTCTGCAACTTTACCCCAAAATAAGGGGAATTTCTTCTTTTTTGCCCCAAAATAAAGGAAATTTCAGGCTCTTTATCTGAAAATAAGTGAAATTTCTTCAATTTTGCCCCAAATAAAGGAAATTTCTGAAATTTTGCTCAAAATGAGGTAAATTCCTGCAATTTTGACCCAAAATAAAGGAATTTTCTTGAATTTTGCCCCAGTATAAGGAGAATTTCTGATTTTTGCCCCAAAATAAAGGGAATTTCTGCTTTTGCCCCAAAATTAGGGGAATTTCTGCAATTTTGCTCCAATATACAGAGAATTTCTGCATTTTTGCCTGAAAATAATGGGAATGCATAACTTTTTGCCATAAAAAGTGAAATTTCTTAATTTTTGTCCAAAATAAAGGGAATTTCTGCCTTCTTGCCTCTAAATAAGTGGAATTTCTGTCTTTTTCTCCAAAAACAAAGGGGATTTCTGTCTTTTTGCCCCAAAATAAGGGGAATTTCTGACTTATTACCCTGAAATAAGTGAAATTTCTGCAAATTTGCCCCAAAATAAGGGGAATTTCTGACTGTTTGCTCTCGAAAAAAAAGGAGATTTTCTGTTTCTGTGCTCCTAAATAATGAGAATTTATGCCTTTTTGCCCGAAAATTATGAGAATTTCTGCAATTTTGCTTCAAAATATGGGAAATTTCTGTTTTTATCCCGAAAGTAAGGGGAATGTATACCTTTTGCCACAAAAAAAGAAAATTTCTTCATGTTTGCCCCAAAATAAGAGGAATTTCTGCCTTTTTACCTCAAAATAAGTGAAATTTCTTACTTTTTACCCAAAAATAAATGGAATTTCTGTCTTTTTGCCCCAAAATAAAAGGAATTTTTGAATTATGCCCTGAAATAAGTGAAATTTCTGCAATTTTGCCCCAAAATAAAAGAAATTTCTGCCTTTTTGCCACAAAATAAGGGGAATTTCTGTCTTTTTGCCCCAAAATAAGAGAAATATATGCCTTTTTGCCCCCAAATAAAGGGAATTTCAGCCTTTTTCCCTCAAAATAAGGGGAATTTCTGCATTTTTGCCACAAAATATAAAGAATTTCTGCATTTTTGCCCCAAAATAAGGAAAATTTCTGCCTTATTTCCCTGAAATAAGTGAAATTTCTGCAATTTTGCCCCAAAATAAGTGAAATTTCTGCAATTTTCCCCCAAAATAAGGGAAATTTCTGGAATTTTGCCGCAAAATAAAGGGAATATCTGAATTTTGCCCCAAAATAAGGAGAATTTCTGTCTTTTTGCCCCAACATATAGGGAATTTCTGACTTTTGGCCCAAAAATATGAGGAATGCATAACTTTTTGCCATAAAAGAGGAAAATTTCTTCATTTTTGCTCCAAAATAAGGGGAATTTCTGCCTTTTTGCTTCTAAATAAGTGTAATTTCTGTCTTTTTTTTCCCAAAACAAAGGGAATTTCTGTCTTTTTTGCCCCAAAATAAGAGGAATTTCTGACTTATTACCCTGAAATAAGTGAAATTTCTGCAATTTTGCCCCAAAATAAGGGAAATTTCTGCAATTTTGCCCCAAAATAAGGGAAATTTCTGCCTTTTTGCCCCCAAATAAGGGGAATTATAAAACTTTTTACCTCAAAATAAGGGGAATTTCTGCATTTTTGAAACAAAATATTAGAAATTTCTGTATTTTTGCCCCAAAATAATAAAAATTTCTGCCTTTTTTCCATGAAATAAGTGAAATTTCTGCAATTTTGCCATAAAATAAGTGATATTTCTGCAATTTTGCCCCAAAATAAGAGAAAATTCTGGAATTTTGCCCCAAAATAAGGGGAATTTCTGACTTTTGCCCCAAAATAAGGAGAATTTCTGTCTTTCTGCTCCAACATATAGGGAATTTTTGACTTTTTGCCCGAAAATAAGAGGAATGCATAACTTTTTGCCATAAAAGAGGAGAATTTCTTCATTTTTGCTCTAAAATAAAGGGAATTTCTGCCTTTTTGCCTCTTAATAAGTGGAATTTCTGTCTTTTTTTCCCAAATCAAAGGGAATTTCTGTCTTTTTTGCCCCAAAATAAGGGGAATTTCTGACTTATTACCCTGAAATAAGTGAAATTTCTGCAAATTTGCCCCAAAATAAGGGGAATTTCTGACTGTTTGGTCCCGAAAAAAGGAGATTTTCTGTTTCTGTGCCCCAAAATAAGGAGAATTTCTGCCTTTTTGCCCGAAAATTATGATAATTTCTGCAATTTTGCTTCAAAATATGGGGAATTTCTGCTTTTTATCCCGAAAGTAAGGGGAATGTATACCTTTTGCCAGAAAAAAGAAAATTTCTTCATTTTTGCCCCAAAATAAGAGGAATTTCTGCCTTTTTACCTCTAAATAATTGAAATTTCTTCCTTTTTATCCAAAAATAAACGGAATTTCTGTCTTTTTGCCCCAAAATAAAAGGAATTTTTGAATTATGCCCTGAAATAAGTGAAATTTCTGCAATTTTGCCCCAAAATAAAAAAAAATTCTGCCTTTTTGCCACAAAATAAGGGGAATTTGTGTCTTTTGCCCCAGAATAAAAGAAATTTCTGCCTTTTTGCCCCCAAATAAGGGGAATTTCAGCCTTTTTGACTCAAAATAAGGGGAGTTTCTGCATTTTTGCCACAAAATATTAAGAATTTCTGCATTTTTTTCCCCAAAATAATGAAAATATCTGCTTTTTTCCCTGAAATAAGTGAAATTTCTGCAATTTTGCCCCAAAATAAGTGAAATTTCTCCAATTTTGCCGCAAAATAAGGGAAATTTCTGGAATTTTGCCCCAAAATAAGGGGAAATTCTGAGTTTTGCCCCAAAATAAGGAGAATTTCTGTCTTTCTGCCCCAACATATAGAGAATTTCTTTTTTTTTGCCCCACAATTAGGGGAATTTCTGCAATTTTGCTCCAAAATACAGGGAATTTCTGCCTTTTTGCCCGAAAATAAGGGGAATGAATAACTTTTTGCCATAAAAGAAGAAAATTTCTTCATTTTTCCTCCAAAATAAGGGGAATTTCTGCCTTTTTGCCTCTAAATAAGTGGAATTTCTGTCTTTTTCCCCCAAAACAATGGAAATTTCTGTCTTTTTTACCACAAAATAAGGGAAATTTCTTACTTATTACCCTAAAATAAGTGAAATTTTTGCAATTTTGCCCCAAAATAAGGAAAATTTCTGCCATTTTGCCCTGAAATACGTGAAATTTCTGCAATTTTACTCCAAAATAAGGTGAATTTTTGCCTTTTTGCCTTAAAATTATGGGAATTTCTGCCGTTTTGCCCCAAAATAAGAAAAATTTTTGCTTTTTTTATCTGAAATAAGTGAAATTTCTGCAATTTTGCCCTAAAATAAGGGAAATTTCTGCAATTTTTCCCCATAATAAGAAAAATGTCTGCAACTTTACCCCAAAATAAGGGGAATTTCTTCATTTTTGCCCCAAAATAAAGGAAATTTCAGGCTCTTTATCTGAAAATAAGTGAAATTTCTTCAATTTTGCCCCAAATAAGGGAAATTTCTGAAATTTTGCTCAAAATGAGGTAAATTCCTGCAATTTTGCCCCAAAATAAAGGAATTTTCTTGAATTTTGCCGCAGAATAAGGTGAATTTCTGATTTTTGCCCCAAAATAAAGGGAATTTCTGCTTTTGCCCCAAAATTAGGGGAATTTCTGCAATTTTGCTCCAATATACGGAGAATTTCTGCATTTTTGCCCGAAAATAATGGGAATGCATAACTTTTTGCCATAAAAAAGTGAAATTTCTAAATTTTTGTCCAAAATAAAGAGAATTTCTGCCTTCTTGCCTCTAAATAAATGGAATTTCTGTCTTTTTCTCCCAAAACAAAGGGGATTTCTGTCTTTTTTGCCCCAAAATAAGGGGAATTTCTGACTTATTACCCTGAAATAAGTGAAATTTCTGCAAATTTGCCCCAAAATAAGGGAAATTTCTGCAATTTTGCCCCAAAATAAGGGAAATTTCTGACTGTTTGCTCCCGAAAAAAAAGGAGATTTTCTGTTTCTGTGCCCCTAAATAAGGAGAATTTATGCCTTTTTGCCCGAAAATTATGAGAATTTCTGCAATTTTGCTTCAAAATATGGGAAATTTCTGTTTTTATCCCGAAAGTAAGGGGAATGTATACCTTTTGCCACAAAAAAAGAAAATTTCTTCATGTTTGCCCCAAAATAAGAGGAATTTCTGCCTTTTTACCTCAAAATAAGTGAAATTTCTTACTTTTTACCCAAAAATAAACGGAATTTCTGTCTTTTTGCCACAAAATAAAAGGAATTTTTTAATTATGCCCTGAAATAAGTGAAATTTCTGCAATTTTGCCCCAAAATAAAAGAAATTTCTGCCTTTTTGCCACAAAATAAGGGGAATTTCTGTCTTTTTGCCCCAAAATAAGAGAAATATATGCCTTTTTGCCCCCAAATAAAGGAAATTTCAGCCTTTTTCCCTCAAAATAAGGGGAATTTCTGCATTTTTGCCACAAAATATAAAGAATTTCTGCATTTTTGCCCCAAAATAAGGAAAATTTCTGCCTTTTTTCCCTGAAATAAGTGAAATTTCTGCAATTTTGCCCCAAAATAAGGGAAATTTCTGGAATTTTGCCCCAAAATAAAGGGAGTTTCTGTCTTTTTGCCCCAACATATAGGGAATTTCTGACTTTTTGCCCGAAAATATGAGGAATGCATAACTTTTTGCCATAAAAGAGGAAAATTTCTTCTTTTTTGCTCCAAAATAAGGGGAATTTCTGCCTTTTTGCTTCTAAATAAGTGTAATTTCTGTCTTTTTTTCCCAAAACAAAGGGAATTTCTGTCTTTTTTGCCCCAAAATAAGAGGAATTTCTGACTTATTACCCTGAAATAAGTGAAATTTCTGCAATTTTGCCCCAAAATAAGGGAAATTTCTGCCTTTTTGCCCCCAAATAAGGGGAATTATAAAACTTTTTACCTCAAAATAAGGGGAATTTCTGCATTTTTGCCACAAAATATTAGAAATTTCTGTATTTTTGCCCCAAAATAATAAAAATTTCTGCCTTTTTTCCATGAAATAAGTGAAATTTCTGCAATTTTGCCATAAAATAAGTGATATTTCTGCAATTTTGCCCCAAAATAAGAGAAAATTCTGGAATTTTGCCCCAAATTAAGGGGAATTTCTGACTTTTGCCCCAAAATAAGGAGAATTTCTGTCTTTCTGCTCCAACATATAGGGAATTTCTGACTTTTTGCCCGAAAATAAGAGGAATGCATAACTTTTTGCCATAAAAGAGGAGAATTTCTTCATTTTTGCTCCAAAATAAGGGGAATTTCTGCCTTTTTGCCTCTTAATAAGTGGAATTTTTGTCTTTTTTTTCCAAAACAAAGGGAATTTCTGTCTTTTTTGCCCCAAAATAAGGGGAATTTCTGACTTATTACCTGAAATAAGTGAAATTTCTGCAAATTTGCCCCGAAATAATGGAAATTTCTGCAATTTTGCCCCAAAATAAGGGGAATTTCTGACTGTTTGGTCCTGAAAAAAGGAGATTTTCTGTTTCTGTGCCCCAAAATAAGGAGAATTTCTGCCTTTTTGCCCGAAAATTATGAGAATTTCTGCAATTTTGCTTCAAAATATGGGAAATTTCTGTTTTTATCCCGAAAGTAAGGGGAATGTATACCTTTTGCCACAAAAAAAGAAAATTTCTTCATTTTTGCCCCAAAATAAGAGGAATTTCTGCCTTTTTACCTCTAAATAAGTGAAATTTCTTCCTTTTTACCCAAAAATAAACGGAATTTCTGTCTTTTTGCCCCAAAATAAAAGGAATTTTTGAATTATGCCCTGAAATAAGTGAAATTTCTGCAATTTTGCCCCAAAATAAAAGAAATTTCTGCCTTTTTGCCACAAAATAAGGGGAATTTCTGTCTTTTTTCCCCAAAATAAGGGAAATTTCTGTTTTTTTGCCCCCATATAAGGGGAACTTCAGCCTTTTTACCTCAAAAGAAAGAGAATTTCTGCATTTTTGCCACCAAATATTAAGAATTTCTGCATTTTTGCCCCAAAATAATGAAAATTTCTGCTTTTTTCCCTGAAATAAGTGAAATTTCTGCAATTTTACCCCAAAATACGTGAAATTTCTGCAATTTTGCCCCAAAATAAGGGAAATTTCTGGAATTTTGCCCCAAAATAAGGGGAAATTCTGAGTTTTGCCCCAAAATAAGGAGAATTTCTGTCTTTCTGCCCCAACATATAGAGATTTTCTTTTTTTTTGCCCCACAATTAGGGGAATTTCTGCAATTTTGCTCCAAAATACAGGGAATTTCTGCCTTTTTGCCCGAAAATAAGGGGAATGCATAACTTTTGGCCATAAAAGAGGAAAATTTCTTCATTTTTGCTCCAAAATAAAGGGAATTTCTGCCTTTTTGCCTCTAAATAAGTGGAATTTCTGTCTATTTTTCCCAAAACAAAGAGAATTTCTGTATTTTTTGCCCCAAAATAAGGGGAATTTCTGACTTATTACCCTGAAATAAGTGAAATTTCTGCAATTTTGCCCCTAAATAAGGGAAATTTCTGCCTTTTTGCCCTGAAATATGTGAAATTTCTGCAATTTTACCCCAAAATAAGGTCAATATCTGACTTTTTGCCCCAAAATAATGGAAATTTCTGCCTTTTTGCCCCAAAATAAGAAAAATTTTTGCATTTTTTTCTCTGAAATAAGTGAAATTTTGCCCCAATATTAGCGAAATTTCTGTCTTTTGTCCCTGAAATTAGTGAAATTTCTCCAATTTTGCCATAAAATAAGTGATTTTTCGGCAATTTTGCCCCAAAATAAGGGAAATTTTTGGAATTTTGCCCCAAAATAAGTGGAATTTCTGAGTTTTGCCAAAAAATAAGGAGAATTTCTGTTTTTTGCCCCAACATATAGATAATTTCTGCCTTTTTGCCCCACAATTAGGGGAATTTCTGCAATTTTGCTCCAAAATACGGGGAATTTCTGCCTTTTTGCCCGAAAATAAGGGGAATGCATAACTTTTTGCCATAATAAGGGAAATTTCTTCATTTTTGCTCCAAAATAAGGGGAATTTCTGCCTTTTTGCCTCTAAATAAGTGGAATTTCTGTCTTTTTCCCCTAAAACAATGGAAATTTCTGTCATTTTTACCACAAAATAAGGCAAATTTCTTACTTATTACCCTAAAATAAGTGAAATTTCTGCAATTTTGCCCCAAAATAAGGGAAATTTCTGCAATTTTACTCCAAAATAAGGTGAATTTCTGCATTTTTGCCTTAAAATAATGGGAATTTCTGCCTTTTTTGCCCGAAAATAAGGGGAATGGATAACTTTTTGCCATAAAAGAGGAAAATTTCTTCATTTTTACTCCAAAATAAGGGGAATTTCTGCCTTTTTGCCTCTAAATAAGTGGAATTTCTGTCTATTTTTCCCAAAACAAAGAGAATTTCTGTCTTTTTTGCCCCAAAATAAGGGGAATATTTGACTTATTACCATGAAATAAGTGAAATTTCTGCAATTTTGCCCCTAAATAAGGGAAATTTCTGCCTTTTTGCCCTGAAATATGTGAAATTTCTGCAATTTTACCCAAAAATAAGGTCAATATCTGCCTTTTTCCCCCAAAATAATGGAAATTTCTAACTTTTTTCCCCAAAATAAGAAAAATTTTTGCATTTTTTCTCTGAAATAAGTGAAACTTTGGAAATTTTGCCCCAAAATTAGCGAAATTTCTGTCTTTTGTCCCTGAAATTAGTGAAATTTCTGAAATTTTGCCCCAAAATAAGGGAAATTTCTGCAATTTTGCCCTGAAATATGTGAAATTTCTGCAATTTTACTCTAAAATAAGGTGAATTTCTGCATTTTTGCCTTAAAATAATGGGAATTTCTGCCCTTTTTCCCCAATATAAGAAAAATTTTTGCGTTTTTTATCTGAAATAAGTGAAATTTCTGCAATTTTGCCCTAAAATAAGGGAAATTTCTGCAATTTATCCCCATAATAAGAAAAATGTCTGGAACTTTACCCCAAAATAAGGGGAATTTCTTCTTTTTTGCCCCAAAATAAAGGAAATTTCAGGCTCTTTATCTGAAAATAAGTGAAATTTCTTAAATTTTGCCCCAAATAAGGGAAATTTCTGAAATTTTGCTCAAAATGAGGTAAATTCCTGCAATTTTGACCCAAAATAAAGGAATTTTCTTGAATTTTGCCCCAGAATAAGGAGAATTTCTGATTTTTGCCCCAAAATAAAGGGAATTTCTGCTTTTGCCCCAAAATTAGGGGAATTTCTGCAATTTTGCTCCAATATACAGAGAATTTCTGCATTTTTGCCTGAAAATAATGGGAATGCATAACTTTTTGCCATAAAAAGTGAAATTTCTTAATTTTTGTCCAAAATAAAGGGAATTTCTGCCTTCTTGCCTCTAAATAAGTGGAATTTCTGTCTTTTTCTCCAAAAACAAAGGGGATTTCTGTCTTTTTGCCCCAAAATAAGGGGAATTTCTGACTTATTACCCTGAAATAAGTGAAATTTCTGCAAATTTGCCCCAAAATAAGGGGAATTTCTGACTGTTTGCTCCCGAAAAAAAAGGAGATTTTCTGTTTCTGTGCTCCTAAATAAGGAGAATTTATGCCTTTTTGCCCGAAAATTATGAGAATTTCTGCAATTTTGCTTCAAAATATGGGAAATTTCTGTTTTTATCCCGAAAGTAAGGGGAATGTATACCTTTTGCCACAAAAAAAGAAAATTTCTTCATGTTTGCCCCAAAATAAGAGGAATTTCTGCCTTTTTACCTCAAAATAAGTGAAATTTCTTACTTTTTACCCAAAAATAAACGGAATTTCTGTCTTTTTGCCCCAAAATAAAAGGAATTTTTGAATTATGCCCTGAAATAAGTGAAATTTCTGCAATTTTGCCCCAAAATAAAAGAAATTTCTGCCTTTTTGCCACAAAATAAGGGGAATTTCTGCATTTTTGCCACAAAATATAAAGAATTTCTGCATTTTTGCCCCAAAATAAGGAAAATTTCTGCCTTTTTTCCCTGAAATAAGTGAAATTTCTGCAATTTTGCCCCAAAATAAGTGAAATTTCTGCAATTTTCCCCCAAAATAAGGGAAATTTCTGGAATTTTGCCCCAAAATAAAGGGAATATCTGAATTTTGCCCCAAAATAAGGAGAATTTCTGTTTTTTTGCCCCAAAATATAGGGAATTTCTGACTTTTGGCCCAAAAATATGAGGAATGCATAACTTTTTGCCATAAAAGAGGAAAATTTCTTCATTTTTGCTCCAAAATAAGGGGAATTTCTGCCTTTTTGCTTCTAAATAAGTGTAATTTCTGTCTTTTTTTTCCTAAAACAAAGGGAATTTCTGTCTTTTTTGCCCCAAAATAAGAGGAATTTCTGACTTATTACCCTGAAATAAGTGAAATTTCTGCAATTTTGCCCCAAAATAAGGGAAATTTCTGCAATTTTGCCCCAAAATAAGGGAAATTTCTGCCTTTTTGCCCCCAAATAAGGGGAATTATAAAACTTTTTACCTCAAAATAAGGGGAATTTCTGCATTTTTGCCACAAAATATTAGAAATTTCTGTATTTTTGCCCCAAAATAATAAAAATTTCTGCCTTTTTTCCACGAAATAAGTGAAATTTCTGCAATTTTGCCATAAAATAAGTGATATTTCTGCAATTTTGCCCCAAAATAAGAGAAAATTCTGGAATTTTGCCCCAAAATAAGGGGAATTTCTGACTTTTGCCCCAAAATAAGGAGAATTTCTGTCTTTCTGCTCCAACATATAGGGAATTTTTGACTTTTTGCCCGAAAATAAGAGGAATGCATAACTTTTTGCCATAAAAGAGGAGAATTTCTTCATTTTTGCTCCAAAATAAGGGGAATTTCTGCCTTTTTGCCTCTTAATAAGTGGAATTTCTGTCTTTTTTTCCTCAAATCAAAGGGAATTTCTGTCTTTTTTGCCCCAAAATAAGGGGAATTTCTGACTTATTACCCTGAAATAAGTGAAATTTCTGCAAATTTGCCCCGAAATAATGGAAATTTCTGCAATTTTGCCCCAAAATAAGGGGAATTTCTGACTGTTTGGTCCCGAAAAAAGGAGATTTTCTGTTTCTGTGCCCCAAAATAAGGAGAATTTCTGCCTTTTTGCCCGAAAATTATGAGAATTTCTGCAATTTTGCTTCAAAATATGGGGAATTTCTGCTTTTTATCCCGAAAGTAAGGGGAATGTATACCTTTTGCCACAAAAAAGAAAATTTCTTCATTTTTGCCCCAAAATAAGAGGAATTTCTGCCTTTTTACCTCTAAATAATTGAAATTTCTTCCTTTTTACCCAAAAATAAACGGAATTTCTGTCTTTTTGCCCCAAAATAAAAGGAATTTTTGAATTATGCCCTGAAATAAGTGAAATTTCTGCAATTTTGCCCCAAAATAAAAAAAAATTCTGCCTTTTTGCCACAAAATAAGGGGAATTTGTGTCTTTTGCCCCAGAATAAAAGAAATTTCTGCCTTTTTGCCCCCAAATAAGGGGAATTTCAGCCTTTTTGACTCAAAATAAGGGGAGTTTCTGCATTTTTGCCACAAAATATTAAGAATTTCTGCATTTTTTCCCCAAAATAATGAAAATTTCTGCTTTTTTCCCTGAAATAAGTGAAATTTCTGCAATTTTGCCCCAAAATAAGTGAAATTTCTCCAATTTTGCCGCAAAATAAGGGAAATTTCTGGAATTTTGCCCCAAAATAAGGGGAAATTCTTAGTTTTGCCCCAAAATAAGGAGAATTTCTGTCTTTCTGCCCCAACATATAGAGAATTTCTTTTTTTTTGCTTCACAATTAGGGGAATTTCTGCAATTTTGCTCCAAAATACAGGGAATTTCTGCCTTTTTGCCCGAAAATAAGGGGAATGCATAACTTTTTGCCATAAAAGAGGAAAATTTCTTCATTTTTACTCCAAAATAAGGGGAATTTCTGCCTTTTTGCCTCTAAATAAGTGGAATTTCTGTCTATATTTCCCAAAACAAAGAGAATTTCTGTCTTTTTTGCCCCAAAATAAGGGGAATATTTGACTTATTACCATGAAATAGGTGAAATTTCTGCAATTTTGCCCCTAAATAAGGGAAATTTCTGCCTTTTTGCCCTGAAATATGTGAAATTTCTGCAATTTTACCCCAAAATAAGGTCAATATCTGCCTTTTTTCCCCAAAATAATGGAAATTTCTGACTTTTTGTCCCAAAATAAGAAAAATTTTTGCATTTTTTCTCTGAAATAAGTGAAATTTTGGAAATTTTGCCCCAAAATTAGCGAAATTTCTGTCTTTTGTCCCTGAAATTAGTGAAATTTCTGCAATTTTGCCCCAAAATAAGTGAAATTTCTGCAATTTTGCCCCAAAATATGGGAAATTTTTGGAATTTTGCCCCAAAATAAGTGGAATTTCTGAGTTTTGCCAAAAAATAAGGAGAATTTCTGTCTTTTTGCCCCAACATATAGATAATTTCTGCCTTTTTGCCCCACAATTAGGGGAATTTCGGCAATTTTGCTTCAAAATACGGGGAATTTCTGCCTTTTTGCCCGAAAATAAGAGGAATGCATAACTTTTTGCCATAATAAGAGAAATTTCTTCATTTTTGGTCCAAAATAAGGGGAATTTCTGCCTTTTTGCCTCTAAATAAGTGGAATTTCTGTCTTTTTCCCCCAAAACAATGGAAATTTCTGTCTTTTTTACCACAAAATAAGGGAAATTTCTTACTTATTACCACAAAATAAGTGAAATTTCTGCAATTTTGCCCCAAAATAAGGAAAATTTCTGCCATTTTGCCCTGAAATATGTGAAATTTCTGCAATTTTACTCCAAAATAAGGTGAATTTCTGCCTTTTTGCCTTAAAATAATGGGAATTTCTGCCGTTTTGCCCCAAAATAAGAAAAATTTTTGCTTTTTTTATCTGAAATAAGTGAAATTTCTGCAATTTTGCCCTAAAATAAGGGAAATTTCTGCAATTTTTCCCCATAATAAGAAAAATGTCTGCAACTTTACCCCAAAATAAGGGGAATTTCTTCATTTTTGCCCCAAAATAAAGGAAATTTCAGGCTCTTTATCTGAAAATAAGTGAAATTTCTTCAATTTTGCCCCAAATAAGGGAAATTTCTGAAATTTTGCTCAAAATGAGGTAAATTCCTGCAATTTTGCGCCAAAATAAAGGAATTTTCTTGAATTTTGCCGCAGAATAAGGTGAATTTCTGATTTTTGCCCCAAAATAAAGGGAATTTCTGCTTTTGCCCCAAAATTAGGGGAATTTCTGCAATTTTGCTCCAATATACGGAGAATTTCTGCATTTTTGCCTGAAAATAATGGGAATGCATAACTTTTTGCCATAAAAAAGTGAAATTTCTTAATTTTTGTCCAAAATAAAGAGAATTTCTGCCTTCTTGCCTCTAAATAAGTGGAATTTCTGTCTTTTTCTCCCAAAACAAAGGGGATTTCTGTCTTTTTTGCCCCAAAATAAGGGGAATTTCTGCCTTTTTGCCCTGAAATATGTGAAATTTCTGCAATTTTACCCCAAAATAAGGTCAATATCTGACTTTTTGCCCCAAAATAATGGAAATTTCTGCCTTTTTGCCCCAAAATAAGAAAAATTTTTGCATTTTTTTCTCTGAAATAAGTGAAATTTTGGCAATTTTGCCCCAATATTAGCGAAATTTCTGTCTTTTGTCCCTGAAATTAGTGAAATTTCTCCAATTTTGCCATAAAATAAGTGATTTTTCGGCAATTTTGCCCCAAAATAAGGGAAATTTTTGGAATTTTGCCCCAAAATAAGTGGAATTTCTGAGTTTTGCCAAAAAATAAGGAGAATTTCTGTTTTTTGCCCCAACATATAGATAATTTCTGGCTTTTTGCCCCACAATTAGGGGAATATCTGCAATTTTGCTCCAAAATACGGGGAATTTCTGCCTTTTTGCCCGAAAATAAGGGGAATGCATAACTTTTTGCCATAATTAGGGAAATTTCTTCATTTTTGCTCCAAAATAAGGGGAATTTCTGCCTTTTTGCCTCTAAATAAGTGGAATTTCTGTCTTTTTCCCCCAAAACAATGGAAATTTCTGTCATTTTTACCACAAAATAAGGCAAATTTCTTACTTATTACCCTAAAATAAGTGAAATTTCTGCAATTTTGCCCCAAAATAAGGGAAATTTCTGCAATTTTGCCCTGAAATATGTGAAATTTCTGCAATTTTACTCCAAAATAAGGTGAATTTCTGCATTTTGCCTTAAAATAATGGGAATTTCTGCCCTTTTTCCCCAAAATAAGAAAAATTTTTGCGTTTTTTATCTGAAATAAGTGAAATTTCTGCAATTTTGCCCTAAAATAAGGGAAATTTCTGCAATTTTTCCCCATAATAAGAAAAATGTCTGCAACTTTACCCCAAAATAAGGGGAATTTCTTCATTTTTGCCCCAAAATAAAGGAAATTTCAGGCTCTTTATCTGAAAATAAGTGAAATTTCTTCAATTTTGCCCCAAATAAGGGAAATTTCTGAAATTTTGCTCAAAATGAGGTAAATTCCTGCAATTTTGACCCAAAATAAAGGAATTTTCTTGAATTTTGCCCCAGAATAAGGAGAATTTCTGATTTTTGCCCCAAAATAAAGGGAATTTCTGCTTTTGCCCCAAAATTAGGGGAATTTCTGCAATTTTGCTCCAATATACAGAGAATTTCTGCATTTTTGCCTGAAAATAATGGAAATGCATAACTTTTTGCCATAAAAAGTGAAATTTCTTAATTTTTGTCCAAAATAAAGGGAATTTCTGCCTTCTTGCCTCTAAATAAGTGGAATTTCTGTCTTTTTCTCCAAAAACAAAGGGGATTTCTGTCTTTTTGCCCCAAAATAAGGGGAATTTCTGACTTATTACCCTGAAATAAGTGAAATTTCTGCAAATTTGCCCCAAAATAAGGGGAATTTCTGACTGTTTGCTCCCAAAAAAAAAGGAGATTTTCTGTTTCTGTGCTCCTAAATAAGGAGAATTTATGCCTTTTTGCCCGAAAATTATGAGAATTTCTGCAATTTTGCTTCAAAATATGGGAAATTTCTGTTTTTATCCCGAAAGTAAGGGGAATGTATACCTTTTGCCACAAAATAGAAAATTTCTTCATGTTTGCCCCAAAATAAGAGGAATTTCTGCCTTTTTACCTCAAAATAAGTGAAATTTCTTACTTTTTACCCAAAAATAAATGGAATTTCTGTCTTTTTGCCCCAAAATAAAAGGAATTTTTGAATTATGCCCTGAAATAAGTGAAATTTCTGCAATTTTGCCCCAAAATAAAAGAAATTTCTGCCTTTTTGCCACAAAATAAGGGGAATTTCTGTCTTTTTGCCCCAAAATAAGAGAAATATATGCCTTTTTGCCCCCAAATAAAGGGAATTTTAGCTTTTTTCTCTCAAAATAAGGGGAATTTCTGCATTTTTGCCACAAAATATAAAGAATTTCTGCATTTTTGCCCCAAAATAAGGAAAATTTCTGCCTTTTTTCCCTGAAATAAGTGAAATTTCTGCAATTTTGCCCCAAAATAAGTGAAATTTCTGCAATTTTCCCCCAAAATAAGGGAAATTTCTGGAATTTTGCCGCAAAATAAAGGGAATATCTGAATTTTGCCCCAAAATAAGGAGAATTTCTGTCTTTTTGCCCCAACATATAGGGAATTTCTGACTTTTGGCCCAAAAATATGAGGAATGCATAACTTTTTGCCATAAAAGAGGAAAATTTCTTCATTTTTGCTCCAAAATAAGGGGAATTTCTGCCTTTTTGCTTCTAAATAAGTGTAATTTCTGTCTTTTTTTTCCCAAAACAAAGGGAATTTCTGTCTTTTTTGCCCCAAAATAAGAGGAATTTCTGACTTATTACCCTGAAATAAGTGAAATTTCTGCAATTTTGCCCCAAAATAAGGGAAATTTCTGCAATTTTGCCCCAAAATAAGGGAAATTTCTGCCTTTTTGCCCCCAAATAAGGGGAATTATAAAACTTTTTACCTCAAAATAAGGGGAATTTCTGCATTTTTGCCACAAAATATTAGAAATTTCTGTACTTTTGCCCCAAAATAATAAAAATTTGTGCCTTTTTTCCATGAAATAAGTGAAATTTCTGCAATTTTGCCATAAAATAAGTGATATTTCTGCAATTTTGCCCCAAAATAAGAGAAAATTCTGGAATTTTGCCCCAAAATAAGGGGAATTTCTGACTTTTGCCCCAAAATAAGGAGAATTTCTGTCTTTCTGCTCCAACATATAGGGAATTTCTGACTTTTTGCCCGAAAATAAGAGGAATGCATAACTTTTTCCCATAAAAGAGGAGAATTTCTTCATTTTTGCTCCAAAATAAGGGGAATTTCTGCCTTTTTGCCTCTTAATAAGTGGAATTTCTGTCTTTTTTTCCCAAATCAAAGGGAATTTCTGTCTTTTTTGCCCCAAAATAAGGGGAATTTCTGACTTATTACCCTGAAATAAGTGAAATTTCTGCAAATTTGCCCCGAAATAATGGAAATTTCTGCAATTTTGTCCCAAAATAAGGGGAATTTCTGACTGTTTGGTCCCGAAAAAAGGAGATTTTCTGTTTCTGTGCCCCAAAATAAGGAGAATTTCTGCCTTTTTGCCCGAAAATTATGAGAATTTCTGCAATTTTGCTTCAAAATATGGGGAATTTCTGCTTTTTATCCCGAAAGTAAGGGGAATGTATACCTTTTGCCACAAAAAAGAAAATTTCTTCATTTTTGCCCCAAAATAAGAGGAATTTCTGCCTTTTTACCTCTAAATAATTGAAATTTCTTCCTTTTTACCCAAAAATAAACGGAATTTCTGTCTTTTTGCCCCAAAATAAACGGAATTTTTGAATTATGCCCTGAAATAAGTGAAATTTCTGCAATTTTGCCCCAAAATAAAAAAAAATTCTGCCTTTTTGCCACAAAATAAGGGGAATTTGTGTCTTTTGCCCCAGAATAAAAGAAATTTCTGCCTTTTTGCCCCCAAATAAGGGGAATTTCAGCCTTTTTGACTCAAAATAAGGGGAGTTTCTGCATTTTTGCCACAAAATATTAAGAATTTCTGCATTTTTTCCCCAAAATAATGAAAATTTCTGCTTTTTTCCCTGAAATAAGTGAAATTTCTCCAATTTTGCCCCAAAATAAGTGAAATTTCTCCAATTTTGCCGCAAAATAAGGGAAATTTCTGGAATTTTGCCCCAAAATAAGGAAAAATTCTGAGTTTTGCCCCAAAATAAGGAGAATTTCTGTCTTTCTGCCCCAACATATAGAGAATTTCTTTTTTTTTTTGCTTCACAATTAGGGGAATTTCTGCAATTTTGCTCCAAAATACAGGGAATTTCTGCCTTTTTGCCCGAAAATAAGGGGAATGCATAACTTTTTGCCATAAAAGAGGAAAATTTCTTCATTTTTACTCCAAAATAAGGGGAATTTCTGCCTTTTTGCCTCTAAATAAGTGGAATTTCTGTCTATTTTTCCCAAAACAAAGAGAATTTCTGTCTTTTTTGCCCCAAAATAAGGGGAATATTTGACTTATTACCATGAAATAAGTGAAATTTCTGCAATTTTGCCCCTAAATAAGGGAAATTTCTGCCTTTTTACCCTGAAATATGTGAAATTTCTGCAATTTTACCCCAAAATAAGGTCAATATCTGCCTTTTTTCCCCAAAATAATGGAAATTTCTGACTTTTTGCCCCAAAATAGAAAAATTTTTGCATTTTTTCTCTGAAATAAGTGAAATTTTGGAAATTTTGCCCCAAAATTAGCGAAATTTCTGTCTTTTTTCCCTGAAATTAGTGAAATTTCTGCAATTTTACCCCAAAATAAGGTCAATATCTGCCTTTTTTCCCCAAAATAATGGAAATTTCTGACTTTTTGCCCCAAAATAGAAAAATTTTTGCATTTTTTCTCTGAAATAAGTGAAATTTTGGAAATTTTGCCCCAAAATTAGCGAAATTTCTGTCTTTTGTCCCTGAAATTAGTGAAATTTCTGCAATTTTGCCCCAAAATAAGTGAAATTTCTGCAATTTTGCCCCAAAATATGGGAAATTTTTGGAATTTTGCCCCAAAATAAGTGGAATTTCTGAGTTTTGCCAAAAAATAAGGAGAATTTCTGTCTTTTTGCCCCAACATATAGATAATTTCTGCCTTTTTGCCCCACAATTAGGGGAATTTCGGCAATTTTGCTTCAAAATACGGGGAATTTCTGCCTTTTTGCCCGAAAATAAGAGGAATGCATAACTTTTTGCCATAATAAGAGAAATTTCTTCATTTTTGGTCCAAAATAAGGGGAATTTCTGCCTTTTTGCCTCTAAATAAGTGGAATTTCTGTCTTTTTCCCCCAAAACAATGGAAATTTCTGTCTTTTTTACCACAAAATAAGGGAAATTTCTTACTTATTACCACAAAATAAGTGAAATTTCTGCAATTTTGCCCCAAAATAAGGAAAATTTCTGCCATTTTGCCCTGAAATATGTGAAATTTCTGCAATTTTACTCCAAAATAAGGTGAATTTCTGCCTTTTTGCCTTAAAATAATGGGAATTTCTGCCGTTTTGCCCCAAAATAAGAAAAATTTTTGCTTTTTTTATCTGAAATAAGTGAAATTTCTGCAATTTTGCCCTAAAATAAGGGAAATTTCTGCAATTTTTCCCCATAATAAGAAAAATGTCTGCAACTTTACCCCAAAATAAGGGGAATTTCTTCATTTTTGCCCCAAAATAAAGGAAATTTCAGGCTCTTTATCTGAAAATAAGTGAAATTTCTTCAATTTTGCCCCAAATAAGGGAAATTTCTGAAATTTTGCTCAAAATGAGGTAAATTCCTGCAATTTTGCGCCAAAATAAAGGAATTTTCTTGAATTTTGCCGCAGAATAAGGTGAATTTCTGATTTTTGCCCCAAAATAAAGGGAATTTCTGCTTTTGCCCCAAAATTAGGGGAATTTCTGCAATTTTGCTCCAATATACGGAGAATTTCTGCATTTTTGCCTGAAAATAATGGGAATGCATAACTTTTTGCCATAAAAAAGTGAAATTTCTTAATTTTTGTCCAAAATAAAGAGAATTTCTGCCTTCTTGCCTCTAAATAAGTGGAATTTCTGTCTTTTTCTCCCAAAACAAAGGGGATTTCTGTCTTTTTTGCCCCAAAATAAGGGGAATTTCTGCCTTTTTGCCCTGAAATATGTGAAATTTCTGCAATTTTACCCCAAAATAAGGTCAATATCTGACTTTTTGCCCCAAAATAATGGAAATTTCTGCCTTTTTGCCCCAAAATAAGAAAAATTTTTGCATTTTTTTCTCTGAAATAAGTGAAATTTTGGCAATTTTGCCCCAATATTAGCGAAATTTCTGTCTTTTGTCCCTGAAATTAGTGAAATTTCTCCAATTTTGCCATAAAATAAGTGATTTTTCGGCAATTTTGCCCCAAAATAAGGGAAATTTTTGGAATTTTGCCCCAAAATAAGTGGAATTTCTGAGTTTTGCCAAAAAATAAGGAGAATTTCTGTTTTTTGCCCCAACATATAGATAATTTCTGGCTTTTTGCCCCACAATTAGGGGAATATCTGCAATTTTGCTCCAAAATACGGGGAATTTCTGCCTTTTTGCCCGAAAATAAGGGGAATGCATAACTTTTTGCCATAATTAGGGAAATTTCTTCATTTTTGCTCCAAAATAAGGGGAATTTCTGCCTTTTTGCCTCTAAATAAGTGGAATTTCTGTCTTTTTCCCCCAAAACAATGGAAATTTCTGTCATTTTTACCACAAAATAAGGCAAATTTCTTACTTATTACCCTAAAATAAGTGAAATTTCTGCAATTTTGCCCCAAAATAAGGGAAATTTCTGCAATTTTGCCCTGAAATATGTGAAATTTCTGCAATTTTACTCCAAAATAAGGTGAATTTCTGCATTTTGCCTTAAAATAATGGGAATTTCTGCCCTTTTTCCCCAAAATAAGAAAAATTTTTGCGTTTTTTATCTGAAATAAGTGAAATTTCTGCAATTTTGCCCTAAAATAAGGGAAATTTCTGCAATTTTTCCCCATAATAAGAAAAATGTCTGCAACTTTACCCCAAAATAAGGGGAATTTCTTCATTTTTGCCCCAAAATAAAGGAAATTTCAGGCTCTTTATCTGAAAATAAGTGAAATTTCTTCAATTTTGCCCCAAATAAGGGAAATTTCTGAAATTTTGCTCAAAATGAGGTAAATTCCTGCAATTTTGACCCAAAATAAAGGAATTTTCTTGAATTTTGCCCCAGAATAAGGAGAATTTCTGATTTTTGCCCCAAAATAAAGGGAATTTCTGCTTTTGCCCCAAAATTAGGGGAATTTCTGCAATTTTGCTCCAATATACAGAGAATTTCTGCATTTTTGCCTGAAAATAATGGAAATGCATAACTTTTTGCCATAAAAAGTGAAATTTCTTAATTTTTGTCCAAAATAAAGGGAATTTCTGCCTTCTTGCCTCTAAATAAGTGGAATTTCTGTCTTTTTCTCCAAAAACAAAGGGGATTTCTGTCTTTTTGCCCCAAAATAAGGGGAATTTCTGACTTATTACCCTGAAATAAGTGAAATTTCTGCAAATTTGCCCCAAAATAAGGGGAATTTCTGACTGTTTGCTCCCAAAAAATAAGGAGATTTTCTGTTTCTGTGCTCCTAAATAAGGAGAATTTATGCCTTTTTGCCCGAAAATTATGAGAATTTCTGCAATTTTGCTTCAAAATATGGGAAATTTCTGTTTTTATCCCGAAAGTAAGGGGAATGTATACCTTTTGCCACAAAATAGAAAATTTCTTCATGTTTGCCCCAAAATAAGAGGAATTTCTGCCTTTTTACCTCAAAATAAGTGAAATTTCTTACTTTTTACCCAAAAATAAATGGAATTTCTGTCTTTTTGCCCCAAAATAAAAGGAATTTTTGAATTATGCCCTGAAATAAGTGAAATTTCTGCAATTTTGCCCCAAAATAAAAGAAATTTCTGCCTTTTTGCCACAAAATAAGGGGAATTTCTGTCTTTTTGCCCCAAAATAAGAGAAATATATGCCTTTTTGCCCCCAAATAAAGGGAATTTTAGCTTTTTTCTCTCAAAATAAGGGGAATTTCTGCATTTTTGCCACAAAATATAAAGAATTTCTGCATTTTTGCCCCAAAATAAGGAAAATTTCTGCCTTTTTTCCCTGAAATAAGTGAAATTTCTGCAATTTTGCCCCAAAATAAGTGAAATTTCTGCAATTTTCCCCCAAAATAAGGGAAATTTCTGGAATTTTGCCGCAAAATAAAGGGAATATCTGAATTTTGCCCCAAAATAAGGAGAATTTCTGTCTTTTTGCCCCAACATATAGGGAATTTCTGACTTTTGGCCCAAAAATATGAGGAATGCATAACTTTTTGCCATAAAAGAGGAAAATTTCTTCATTTTTGCTCCAAAATAAGGGGAATTTCTGCCTTTTTGCTTCTAAATAAGTGTAATTTCTGTCTTTTTTTTCCCAAAACAAAGGGAATTTCTGTCTTTTTTGCCCCAAAATAAGAGGAATTTCTGACTTATTACCCTGAAATAAGTGAAATTTCTGCAATTTTGCCCCAAAATAAGGGAAATTTCTGCAATTTTGCCCCAAAATAAGGGAAATTTCTGCCTTTTTGCCCCCAAATAAGGGGAATTATAAAACTTTTTACCTCAAAATAAGGGGAATTTCTGCATTTTTGCCACAAAATATTAGAAATTTCTGTACTTTTGCCCCAAAATAATAAAAATTTGTGCCTTTTTTCCATGAAATAAGTGAAATTTCTGCAATTTTGCCATAAAATAAGTGATATTTCTGCAATTTTGCCCCAAAATAAGAGAAAATTCTGGAATTTTGCCCCAAAATAAGGGGAATTTCTGACTTTTGCCCCAAAATAAGGAGAATTTCTGTCTTTCTGCTCCAACATATAGGGAATTTCTGACTTTTTGCCCGAAAATAAGAGGAATGCATAACTTTTTCCCATAAAAGAGGAGAATTTCTTCATTTTTGCTCCAAAATAAGGGGAATTTCTGCCTTTTTGCCTCTTAATAAGTGGAATTTCTGTCTTTTTTTCCCAAATCAAAGGGAATTTCTGTCTTTTTTGCCCCAAAATAAGGGGAATTTCTGACTTATTACCCTGAAATAAGTGAAATTTCTGCAAATTTGCCCCGAAATAATGGAAATTTCTGCAATTTTGTCCCAAAATAAGGGGAATTTCTGACTGTTTGGTCCCGAAAAAAGGAGATTTTCTGTTTCTGTGCCCCAAAATAAGGAGAATTTCTGCCTTTTTGCCCGAAAATTATGAGAATTTCTGCAATTTTGCTTCAAAATATGGGGAATTTCTGCTTTTTATCCCGAAAGTAAGGGGAATGTATACCTTTTGCCACAAAAAAGAAAATTTCTTCATTTTTGCCCCAAAATAAGAGGAATTTCTGCCTTTTTACCTCTAAATAATTGAAATTTCTTCCTTTTTACCCAAAAATAAACGGAATTTCTGTCTTTTTGCCCCAAAATAAACGGAATTTTTGAATTATGCCCTGAAATAAGTGAAATTTCTGCAATTTTGCCCCAAAATAAAAAAAAATTCTGCCTTTTTGCCACAAAATAAGGGGAATTTGTGTCTTTTGCCCCAGAATAAAAGAAATTTCTGCCTTTTTGCCCCCAAATAAGGGGAATTTCAGCCTTTTTGACTCAAAATAAGGGGAGTTTCTGCATTTTTGCCACAAAATATTAAGAATTTCTGCATTTTTTCCCCAAAATAATGAAAATTTCTGCTTTTTTCCCTGAAATAAGTGAAATTTCTCCAATTTTGCCCCAAAATAAGTGAAATTTCTCCAATTTTGCCGCAAAATAAGGGAAATTTCTGGAATTTTGCCCCAAAATAAGGAAAAATTCTGAGTTTTGCCCCAAAATAAGGAGAATTTCTGTCTTTCTGCCCCAACATATAGAGAATTTCTTTTTTTTTTTGCTTCACAATTAGGGGAATTTCTGCAATTTTGCTCCAAAATACAGGGAATTTCTGCCTTTTTGCCCGAAAATAAGGGGAATGCATAACTTTTTGCCATAAAAGAGGAAAATTTCTTCATTTTTACTCCAAAATAAGGGGAATTTCTGCCTTTTTGCCTCTAAATAAGTGGAATTTCTGTCTATTTTTCCCAAAACAAAGAGAATTTCTGTCTTTTTTGCCCCAAAATAAGGGGAATATTTGACTTATTACCATGAAATAAGTGAAATTTCTGCAATTTTGCCCCTAAATAAGGGAAATTTCTGCCTTTTTACCCTGAAATATGTGAAATTTCTGCAATTTTACCCCAAAATAAGGTCAATATCTGCCTTTTTTCCCCAAAATAATGGAAATTTCTGACTTTTTGCCCCAAAATAGAAAAATTTTTGCATTTTTTCTCTGAAATAAGTGAAATTTTGGAAATTTTGCCCCAAAATTAGCGAAATTTCTGTCTTTTTTCCCTGAAATTAGTGAAATTTCTGCAATTTTACCCCAAAATAAGGTCAATATCTGCCTTTTTTCCCCAAAATAATGGAAATTTCTGACTTTTTGCCCCAAAATAGAAAAATTTTTGCATTTTTTCTCTGAAATAAGTGAAATTTTGGAAATTTTGCCCCAAAATTAGCGAAATTTCTGTCTTTTGTCCCTGAAATTAGTGAAATTTCTGCAATTTTGCCCCAAAATAAGTGAAATTTCTGCAATTTTGCCCCAAAATATGGGAAATTTTTGGAATTTTGCCCCAAAATAAGTGGAATTTCTGAGTTTTGCCAAAAAATAAGGAGAATTTCTGTCTTTTTGCCCCAACATATAGATAATTTCTGCCTTTTTGCCCCACAATTAGGGGAATTTCGGCAATTTTGCTTCAAAATACGGGGAATTTCTGCCTTTTTGCCCGAAAATAAGAGGAATGCATAACTTTTTGCCATAATAAGAGAAATTTCTTCATTTTTGGTCCAAAATAAGGGGAATTTCTGCCTTTTTGCCTCTAAATAAGTGGAATTTCTGTCTTTTTCCCCCAAAACAATGGAAATTTCTGTCTTTTTTACCACAAAATAAGGGAAATTTCTTACTTATTACCACAAAATAAGTGAAATTTCTGCAATTTTGCCCCAAAATAAGGAAAATTTCTGCCATTTTGCCCTGAAATATGTGAAATTTCTGCAATTTTACTCCAAAATAAGGTGAATTTCTGCCTTTTTGCCTTAAAATAATGGGAATTTCTGCCGTTTTGCCCCAAAATAAGAAAAATTTTTGCTTTTTTTATCTGAAATAAGTGAAATTTCTGCAATTTTGCCCTAAAATAAGGGAAATTTCTGCAATTTTTCCCCATAATAAGAAAAATGTCTGCAACTTTACCCCAAAATAAGGGGAATTTCTTCATTTTTGCCCCAAAATAAAGGAAATTTCAGGCTCTTTATCTGAAAATAAGTGAAATTTCTTCAATTTTGCCCCAAATAAGGGAAATTTCTGAAATTTTGCTCAAAATGAGGTAAATTCCTGCAATTTTGCCCCAAAATAAAGGAATTTTCTTGAATTTTGCCGCAGAATAAGGTGAATTTCTGATTTTTGCCCCAAAATAAAGGGAATTTCTGCTTTTGCCCCAAAATTAGGGGAATTTCTGCAATTTTGCTCCAATATACGGAGAATTTCTGCATTTTTGCCCGAAAATAATGGGAATGCATAACTTTTTGCCATAAAAAAGTGAAATTTCTTAATTTTTGTCCAAAATAAAGAGAATTTCTGCCTTCTTGCCTCTAAATAAGTGGAATTTCTGTCTTTTTCTCCCAAAACAAAGGGGATTTCTGTCTTTTTTGCCCCAAAATAAGGGGAATTTCTGCCTTTTTGCCCTGAAATATGTGAAATTTCTGCAATTTTACCCCAAAATAAGGTCAATATCTGACTTTTTGCCCCAAAATAATGGAAATTTCTGCCTTTTTGCCCCAAAATAAGAAAAATTTTTGCATTTTTTTTCTCTGAAATAAGTGAAATTTTGGCAATTTTGCCCCAATATTAGCGAAATTTCTGTCTTTTGTCCCTGAAATTAGTGAAATTTCTCCAATTTTGCCATAAAATAAGTGATTTTTCGGCAATTTTGCCCCAAAATAAGGGAAATTTTTGGAATTTTGCCCCAAAATAAGTGGAATTTCTGAGTTTTGCCAAAAAATAAGGAGAATTTCTGTTTTTTGCCCCAACATATAGATAATTTCTGCCTTTTTGCCCCACAATTAGGGGAATTTCTGCAATTTTGCTCCAAAATACGGGGAATTTCTGCCTTTTTGCCCGAAAATAAGGGGAATGCATAACTTTTTGCCATAATTAGGGAAATTTCTTCATTTTTGCTCCAAAATAAGGGGAATTTCTGCCTTTTTGCCTCTAAATAAGTGGAATTTCTGTCTTTTTCCCCCAAAACAATGGAAATTTCTGTCATTTTTACCACAAAATAAGGCAAATTTCTTACTTATTACCCTAAAATAAGTGAAATTTCTGCAATTTTGCCCCAAAATAAGGGAAATTTCTGCAATTTTGCCCTGAAATATGTGAAATTTCTGCAATTTTACTCCAAAATAAGGTGAATTTCTGCATTTTTGCCTTAAAATAATGGGAATTTCTGCCCTTTTTCCCCAAAATAAGAAAAATTTTTGCGTTTTTTATCTGAAATAAGTGAAATTTCTGCAATTTTGCCCTAAAATAAGGGAAATTTCTGCAATTTTTCCCCATAATAAGAAAAATGTCTGCAACTTTACCCCAAAATAAGGGGAATTTCTTCATTTTTGCCCCAAAATAAAGGAAATTTCAGGCTCTTTATCTGAAAATAAGTGAAATTTCTTCAATTTTGCCCCAAATAAGGGAAATTTCTGAAATTTTGCTCAAAATGAGGTAAATTCCTGCAATTTTGACCCAAAATAAAGGAATTTTCTTGAATTTTGCCCCAGAATAAGGAGAATTTCTGATTTTTGCCCCAAAATAAAGGGAATTTCTGCTTTTGCCCCAAAATTAGGGGAATTTCTGCAATTTTGCTCCAATATACAGAGAATTTCTGCATTTTTGCCTGAAAATAATGGAAATGCATAACTTTTTGCCATAAAAAGTGAAATTTCTTAATTTTTGTCCAAAATAAAGGGAATTTCTGCCTTCTTGCCTCTAAATAAGTGGAATTTCTGTCTTTTTCTCCAAAAACAAAGGGGATTTCTGTCTTTTTGCCCCAAAATAAGGGGAATTTCTGACTTATTACCCTGAAATAAGTGAAATTTCTGCAAATTTGCCCCAAAATAAGGGGAATTTCTGACTGTTTGCTCCCGAAAAAAAAGGAGATTTTCTGTTTCTGTGCTCCTAAATAAGGAGAATTTATGCCTTTTTGCCCGAAAATTATGAGAATTTCTGCAATTTTGCTTCAAAATATGGGAAATTTCTGTTTTTATCCCGAAAGTAAGGGGAATGTATACCTTTTGCCACAAAATAGAAAATTTCTTCATGTTTGCCCCAAAATAAGAGGAATTTCTGCCTTTTTACCTCAAAATAAGTGAAATTTCTTACTTTTTACCCAAAAATAAATGGAATTTCTGTCTTTTTGCCCCAAAATAAAAGGAATTTTTGAATTATGCCCTGAAATAAGTGAAATTTCTGCAATTTTGCCCCAAAATAAAAGAAATTTCTTCCTTTTTGCCACAAAATAAGGGGAATTTCTGTATTTTTGCCCCAAAATAAGAGAAATATATGCCTTTTTGCCCCCAAATAAAGGGAATTTTAGCTTTTTTCTCTCAAAATAAGGGGAATTTCTGCATTTTTGCCACAAAATATAAAGAATTTCTGCATTTTTGCCCCAAAATAAGGAAAATTTCTGCCTTTTTTCCCTGAAATAAGTGAAATTTCTGCAATTTTGCCCCAAAATAAGTGAAATTTCTGCAATTTTCCCCCAAAATAAGGGAAATTTCTGGAATTTTGCCGCAAAATAAAGGGAATATCTGAATTTTGCCCCAAAATAAGGAGAATTTCTGTCTTTTTGCCCCAACATATAGGGAATTTCTGACTTTTGGCCCAAAAATATGAGGAATGCATAACTTTTTGCCATAAAAGAGGAAAATTTCTTCATTTTTGCTCCAAAATAAGGGGAATTTCTGCCTTTTTGCTTCTAAATAAGTGTAATTTCTGTCTTTTTTTTCCCAAAACAAAGGGAATTTCTGTCTTTTTTGCCCCAAAATAAGAGGAATTTCTGACTTATTACCCTGAAATAAGTGAAATTTCTGCAATTTTGCCCCAAAATAAGGGAAATTTCTGCAATTTTGCCCCAAAATAAGGGAAATTTCTGCCTTTTTGCCCCCAAATAAGGGGAATTATAAAACTTTTTACCTCAAAATAAGGGGAATTTCTGCATTTTTGCCACAAAATATTAGAAATTTCTGTACTTTTGCCCCAAAATAATAAAAATTTCTGCCTTTTTTCCATGAAATAAGTGAAATTTCTGCAATTTTGCCATAAAATAAGTGATATTTCTGCAATTTTGCCCCAAAATAAGAGAAAATTCTGGAATTTTGCCCCAAAATAAGGGGAATTTCTGACTTTTGCCCCAAAATAAGGAGAATTTCTGTCTTTCTGCTCCAACATATAGGGAATTTCTGACTTTTTGCCCGAAAATAAGAGGAATGCATAACTTTTTGCCATAAAAGAGGAGAATTTCTTCATTTTTGCTCCAAAATAAGGGGAATTTCTGCCTTTTTGCCTCTTAATAAGTGGAATTTCTGTCTTTTTTTCCCAAATCAAAGGGAATTTCTGTCTTTTTTGCCCCAAAATAAGGGGAATTTCTGACTTATTACCCTGAAATAAGTGAAATTTCTGCAAATTTGCCCCGAAATAATGGAAATTTCTGCAATTTTGTCCCAAAATAAGGGGAATTTCTGACTGTTTGGTCCCGAAAAAAGGAGATTTTCTGTTTCTGTGCCCCAAAATAAGGAGAATTTCTGCCTTTTTGCCCGAAAATTATGAGAATTTCTGCAATTTTGCTTCAAAATATGGGGAATTTCTGCTTTTTATCCCGAAAGTAAGGGGAATGTATACCTTTTGCCACAAAAAAGAAAATTTCTTCATTTTTGCCCCAAAATAAGAGGAATTTCTGCCTTTTTACCTCTAAATAATTGAAATTTCTTCCTTTTTACCCAAAAATAAACGGAATTTCTGTCTTTTTGCCCCAAAATAAACGGAATTTTTGAATTATGCCCTGAAATAAGTGAAATTTCTGCAATTTTGCCCCAAAATAAAAAAAAATTCTGCCTTTTTGCCACAAAATAAGGGGAATTTGTGTCTTTTGCCCCAGAATAAAAGAAATTTCTGCCTTTTTGCCCCCAAATAAGGGGAATTTCAGCCTTTTTGACTCAAAATAAGGGGAGTTTCTGCATTTTTGCCACAAAATATTAAGAATTTCTGCATTTTTTCCCCAAAATAATGAAAATTTCTGCTTTTTTCCCTGAAATAAGTGAAATTTCTCCAATTTTGCCCCAAAATAAGTGAAATTTCTCCAATTTTGCCGCAAAATAAGGGAAATTTCTGGAATTTTGCCCCAAAATAAGGAAAAATTCTGAGTTTTGCCCCAAAATAAGGAGAATTTCTGTCTTTCTGCCCCAACATATAGAGAATTTCTTTTTTTTTGCTTCACAATTAGGGGAATTTCTGCAATTTTGCTCCAAAATACAGGGAATTTCTGCCTTTTTGCCCGAAAATAAGGGGAATGCATAACTTTTTGCCATAAAAGAGGAAAATTTCTTCATTTTTACTCCAAAATAAGGGGAATTTCTGCCTTTTTGCCTCTAAATAAGTGGAATTTCTGTCTATTTTTCCCAAAACAAAGAGAATTTCTGTCTTTTTTGCCCCAAAATAAGGGGAATATTTGACTTATTACCATGAAATAAGTGAAATTTCTGCAATTTTGCCCCTAAATAAGGGAAATTTCTGCCTTTTTGCCCTGAAATATGTGAAATTTCTGCAATTTTACCCCAAAATAAGGTCAATATCTGCCTTTTTTCCCCAAAATAATGGAAATTTCTGACTTTTTGCCCCAAAATAGAAAAATTTTTGCATTTTTTCTCTGAAATAAGTGAAATTTTGGAAATTTTGCCCCAAAATTAGCGAAATTTCTGTCTTTTTTCCCTGAAATTAGTGAAATTTCTGCAATTTTACCCCAAAATAAGGTCAATATCTGCCTTTTTTCCCCAAAATAATGGAAATTTCTGACTTTTTGCCCCAAAATAGAAAAATTTTTGCATTTTTTCTCTGAAATAAGTGAAATTTTGGAAATTTTGCCCCAAAATTAGCGAAATTTCTGTCTTTTGTCCCTGAAATTAGTGAAATTTCTGCAATTTTGCCCCAAAATAAGTGAAATTTCTGCAATTTTGCCCCAAAATATGGGAAATTTTTGGAATTTTGCCCCAAAATAAGTGGAATTTCTGAGTTTTGCCAAAAAATAAGGAGAATTTCTGTCTTTTTGCCCCAACATATAGATAATTTCTGCCTTTTTGCCCCACAATTAGGGGAATTTCGGCAATTTTGCTTCAAAATACGGGGAATTTCTGCCTTTTTGCCCGAAAATAAGAGGAATGCATAACTTTTTGCCATAATAAGAGAAATTTCTTCATTTTTGGTCCAAAATAAGGGGAATTTCTGCCTTTTTGCCTCTAAATAAGTGGAATTTCTGTCTTTTTCCCCCAAAACAATGGAAATTTCTGTCTTTTTTACCACAAAATAAGGGAAATTTCTTACTTATTACCACAAAATAAGTGAAATTTCTGCAATTTTGCCCCAAAATAAGGAAAATTTCTGCCATTTTGCCCTGAAATATGTGAAATTTCTGCAATTTTACTCCAAAATAAGGTGAATTTCTGCCTTTTTGCCTTAAAATAATGGGAATTTCTGCCGTTTTGCCCCAAAATAAGAAAAATTTTTGCTTTTTTTATCTGAAATAAGTGAAATTTCTGCAATTTTGCCCTAAAATAAGGGAAATTTCTGCAATTTTTCCCCATAATAAGAAAAATGTCTGCAACTTTACCCCAAAATAAGGGGAATTTCTTCATTTTTGCCCCAAAATAAAGGAAATTTCAGGCTCTTTATCTGAAAATAAGTGAAATTTCTTCAATTTTGCCCCAAATAAGGGAAATTTCTGAAATTTTGCTCAAAATGAGGTAAATTCCTGCAATTTTGCCCCAAAATAAAGGAATTTTCTTGAATTTTGCCGCAGAATAAGGTGAATTTCTGATTTTTGCCCCAAAATAAAGGGAATTTCTGCTTTTGCCCCAAAATTAGGGGAATTTCTGCAATTTTGCTCCAATATACGGAGAATTTCTGCATTTTTGCCCGAAAATAATGGGAATGCATAACTTTTTGCCATAAAAAAGTGAAATTTCTTAATTTTTGTCCAAAATAAAGAGAATTTCTGCCTTCTTGCCTCTAAATAAGTGGACTTTCTGTCTTTTTCTCCCAAAACAAAGGGGATTTCTGTCTTTTTTGCCCCAAAATAAGGGGAATTTCTGCCTTTTTGCCCTGAAATATGTGAAATTTCTGCAATTTTACCCCAAAATAAGGTCAATATCTGACTTTTTGCCCCAAAATAATGGAAATTTCTGCCTTTTTGCCCCAAAATAAGAAAAATTTTTGCATTTTTTTTCTCTGAAATAAGTGAAATTTTGGCAATTTTGCCCCAATATTAGCGAAATTTCTGTCTTTTGTCCCTGAAATTAGTGAAATTTCTCCAATTTTGCCATAAAATAAGTGATTTTTCGGCAATTTTGCCCCAAAATAAGGGAAATTTTTGGAATTTTGCCCCAAAATAAGTGGAATTTCTGAGTTTTGCCAAAAAATAAGGAGAATTTCTGTTTTTTGCCCCAACATATAGATAATTTCTGCCTTTTTGCCCCACAATTAGGGGAATTTCTGCAATTTTGCTCCAAAATACGGGGAATTTCTGCCTTTTTGCCCGAAAATAAGGGGAATGCATAACTTTTTGCCATAATTAGGGAAATTTCTTCATTTTTGCTCCAAAATAAGGGGAATTTCTGCCTTTTTGCCTCTAAATAAGTGGAATTTCTGTCTTTTTCCCCCAAAACAATGGAAATTTCTGTCATTTTTACCACAAAATAAGGCAAATTTCTTACTTATTACCCTAAAATAAGTGAAATTTCTGCAATTTTGCCCCAAAATAAGGGAAATTTCTGCAATTTTGCCCTGAAATATGTGAAATTTCTGCAATTTTACTCCAAAATAAGGTGAATTTCTGCATTTTTGCCTTAAAATAATGGGAATTTCTGCCCTTTTTCCCCAAAATAAGAAAAATTTTTGCGTTTTTTATCTGAAATAAGTGAAATTTCTGCAATTTTGCCCTAAAATAAGGGAAATTTCTGCAATTTTTCCCCATAATAAGAAAAATGTCTGCAACTTTACCCCAAAATAAGGGGAATTTCTTCATTTTTGCCCCAAAATAAAGGAAATTTCAGGCTCTTTATCTGAAAATAAGTGAAATTTCTTCAATTTTGCCCCAAATAAGGGAAATTTCTGAAATTTTGCTCAAAATGAGGTAAATTCCTGCAATTTTGACCCAAAATAAAGGAATTTTCTTGAATTTTGCCCCAGAATAAGGAGAATTTCTGATTTTTGCCCCAAAATAAAGGGAATTTCTGCTTTTGCCCCAAAATTAGGGGAATTTCTGCAATTTTGCTCCAATATACAGAGAATTTCTGCATTTTTGCCTGAAAATAATGGGAATGCATAACTTTTTGCCATAAAAAGTGAAATTTCTTAATTTTTGTCCAAAATAAAGGGAATTTCTGCCTTCTTGCCTCTAAATAAGTGGAATTTCTGTCTTTTTCTCCAAAAACAAAGGGGATATCTGTCTTTTTGCCCCAAAATAAGGGGAATTTCTGACTTATTACCCTGAAATAAGTGAAATTTCTGCAAATTTGCCCCAAAATAAGGGGAATTTCTGACTGTTTGCTCCCGAAAAAAAAGGAGATTTTCTGTTTCTGTGCTCCTAAATAAGGAGAATTTATGCCTTTTTGCCCGAAAATTATGAGAATTTCTGCAATTTTGCTTCAAAATATGGGAAATTTCTGTTTTTATCCCGAAAGTAAGGGGAATGTATACCTTTTGCCACAAAAAAAGAAAATTTCTTCATGTTTGCCCCAAAATAAGAGGAATTTCTGCCTTTTTACCTCAAAATAAGTGAAATTTCTTACTTTTTACCCAAAAATAAATGGAATTTCTGTCTTTTTGCCCCAAAATAAAAGGAATTTTTGAATTATGCCCTGAAATAAGTGAAATTTCTGCAATTTTGCCCCAAAATAAAAGAAATTTCTGCCTTTTTGCCAAAAAATAAGGGGAATTTCTGTCTTTTTGCCCCAAAATAAGAGAAATATATGCCTTTTTGCCCCCAAATAAAGGGAATTTCAGCCTTTTTCCCTCAAAATAAGGGGAATTTCTGCATTTTTGCCACAAAATATAAAGAATTTCTGCATTTTTGCCCCAAAATAAGGAAAATTTCTGCCTTTTTTCCCTGAAATAAGTGAAATTTCTGCAATTTTGCCCCAAAATAAGTGAAATTTCTGCAATTTTCCCCCAAAATAAGGGAAATTTCTGGAATTTTGCCGCAAAATAAAGGGAATATCTGAATTTTGCCCCAAAATAAGGAGAATTTCTGTCTTTTTGCCCCAACATATAGGGAATTTCTGACTTTTGGCCCAAAAATATGAGGAATGCATAACTTTTTGCCATAAAAGAGGAAAATTTCTTCATTTTTGCTCCAAAATAAGGGGAATTTCTGCCTTTTTGCTTCTAAATAAGTGTAATTTCTGTCTTTTTTTTCCCAAAACAAAGGGAATTTCTGTCTTTTTTGCCCCAAAATAAGAGGAATTTCTGACTTATTACCCTGAAATAAGTGAAATTTCTGCAATTTTGCCCCAAAATAAGGGAAATTTCTGCAATTTTGCCCCAAAATAAGGGAAATTTCTGCCTTTTTGCCCCCAAATAAGGGGAATTATAAAACTTTTTACCTCAAAATAAGGGGAATTTCTGCATTTTTGCCACAAAATATTAGAAATTTCTGTACTTTTGCCCCAAAATAATAAAAATTTCTGCCTTTTTTCCATGAAATAAGTGAAATTTCTGCAATTTTGCCATAAAATAAGTGATATTTCTGCAATTTTGCCCCAAAATAAGAGAAAATTCTGGAATTTTGCCCCAAAATAAGGGGAATTTCTGACTTTTGCCCCAAAATAAGGAGAATTTCTGTCTTTCTGCTCCAACATATAGGGAATTTCTGACTTTTTGCCCGAAAATAAGAGGAATGCATAACTTTTTGCCATAAAAGAGGAGAATTTCTTCATTTTTGCTCCAAAATAAGGGGAATTTCTGCCTTTTTGCCTCTTAATAAGTGGAATTTCTGTCTTTTTTTCCCAAATCAAAGGGAATTTCTGTCTTTTTTGCCCCAAAATAAGGGGAATTTCTGACTTATTACCCTGAAATAAGTGAAATTTCTGCAAATTTGCCCCGAAATAATGGAAATTTCTGCAATTTTGTCCCAAAATAAGGGGAATTTCTGACTGTTTGGTCCCGAAAAAAGGAGATTTTCTGTTTCTGTGCCCCAAAATAAGGAGAATTTATGCCTTTTTGCCCGAAAATTATGAGAATTTCTGCAATTTTACTTCAAAATATGAGAAATTTCTGTTTTTATCCCGAAAGTAAGGGGAATGTATACCTTTTGCCACAAAAAAAGAAAATTTCTTCATGTTTGCCTCAAAATAAGAGGAATTTCTTCCTTTTTACCTCAAAATAAGTGAAATTTCTTCCTTTTTACCCAAAAATAAACGGAATTTCTGTCTTTTTGCCCCAAAATAAAGGAATTTTTGAATTATGCCCTGAAATAAGTGAAATTTCTGCAATTTTGCCCCAAAATAAAAGAAATTTCTGCCTTTTTGCCAAAAAATAAGGGGAATTTCTGTCTTTTTGCCCCAAAATAAGAGAAATATATGCCTTTTTGCCCCCAAATAAAGGGAATTTCAGCCTTTTTCCCTCAAAATAAGGGGAATTTCTGCATTTTTGCCACAAAATATAAAGAATTTCTGCATTTTTGCCCCAAAATAAGGAAAATTTCTGCCTTTTTTCCCTGAAATAAGTGAAATTTCTGCAATTTTGCCCCAAAATAAGTGAAATTTCTGCAATTTTCCCCCAAAATAAGGGAAATTTCTGGAATTTTGCCGCAAAATAAAGGGAATATCTGAATTTTGCCCCAAAATAAGGAGAATTTCTGTCTTTTTGCCCCAACATATAGGGAATTTCTGACTTTTGGCCCAAAAATATGAGGAATGCATAACTTTTTGCCATAAAAGAGGAAAATTTCTTCATTTTTGCTCCAAAATAAGGGGAATTTCTGCCTTTTTGCTTCTAAATAAGTGTAATTTCTGTCTTTTTTTTCCCAAAACAAAGGGAATTTCTGTCTTTTTTGCCCCAAAATAAGAGGAATTTCTGACTTATTACCCTGAAATAAGTGAAATTTCTGCAATTTTGCCCCAAAATAAGGGAAATTTCTGCAATTTTGCCCCAAAATAAGGGAAATTTCTGCCTTTTTGCCCCCAAATAAGGGGAATTATAAAACTTTTTACCTCAAAATAAGGGGAATTTCTGCATTTTTGCCACAAAATATTAGAAATTTCTGTACTTTTGCCCCAAAATAATAAAAATTTCTGCCTTTTTTCCATGAAATAAGTGAAATTTCTGCAATTTTGCCATAAAATAAGTGATATTTCTGCAATTTTGCCCCAAAATAAGAGAAAATTCTGGAATTTTGCCCCAAAATAAGGGGAATTTCTGACTTTTGCCCCAAAATAAGGAGAATTTCTGTCTTTCTGCTCCAACATATAGGGAATTTCTGACTTTTTGCCCGAAAATAAGAGGAATGCATAACTTTTTGCCATAAAAGAGGAGAATTTCTTCATTTTTGCTCCAAAATAAGGGGAATTTCTGCCTTTTTGCCTCTTAATAAGTGGAATTTCTGTCTTTTTTTCCCAAATCAAAGGGAATTTCTGTCTTTTTTGCCCCAAAATAAGGGGAATTTCTGACTTATTACCCTGAAATAAGTGAAATTTCTGCAAATTTGCCCCGAAATAATGGAAATTTCTGCAATTTTGTCCCAAAATAAGGGGAATTTCTGACTGTTTGGTCCCGAAAAAAGGAGATTTTCTGTTTCTGTGCCCCAAAATAAGGAGAATTTATGCCTTTTTGCCCGAAAATTATGAGAATTTCTGCAATTTTACTTCAAAATATGAGAAATTTCTGTTTTTATCCCGAAAGTAAGGGGAATGTATACCTTTTGCCACAAAAAAAGAAAATTTCTTCATGTTTGCCTCAAAATAAGAGGAATTTCTTCCTTTTTACCTCAAAATAAGTGAAATTTCTTCCTTTTTACCCAAAAATAAACGGAATTTCTGTCTTTTTGCCCCAAAATAAAGGAATTTTTGAATTATGCCCTGAAATAAGTGAAATTTCTGCAATTTTGCCCCAAAATAAAAGAAATTTCTGCCTTTTTGCAACAAAATAAGGGGAATTTCTGTCTTTTTGCCCCAAAATAAGAGAAATATATGCCTTTTTGCCCCCAAATAAAGGGAATTTCAGCCTTTTTCTCTCAAAATAAGGGGAATTTCTGCATTTTTGCCACACAATATAAAGAATTTCTGCATTTTCCCCAAAATAAGGAAAATTTCTGCCTTTTTTCTCTGAAATAAGTGAATTTTCTGCAATTTTGCCCCAAAATAAGGGAAATTTCTGGAATTTTTCCCCAAAATAAGGAGAATTGCTGTCTTTTTGCCCCAACATATAGGGAATTTCTGCGTTTTTGCATCACAATTAGGGGCATTTCTGAAATTTTGCTCCAAAATACGAGGAATTTCTGCTTTTGCATAACTTTTTGCCATAAAAGAGAAAAATTTCTTCATTTTTGCTCCAAATAAGAGGAATTTCTGCTTTTTTGCCTCTAAATAAGTGGAATTTCTTTCTTTTTCCCCCAAAACAAAGGGAATTTCTGTCTTTTTTGCCACAAAATAAAGGAAATTTCTGACTTATTACCCTGAAATAAGTGAAATTTCTGCAATTTTGCCCCAAAATAAGGGAAATTTCTGCCTTTTCGCCCCCAAATAAGGGGCATTTCAGCCTTTTTACCACAAAATAAGAGGAATTTCTTCATTTTTGCCACAAAATATTAGAAATTTCTGTATTTTTGCCCCAAAATAAGGAAAATTTCTGCATTTTTCCCCTGAAATAAGTGAAATTTCTGCAATTTTGCCTTAAATATGTGAAATTTCTGCAATTTTGCCCCAAAATAAGGGAAATTTCTGGAATTTTGCCCCAAAATAAAGGGAATTTCTGAATTTTGCCCCAAAATAAGGAGAATTTCTGTCTTTTTGCCCTAACATATAGGGAATTTCTGACTTTTTGCCCGAAAATATGAGGAATGCATAACTTTTTGCCATAAAAGAGGAAAATTTCTTCATTTTTGCTCCAAAATAAGGAGAATTTCTGCCTTTTTGCTTCTAAATAAGTGTAATTTCTGTCTTTTTTTCCCAAAACAAAGGGAATTTCTGTCTTTTTTGCCCCAAAATAAGGGGAATTTCTAACTTATTACCCTGAAATAAGTGAAATTTCTGCAATTTTGCCCCAAAATAAGGGAAATTTCTGCTTTTTTGCCCCCAAATAAGGGGAATTTCAAACTTTTTACCTCAAAATAAGGGGAATTTCTGCATTTTTGCCACAAAATATTAGAAATTTCTGTATTTTTGCCCCAAAATAATAAAAATTTCTGCCTTTTTTCCATGAAATAAGTGAAATTTCTGCAATTTTGCCCTAAAATAAGTGATATTTCTGCAATTTTGACCCAAAATAAGAGAAAATTCTGGAATTTTGCCCCAAAATAAGGGGAATTTCTGACTTTTGCCCCAAAATAAGGAGAATTTCTGTCTTTTTGCTTCAACTTATAGGGAATTTGTGACTTTTTGCCCGAAAATAAGAGGAGTGCATAATTTTTGCCATAAAAGAGGAAAATTTCTTCATTTTTGCTACAAAATAAGGGGAATTTCTGCTTTTTTGCCTCTAAATAAGTGGAATTTCTGTCTTTTTTTCCCAAAACAAAGGGAATTTCTGTCTTTTTTGCCCCAATATAAGGGGAATTTCTGACTTATTACCCTGAAATAAGTGAAATTTCTGCAATTTTGCACCAAAATAAGTGAAATTTCTACAATTTGCCCCAAAATAAGGGAAATTTCTGAGTTTTGCCCCAAAATAAGAAGAATTTCTGTCTTTTTGCCCCAACATATAGGGAATTTCTGCATTTTTGCCCCACAATTAGATGATTTCTGCAATTTTTCTCTAAAATACGGGAAATTTCTGCCTTTTTGCCCGAAAATAAGAGGAATGCATAACTTTTTGCCATAAAAGAGGAAAATTTCTTCATTTTTGCTCCAAAATAAGAAGAATTTCTGACTTATTATTCTGAAATAAGTAAAATTTCTGCAATTTTGCCCAAAAATAAGAGAAATTTCTGCCTTTTTGCCCTGAAATATGTGAAATTTCTGAAATTTTACCCCAAAATATGGTGAATTTCTGCATTTTTGCCCCAAAATAATGGGAATTTCTGCCTTTTTGCCCCAAAATAAGAAAAATTTTCGCTTTCTTTCTGTGAAATAAGTGAAATTTCTGCAATTTTGCCCTAAAATAAAGGAAATTTCGGCAATTTTTCCCCATAAAAAGGGAAATTTCTGCAATTTTGCCCCAAAATAAGGGGAATATCTCCTTTTTGCCCCAAAATAAAGGAAATATCAGCCTTTTTACCTGAACATAAGTGAAATTTCTGTAATTATGCCCCAAATAAGGGAAATTTCTGCAATTTTGCCCCAAAATAAGGTAAATTCCTGCAATTTTGCCCCAAAATAAAGGAAATTTCTTGAATTTACCCACAAAATAAAGGTAATTTCTGATTTTTGCCCCAAAATAAAGGGAATTTCTGCCTTTTGCCCAAAAATTAGAGGAATTTTTGCAATTTTGCTCCAAAATACGGGGAATTTCTGACTTTTGGCCCGAAAATAATGGGAATGCATACCTTTTTGCCATAAAAATAAAATTTCTTCATTTTTGCTCCAAAATAAGGGGAATTTCTGCCTTTTTGCCTCTAAATAAGTGGAATTTCTGTCTTTTTCTCCCAAAACAAAAGGAATTTCTGTTGTTTTTGCCCCAAAATAAAAGGAATTTCTGACTTATTACCCTTATATAAGTGAAATTTCTGCAATTGTGCCCCTAAATAAGAAAAATTTCTGCCTTTTTGCCTCCTAATAGGGTAAATTTCAGACTTTTTACCTTAAAATAAGGGGAATATCTGCCTTTTCGCCCCAAAATAAGGAAAATTTATGCCTTTTTTCACTGAAATAAGTGAAATTTCTGCAATTATGTCCCAAAATAAGTTAAATTTCTGCAATTTTGCCCCAAAATAAGGGAAATTTCTGGAATTTTGCCCCAAAATAAGTGGAATTTCTGAGTTTTGCCCCAAAATAAAGAGGATTTCTGCCTTTTTTCCCCAACATATAAGGAATTTCTGCCTTTTTGCCCCACAATTAGGGGAATTTCTGCAATTTTGCTCCAAAATACGAGGAATTTCTGCCTTTCTGCCCAAAAATAATAAGAATGCATACCTTTTTGTCTTAAAAAAAAAAGAAATTTCTTCATTTTTGCTCCAAAATAAGGGGAATTTCTGCTTTTTTGCCTCTAAATATGTGGAATGTCTGTCTTTTTCCCCCAAAACAAAGGAATTTTCTGTCTTTTTTGCCCCAAATTAAGGGGAATTTCTGACTTATTACCCTGAAATAAGTGAAATTTCTGTAATTTTGTTCCAAAATAAGGGAAATTTCTGCCTTTTTGCCCCCAAATAAGGGAAATTTCAGCCTTTTTACCTCAAAATAAGGGGAATTTCTGCATTTTTGCCACAAAATATTAGGAATTTCTGTTTTTGCCCCAAAATAAGGGAAATTTCTGCCTTTTTGCCCTGAAATATGTGAAATTTCTGCAATTTTACCCCAAATAAGGTGAATTTTTGCCTTTTTGCCCCAAAATAATGAAAATTTCTGCAATTTTGCCCCAAAATAAGGGAAATATCTGCAACTTTGCCCCAGAATAAGGGAAATTTCTGTAATTTTGCCCCAAAATAAGTGGAATTTCTGAGTTTTGCCGCAAAATAAGGAGAATTTCCCTCAACATATGGAGAATTTCTGCATTTTTGCTCCACAATTAGGGGAATTTTTGCAATTTTGCTCCAAATACGGGGAATTTCTTCCTTTTTGCCCGAAAATACGAAGAATGCATACCTTTTTGCCTTAAAAAATTGAAATTTCTTCATTTTTGCTCCAAAATAAGGGGAATTTCTGCTTTTTTGCCTCTAAATAAGTGGAATTTCTTACTCTTTCCCCCAAAACAAAAAGATTTTCTGTCTTTTTTGCCCCAAAATAAGAAAAATTTCTGACTTATTACCCTGAAATAAGTGAAATTTCTGCAATTTTGCCCCAAAATATGGGAAATTTCTGCCTTTTTGCCCCTAAATAAGGGGAATTTCAGCCTTTTTACCTTAAAATATAGGGAATTTCTGCATTTTTACCACAAAATATTAGGAATTTCTGCCTTTTTCCCCAAAATAATGGGAATTTCTGCCTTTTTGCTCTAAAATAAGAAAAATTTTTGCTTTTTTTCTCTGATATAAGTGAAATTTCTGCAATTTTGCCCCAAAATAAGGGGAATTTCTGACTGTTTGCTCCTGAAAAAAGGAGATTTTCTGTTTCTGTGCCCCTAAATAAGGAGAATTTATGCCTTTTTGCCCGAAAATTATGAGAATTTCTGCAATTTTGCTTCAAAATATAAGGAATTTCTGTTTTTATCCCGAAAGTAAGGGGAATGTATACCTTTTGCCACAAAAAAAAGAAAATTTCTTCATTTTTGCCCCAAAATAAGAGGAATTTCTGCCTTTTTACCTCAAAATAAGTGAAATTTCTTCCTTTTTACCCAAAAATAAACGGAATTTCTGTCTTTTTGCCCCAAAATAAAGGAATTTTTGAATTATGACCTGAAATAAGTGAAATTTCTGCAATTTTGCCCCAAAATAAAAGAAATTTCTGCCTTTTTGCCTCAAAATATAAAGAATTTCTGCATTTTTGCCCCAAAATAAGGAAAATTTCTACCTTTTTGCCCCCAAATAAAGGGAATTTCAGCCTTTTTCCCTCAAAATAAGGGGAGTTTCTGCATTTTTGCCACAAAATATAAATAATTTCTGCATTTTTGCCCCAAAATAAGAAAATTTCTGCCTTTTTTCCCTGAAATAAGTGAAATTTCTGCAATTTTGCCCCAAAATAAATGAAATTTCTACAATTTTGCCCCAAAATAAGGGAAATTTCTGGAATTTTGCCCGAAAATAAGGAGAATTTCTGTCTTTTTGCCCCAATATATAGGGAATTTCTGCCTTTTTGCATCACAATTAGGGGCATTTCTGAAATTTTGCTCCAAAATACGAGGAATTTCTGCCTTTTTGCATAACTTTTTGCCATAAAAAAGAAAAATTTCTTCATTTTTGCTCCAAATAAGAAGAATGTCTGCTTTTTTGCCTCTAAATAAGTGGAATTTCTGTCCTTTCCCCCCAAAACAAAGGAAATTTCTGTCTTTTTTGCCCCAAAATAAAGGGAATTTCTGACTTATTACCCTGAAATAAGTGAAATTTCTGCAATTTTGCCCCAAAATAAGGGAAATTTCTGCTTTTTTGCCCCCAAATAAAGGGCATTTAAGCCTTTTTACCTCAAAATAAGGGGAATTTCTTCATTTTTGCCACAAAATATTAGAAATTTCTGTATTTTTGCCCCAAAATAATGAAAATTTCTGCCTTTCCCCCCTGAAATAAGTGAAATTTCTGCAATTTTGCCCCAAAATAAGTGAAATTTCTGCAATTTTGCCCCAAAATAAGGGAAATTTCTGGAATTTTGCCCCAAAATAAAAGGAATTTCTGAATTTTGCCCCAAAATAAGGAGAATTTCTGTCTTTTTGCCCCAACATATAGGGAATTTCTGACTTTTTGCCCGAAAATATGAGGAATGCATAACTTTTTGCCATAAAAGAGGAAAATTTCTTCATTTTTGCTCCAAAATAAGGGGAATTTCTGCTTTTTTGCCTCTAAATAAGTGGAATTTCTGTCTTTTTTTCCCAAAACAAAAGGAATTTCTCTTTTTTGCCCCAAAATAAGGGGAATTTCTGACTTATTACCCTGAAATAAGTGAAATTTCTGCAATTTTGCCTTAAATAAGGGAAATTTCTGCAATTTTTCTCCATAATAAGAGAAATGTCTGCAATTTTGCCACAAAATAAGGGGAATTTCTCCCTTTTTGCCCCAAAATAAAGGAAATTTGAGGCTCTTTACCTGAAAATAAGTGAAATTTCTTCAATTTTGCCCCAAATAAGGGAAATTTCTGCAAATTTGCCCTAAAATAAGGTAAATTCCTGCAATTTTGCCCCAAAATAAAGGAATTTTCTTGAATTTTGCCCCAGAATAAGGGGAATTTCTGCATTTTTGCCTGAAAATAATGGGAATGCATACCTTTTGCCATAAAAAAGGGAAATTTCTTAATTTTTGCTCCAAAATAAAGGGAATTTCTGCATTTTTGCCTCTAAATAAGTGGAATTTCTGTCTTTTTCTTTCAAAACAAAGGGAATTTCTGTCTTTTTTGCCCCAAAATAAGGGGAATTTCTGACTTATTACCCTGAAATAAGTGAAATTTCTGCAATTTTGCCCTTAAATAAGAAAAATTTCGGCTTTTTCCCCCCTAGAAGGGGAATTTCAGCCTTTTTACCTAAAAATAAGGGGAATTTCTGCATTTTTGCTACAAAATATAAGGAATTTCTGCCTGTTCGACCCAAAATAAGGAAAATTTCTGCCTTTTTTCTCTAAAATAAGTAAAATTTCTGCAATTTTGCCCCAAAATAAGTGAAATTTCTGCAATTTTGCCCCAAAGTAAGGGAAATTTCTGGAATTTTGCCCCAAAATAAGTGGAATTTCAGAGTTTTGCCTCAAAATAAGGAGAATTTCTGTCTTTTTGCCCCAACACATAGGGAATTTCTGCATTTTTGCCCCACAATTAGGGGAATTTCTGCAATTTTGCTCCAAAATGCGGGGAATTTCTGCATTTTTGACCGAAAATAAGAAGAATGCATACCTTTTTGCCTTAAAAAAAAGAAATTTCTTCTTTTTTGCTCCAAATTAATGGAAATTTCTGCTTTTTTTGCCTCTAAATATGTGGAATGTCTGTCTATTTCCCCCAAAACAAAGGGATTTTCTGTCTTTTTTGCCCCAAAATAAGGGGAATTTCTGACTTATTACCCTGAAATAAGTGAAATTTCTGTAATTTTGCCCCAAAATAAGGGAAATTTCTGCCTTTTTGCCCCCAAATAAGGGGAATTTCAGCCTTTTTACTTCAAAATAAGGGGAATTTCTGCATTTTTGCCACAAATTATTAGGAATTTCTGCCTTTTTGCCCCAAATTAAGAAAAATTTCTGCCTTTTTTCTTTGAAATAAGTGAAATTTCTGCAATTTTGCCCCAAAATAAGTAAAATTTCTGCAATTTTGCCACAAAATAAGGGAAATTTCTTGAATTTTGCCCCAAAATAATTTGAATTTCTGAGTTTTGCCCCAAATTAAGGAAAATTTCTGTCTTTTTGCCCCAACATAACGGGAATTTTTCAGTTTTTGTCCCACAACGAGGGGAATTTCTGCAATTTTGCTCCAAAACATGGGGATTTTTCCGCCCTTTTGCCCAAAAATAAGGGGAATGCATAACTTTTAGCCACAAAAAAGGGAAATTTCTTCATTGTTGCTCCAAAATAAGGGGAATTTCTTTCTTTTTGCCTCTAAATATGTGGAATTTCTGTCTTTCCCCCAAAAACAAAGGGAATTTCTGTCTTTTTTGCCCGAAAATAAGGGGAATTTCTGACTTATTACCCTGAAATAAGTGAAATTTCTGCAAATTTGCCCCAAAATAAGGGAAATTTCTGCCTTTTTACCCCCCAAATATGGGGAATTTCAGCCTTTTTACCTCAAAATAAGGAGAATTTCTGCCTTTTTGTTCCAAAATAAGGAAAATTTCTGCCTATTTTCCCTGAAATAAGTGAAATTTCTGCAATTTTGCCCCAGAATATAGGAAATTTCTGGAATTTTGCCCCAAAATAAGTGGAATTTTTGAGTTTTGCATCAAAATAAGGAGAATTTCTGTCTTTTTGCCTTAACATATAGGGAATTTCTGCATTTTTGCCCCACAATTAGGGGAATTTCTGCAATTTTGCTCCAATATTCGGGGAATTTCTGCCTTTTTGCCCGAAAATAAGAAGAATGCATACCATTTTGCCTTAAAAAAAAGAAATTTCTTCACTTATGATCTAAAATAAGGGGAATTTCTGCATTTGCCTCTAAATAAGTGGAATTTCTGTCTTTTTCCCCCAAAACAAAAAAATTTTCTGTCTTTTTTGCCCAAAAATAAGAAAAATTTCTGACTTATTACCCTGAAATAAGTGAAATTTCTGCAATTTTGCCCCAAAATATGGGAAATTTCTGCCTTTTTGCCCCCAAATAAGGGGAATTTCAGCCTTTATACCTCAAAATAATGGGAATTTCTGCATTTTTGCCACAAAATATTAGGAATTTCTGCCTTTTTGCCCCAAAATAATGGGAATTTCTGCTTTTTTGCCCAAAAATAACAAAAATTTTTGATTTTTTTCTCTGAAATAAGTGAAATTTCTGCAATTTTGCCCTAAAATAAGGGAAATTTCTGCAATTTTTCCCCATAATAAGGGAAATTTCTGTAATTTTGCCCCAAAATAAGGGGAATTTCTCCCTTTTTGCCCCAAAATAAAGGAAATTTCAGGCTTTTTACCTGAAAATAAGTGAAATTTCTGCAATTTTGCCCCAAATAAGGGAAATTTCTGATATTTTCCCCCAAAATAAGGTAAATTCCTGCAATTTTGCCCCTAAATAAAGGAAAATTCTGGAATTTTGCCCCAAAATAAGGGGAATTTCTGATTTTTGCACATAATAAAGGGAATTTCTGCCTTTTGCCCCAAAATTGGAGAATTTCTGCAAATATGCTCCAAAATACGGGGAATTTCTGCCTTTTTGCCCGAAAATATTGGGAATGCATACCTTTTTGCCATAAAAAGGGAAATTTCTTCATTTTTGCTCCAAAATAAGGGGAATTTCTTCCTTTTTTGCTACAAAATAAAGGGAATTTTTGACTCATTGCCCTGAAATAAGTGAAATTTCTGAAATATTGGCCAAAATAAGGGAAATTTCTGCTTTTTGCCCCCAAATAAGGAGTATTTCAGCATTTTTACCTCAAAATAAGGGGAATTTCTTCATTTTTGCCACAAAACATTAGGAATTTCTGCTTTTTTGCCCCAAAATAAGGAAAATTTCTGCCTTTTTTCCCTGAAATAAGTGAAATATCTGCAATTTTGCCCCAAAATAAGTGAAATTTCTACAATTTGCCCCAAAATAAGGGAAATTTCTGAGTTTTGCCCCAAAATAAGGAGAATTTCTGTCTTTTTGCCCCAACATATATGGAATTTCTGCATTTTTGCCCCACAATTAGATGAATTTCTTCAATTTTTCTCTAAAATACGGGGAATTTCTGCCTTTTTGCCCGAAAATAAGGGGAATGCATAACTTTTTGCCTTAAAAAAGGAAAATTTCTTCATTTTTGCTCCAAAATAAGAAGAATTTCTGACTTATTACTCTGAAATAAGTAAAATTTCTGCAATTTTGCCCCAAAATAAGGGAAATTTCTGCCTTTTTGCCCTGAAATATGTGAAATTTCTGCAATTTTACCCCAAAATATGGTGAATTTCTGCCTTTTTGCCCCAAAATAATGGGAATTTCTGCTTTTTTGCCCAAAAATAACAAAAATTTTTGATTTTTTTCTCTGAAATAAGTGAAATTTCTGCAATTTTGCCCTAAAATAAAGGAAATTTCTGCAATTTTTCTCCATAATAAAGGAAATTTTGCAATTTTGCCCCAAAATAAGGGGAATTTCTCCTTTTTGCCCCAAAATAAAGGAAATATCAGCCTTTTTACCTGAACATAAGTGAAATTTCTGCAATTTTGCCCCAAATAAGGGAAATTTCTGCAATTTTACCCCCCAAAAAGGTAAATTCCCGCAATTTTGCCCCAAAATAAAAGAAATTTCTTGAATTTACCCCCCAAAAAAAGGTAATTTCTGATTTTTGGCCCAAAATAAAGGGAATTTCTGCCTTTTGCCCAAAAATTAGAGGAATTTCTGCAATTTTGCTTCAAAATACGGGGAATTTCTGCCTCTTTGCCCGAAAATAATGGGAATGCATACCTTTTTGCCATAAAAAAGAAAGTTTCTTCATTTTTGCTCCAAAATAAAAGAAATTTCTGCCTTTTTGCCTCTAAATAAGTGGAATTTCTGTCTTTGTCTCCCAAAACAAAGGGAATTTCCGTTGTTTTTGCCCCAAAATAAAAGGAATTTCTGACTTATTACCCTGATATAAGTGAAATTTCTGCAATTTTGCCCCTAAATAAAAATTTCTGCCTTTTTGCCCCCTAATAGGGGAAATTTCAGCCTTTTTACCTCAAAATAAGGGGAATTTCTGCATTTTCGCCCCAAAATAAGGAAAATTTCTGCCTTTTTTCCCTGAAATAAGTGAAATTTCTGCAATTATGCCCCAAAATAAGTTAATTTTCTGCAATTTTGCCCCAAAATAAGGGAAATTTCTGGAATTTTGCCCCACAATATGTGGAATTTCTGAGTTTTGCCCCAAAATAAAGAGGATTTCTGTCTTTTTTCCCCATCATATAGGGAATTTCTGCATTTTTGCCTCACAATTAGGGGAATTTCTGCAATTTTGCTCCAAAATACGGGGAATTTCTGCCTTTCTGCCCGAAAATAATAAGAATGCATACCTTTTTGCCTTAAAAAAAAGAAATTTCTTCATTTTTGCTCCAAAATAAGGGGAATTTCTGCTTTTTGCCTCTAAATATGTGGAATGTCTGTCTTTTTCCCCCAAAACAAAGGGATTTTCTGTCTTTTTTGCCCCAAATTAAGGGAAATTTCTGACTTATTACCCTGAAATAAGTGAAATTTCTGTAATTTTGTTCCAAAATAAGGGAAATTTCTGCCTTTTTGCCACCAAATAAGGGGAATTTCAGCCTTTTTACCTCAAAATAATGGGAATTTCTGCATTTTTGCCACAAAATATTAGGAATTTCTGTTTTTGCCCCAAAATAATGGAAATTTCTGCCTTTTTGCCCTGAAATATGTGAAATTTCTGCAATTTTACCCAAAATAAGGTGAATTTCTGCCTTCTTGCCCCAAAATAATGAAAATTTCTGCAATTTTGCCCCAAAATAAGGGAAATTTCTGCAATTTTGCCCCAGAATAAGGGAAATTTCTGTAATTTTGTCCCAAAATAAGTGGAATTTCTGAGTTTTGCCCCAAAATAAGGAGAATTTCCCTTAACATATGAAGAATTTCTGCATTTTTGCTCCACAATTAGGGAAATTTTTGCAATTTTGCTCCAAATACGGGGAATTTCTGCATTTTTGCCCGAAAATAAGAAGGATGCATACCTTTTTGCCTTGAAAAAGTGAAATTTCTTCATTTTTGCTCCAAAATAAGGGGAATTTCTGCTTTTTTGTCTCTAAATAAGTGGAATTTCTGTCTTTTTCCTCCAAAACAAAAAGATTTTCTGTCTTTTTTGCCCCAAAATAATAAAAATTTCTGACTTATTACCCTGAAATAAGTGAAATTTCTGCAATTTTGCCCCAAAATATGGGAAATTTCTGCCTTTTTGCCCCCAAATAAGGGGAATTTCAGCCTTTTTACCTCAAAATAAGAGGAATTTCTGCATTTTTGCCACATAATATTAGGAATTTCTGCCTTTTTGCCCCAAAATAATGGGAATTTCTGCCTTTTTGCTCTAAAATAAGAAAAATTTTTGCTTTTTTTCTCTGAAATAAGTGAAATTTCTGCAATTTTGACCTAAAATAAGGGAAATTTCTGCAATTTTTCCCCATAATAAGGGAAATTTCTGCAATTTTGCCCCCAAATAAGGGGAATTTCTCCCTTTTTGCCCCAAAATAAAGGAAATTTCAGCCTTTTTACCTGAAAATAAGTGAAATTTCTGCAATTTTGCCCCAAATAAGGGAAATTTCTGCAATTTTGCCCCAAAATAAGGTAAATTCCTGCAATTTTTCCCCAAAATAAAGGAAATTTCTGGAATTTTGCCCCAAAATAAGGGGAATTTCTGATTTTTGCCCCAAAATAAAGGGAATTTCTGCCTTTTGCCCCCAAATTAGAAGAATTTCTGCAAATTTGCTCCAAAATACGGGGAATTTCTGCCTTTTTGCTCGAAAATAATGGGAATGCATACCTTTTTGTGATAAAAAGGGAAATTTCGTCATTTTTGCTCCAAAATAATGGGAATTTCTGCCTTTTTTGCTACAAAATAAGGGGAATTTCTGGCTCATTACCCTGAAATAAGTGAAATTTCTGCAATTCTGTTCCAAAATAAGGAAAATTTCTGCCTTTTTGCCCCCAAATAAGGAGGATTTCAGCCTTTTTACCTCAAAATAAGGGGAATTTCTGCATTTTTGTCACAAAATATTAGGAATTTCTGCCTTTTTGCCCAAAAATAAGGAAAATTTCTTCCTTTTTTCCCTGACATAAGTGAAATTTCTGCAATTTTGCCCCATAATAAGTGATATTTCTACAATTTTGCCTCAAAATAAAAGAAATTTCTGGAATTTTGCCTCAAAATAAGTCGAATTTCTTAGTTTTCCCTAAAAATAAAGAAGATTTCTCTCTTTTTGCCCCAACATATAGAGAATTTCTGCATTTTTGCCCCACAATTAGGGGAATTTCTGCAATTTTTTCCAAAATATGGGGAATTTCTGCCTTTTTGCCCGAAAATAAGGGGAATGCATAACTTTTTGCCATAAAAGAGGAAAATTTCTTCATTTTTGCTCCATAATAAGAAGAATTTCTGCTTTTTTCCCTCTAAATAAGTGGAATTTCTGTCTTTTTTCCCAAAACAAAGGGAATTTCTGTCTTTTTTGCCTCAAAATAAGAAGAATTTCTGACCTATTACCCCGAAATAAATAAAATTTCTGCAATTTTGCCCCAAAATAAGAAAAATTCCTGCCTTTTTGCCCTGATATATGTGAAATTTCTGCAATTTTACCCCAAAATAAGATGAATTTCTGCCTTTTTGCCCACAAAAAAATGGGAAGTTCTGCCTTTTTGACCCAAAATAAAAAAATTTTACTTTTTTTCTGTGAAATAAGTGAAATTTCTGCAATTTTGCCCTAAAATAAAGGAAATTTCTGCAATTTTTCCCCATAATAAGGGAAATTTCTGCAATTTTGCCCCAAAATAAGGGGAATTTCTCCTTTTTGCCCCAAAATAAAGGAAATTTCAGCCTTTTTACCTGAAAATAAGTGAAATTTCTGCAATTTTGCCCCAAATAAGGGAAATTTCTGCAATTTTGCCCCAAAATAAGGTAAATTCCTGCAGTTTTGCCCAAAAATAATGGAAATTTCTTGAATTTACCCCCAAAATGAGGGTAATTTCTGATTTTTGCGCCAAAATAAAGGGAATTTCTGCCTTTTGCCCAAAAATTACGGGAATTTCTGCAATTTTGCTTCAAAATACGGGGAATTTCTGCCTTTTTGCCGGAAAATAATGGGAATGCATACCTTTTTGCCATAAAAAGAGAAATTTCTTCAATTTTGCTCCAAAATAAGGGGAATTTCTGCCTTTTTGCCTCTAAATAAGTGGAATTTTGGTCTTTTTCTCCCAAAACAAAGTGAATTTCTGTCTTTTTTGCCCCCCAAAAAGGAATTTCTGACTTATTACCCTGAAATAAGTGAAATTTATGCAATTTTGCTTCTAAATAAGAAAAATTTCTGCCTTTTTGCCCCCTAATAAGGGGAATTCAGCCTTTTTACCTCAAAATAAGGGTAATTTCTGCCTTTTTGTCTCTAAATAAGTGGAATTTCTGTCTTTTTCCCCCAAAACAAAGGTAATTTCTGTCTTTTTTGCCCCCAAATAAGGGAAATTTCTGATTTATAACCCTGAAATAAGTGAAATGTCTGCAATTTTGCCCCATAATATGGGAAATTTCTGCAATTCTGCCCCAAAATAAGGGGAATTTCTGACTGTTTGCTCCTGAAAATAGGAGATTTTCTGTCATTTTGCCTTAAAATAAGGAGAATTTCTGCCTTTTTGCCCGAAAATTATGAGAATTTTTGCAATTTTGCTTCAAAATACGGGGAATTTCTGCTTTATATCCCAAAAGTAAGGGGAATGTATACCTTTTGCCACAAAAAAGGGAAATTTCTTAATTTTTGCCCCAAAATTAGAGGAATTTCTGCATTTTTACCTCAAAATATGTGAAATTTCTGCCTTTTTACCCAAAAATAAACGGAATTTCTGTCTTTTAGCCCCAAAATAAAAGGAATTTTTGAATTATGCCTTTAAATAAGTGAAATTTCTGCAATTTTGCCCCAAAATAAAAGAAATTTCTGCCTTTTTGCCACAAAATAAGGGGAATTTCTGCCTTTTTCCCCAAAACAAGGGAAATTTCTGCGTTTTTGTCCCCAAATAAAAGGAATTTCAGCATTTTTACCTCAAAATAAGAGGAATTTCTGCATTTTTGCCACAAAATATTAAGAATTTCTGCATTTTTGCCCCAAAATAAGGAAAATTTCTGCCTTTTTTCCCTGAAATAAGTTAAATTTCTGCAATTTTTCCCCATAATAAGGGAAATTTCTGCAATTTTGCCCCAAAATAAGGGGAATTTCTCCTTTTTGCCCCCAAATAAAGGAAATTTCAGCCTTTTTACCTGAAAATAAGTGAAATTTCTGCAATTTTGCCCCAAATAAGGGAAATTTCTGCAATTTTGCCCCAAAATAAGGTAAATTCCTGCAATTTTGCCCCAAAATAATGGAAATTTCTTGAATTTACCCCCAAAATAAGGGTAATTTCTGATTTTTGCGCCAAAATAAAGGGAATTTCTGCCTTTTGCCCAAAAATTACGGGAATTTCTGCAATTTTGCTTCAAAATACGGGAAATTTCTGCCTTTTTGCCGGAAAATAATGGGAATGCATACCTTTTTGCCATAAAAAGAGAAATTTCTTCATTTTTGCTCCAAAATAAGGGGAATTTCTGCCTTTTTGCCTCTAAATAAGTGGAATTTCGGTCTTTTTCTCCCAAAACAAAGTGAATTTCTGTCTTTTTTGCCCCCAAAAAAGGAATTTCTGACTTATTACCCTGAAATAAGTGAAATTTATGCAATTTTGCCTCTAAATAAGAAAAATTTCTGCCTTTTTGCCCCCTAATAAGGGAAATTTCAGCCTTTTTACCTCAAAATAAGGGTAATTTCTGCCTTTTTGTCTCTAAATAAGTGGAAATTCTGTCTTTTCCCCCAAAACAAAGGTAATTTCTGTCTTTTTTGCCCCCAAATAAGGAAAATTTCTGATTTATTACCCTGAAATAAGTGAAATGTCTGCAATTTTGCCCCATAATATTGGAAATTTCTGCAATTCTGCCCCAAATAAGGGGAATTTCTGACTGTTTGCTCCTGAAAATAGGAGATTTTCTGTCATTTTGCCTTAAAATAAGGAGAATTTCTGCCTTTTTGCCCGAAAATTATGAGAATTTTTGCAATTTTGCTTCAAAATACGGGGAATTTCTGCTTTATATCCCGAAAGTAAGGGGAATGTATACCTTTTGCCACAAAAAAGGGAAATTTCTTAATTTTTGCCCCAAAATAAGAGGAATTTCTGCATTTTTACCTCAAAATATGTGAAATTTCTGCCTTTTTATACAAAAATAAACGGAATTTCTGTCTTTTTAGGCCCAAAATAAAAGGAATTTTTGAATTATGCCTTTAAATAAGTGAAATTTCTGCAATTTTGCCCCAAAATAAAAGAAATTTCTGCCTTTTTGCCACAAAATAAGGGGAATTTCTGTCTTTTTGACCCAAAACAAGGGAAATTTCTGCGTTTTTGCCCCCAAAGAAGGGGAATTTCAGCATTTTTACCTCAAAATAAGAGGAATTTCTGCATTTTTGCCACAAAATATTAAGAATTTCTGCATTTTTGCCCCAAAATAAGGAAAATTTCTGCCTTTTTTCCCTGAAATAAGTGAAATTTCTGCAATATTGCCCCAAAATAAGTGAAATTTCTGTAATTTTGCCCAAAAATAAGGGAAATTTCTGGAATTTTTTCCCCAAAATAAATGGAATTTCTGAGTTTTGCCCCAAAATAAGGAAAATTTCTGTTTTTTGCCACAACATATAGGGAATTTCTTCTTTTTGCCCCACAATTAGAAGAATTTCTGCAATTTTTCTCCAAAATACGAGGAATTTCTGCATTTTTGCCCAAAAATAAGGGGAATGCATACCTTTTTGCCATAAAAAAGGAAAATTTCTTCATTTTTGCTCCAAAATAAGGGGAATTTCTGCCTTTTGCCTCTAAATAAGTGGAATTTCTGTCTTTTACCCACAAAACAAAGGGAATTTCTGTCTTTTTTTGTTCCAATATAAGGGGATTTTCTGACTTATTACCCTGAAATAAGTGAAATTTCTGCAATTTTACCACACAATAAGGAAAATTTCTGACTTTTTTTCTGAAATATGTGAAATTTCTGCAATTTACCCCAAAATTAGGTGATTTTCTGCATTTTTGACCCAAAGTAATGGGAATTTCTGCCTTTTTGCCCCAAAATAAAAAAAATTTTGCTTTTTTTCTCTGAAATAAGTGAAATTTTTGCAATTTTGCCATAAAATAAGGGACATTTCTGCAATTTTTTCCCATAATAAGAAAAATTTCTGCAATTTTACCCCTAAATAAGGGGAATTTCTCCTTTTTTGCCCCAAAATAAAGGAAATTTCAGCCTTTTTACCTAAAAATAAATGAAATTTCTGCAATTTTGCACCAAATAAGTGAAATTTCTGCAATTTTGCCCCAAAATAAGGGAAATTTCTGCCTTTTTGCCACCAAATAAGGGGTATTTTAGCCTTTCTACCTCAAAATAAGGAGAATTTCTGCATTTTTGCCACAAAATATTAGGAATTTCTCCCTTTTTGCCACAAAATAAGGAAAATTTCTGCCTTTTTCCCTCAAATAAGTGAAATTTCTGAAATTTTGCCCCAAAATAAGTGAAATTTCTGCAATTTTGCCCCAAAATAAATAGAATTTCTGAGTTTTGCCCCAAAATAAGGAGAATTTCTGTTTTTTGCCCCAACATATAGAGAATTTCTGCCTTTTTGCCCCACAATTAGAAAAATTTCTGCAATTTTTCTCCAAAATACGAGGATTTTCTGCATTTTTGCCCGAAAATAAGGAGAATGCATACCTTTTTGCCATTAAAAAGTGAAATTTCTTTATTTTTGCTCCAAAATAAAGGGAATTTCTGCATTTTTGCCTCTAAATAAGTGGAATTTCTGTCTTTTCCCCACATAACAAAGGGAATTTCTGTCTTTTTTGTTCCAATATAAGGGGAATTTCTGACTTATTACCCTGAAATAAGTGAAATTTCTGCAATTTTACCCCAAAATTAGGAAAATTTCTGACTTTTTTTCTGAAATATGTGAAATTTCGGCAATTTTACCCCAAAATAAGGTGAATTTCTGCCTTTTTGCCCCAAAGTAATGGGGATTTCTACCTTTTTGCCCCAAAATAAGAAAAATTTTTGCTTTTTTTCTCTGAAATAAGTGAAATTTCTGCAATTTTGCCCTAAAATAAGGGAAATTTCTGCAATTTTTTTTTAAATAAGAGAAATTTCTGCAATTTTACCCCAAAATAAGGGGAATTTCTCCCTTTTTGCTCCAAAATAAGTGAAACTTCTGCAATTTTGCCCCAAAATAATGGAAATTTCTGGAATTTTGCCCCAAAATAAGGAGAATTTCTGTATTTTTGCCCCAACATATAGGGAATTTCTGACTTTTTGCATCACAATTAGGGGAATTTCTGAAATTTTGCTCCAAAATACAAGGAATTTCTGCCTTTTTGCCCGAAAATAAGGGAAATGCATAATTTTTGCCATAAAAGAGAAAAATTTCTTCATTTTTGCTCCAAAATAAGAAGAATTTCTGCTTTTTTGCCTCTAAATAAGTGGAATTTCTGTTATTTTCATCCAAAACAAAGAGAATTTCTGTCTCTTTTGCCACAAAATAAGAAAAATTTCTGACTTATTACTCTGAAATAAGTGAAATTTCTGCAATTTTGCCCCAAAATAAGGAAAATTTCTGCCTTTTTGCCCTGAAATATGTGAAATTTCTGCAATTTTACCCCAAAATAAGGTGAATTTCTTCCTTTTGCTCTAAAATTATGGGAATTTCTGACTTTTTGTCCTAAAATAAGAAAAAATTTTGCTTTTTTTCTTCGAAATAAGTGAAATTTCTGCAATTTTGCCCTAAAACAAGGGAAATTTCTGCAATTTTTCCCCATAAGAGAAATTTCTGAAATTTTGCCCCAAAATAATGGGAATTTCTCCCTTTTTGACCCAAAAATAAAGGAAATTTCAGCCTTTTTACCTGAAAATAAGTGAAATTTCTGCAATTTTGCCTTAAATAAGGGAAATTTCTGCAATTTTGCCCCAAAATAAGGTAAATTCCTGCAATTTTGCCCCAAAATAAAGAAAATTTCTGGAATTTTGCCCAAAATAAGGGGAATTTCTGATTTTTGCCCAAAAATAAAGGGAATTTCTGCCTTTTCCCCAAAATTAGGGGAATTTCTGCAATTTTGCTCTAAAATACGGGGAATTTCCGCCTTTTTGACCGAAAATAATGGGAATGCATACCTTTTTGCCATGAAAAGGGAAATTTCTTCATTTTTGCTCCAAAATAAGGGGAATTTCTGCCTTTTTTGCCACAAAATAAGGGGAATTTCTGACTCATTATCCTGAAATAAGTGAAAATTTTGCAATTTTGCTCCAAAATAAGGAAAATTTCTGCCTTTTTGCCCCCTAATAAGGAGGATTTCAGCCTTTTTACCTCAAATAAGGGGAATTTTTGCATTTGTGCCACAAAATATTAGGAATTTCTGCCTTTTTGCCCCAAAATAAGAAAAATTTCTGCCTTTTTTCCCTGAAATAAGTGACATTCCTGCAATTTTGCCCCAAAATAAGTGAAATTTCTGGATTTTGCCCCAAAATAAGTGGAATTTTTGAGTTTTGCCCCAAAATAAGGAGAATTTCTGTCTTTTTGCCCCAACATATAGGGAATTTCTGCATTTTTGCCCCACAATTAGGGGAGTTTCTGCAATTTTTCTCCAAAATACGGGGAATTTCTTCCTTTATGCCCGAAAATAAGAAGAATGCATACCTTTTTGCCTTAAAAAAAAGGAATTTCTTCATTTTTGCTCCAAAATAAGGGGAATTTCTGCTTTTTTGCCTCTAAATATGTGGAATGTCTGTCTTTTTCCCCAAAAACAAAGGGATTTTCTGTCTTTTTTGCCCCAAAATAAGGGGAATTTCTGACTGTTTGCTCCCGAAAAAAGGAGATTTTCTGTGTTTTTGCCTTAAAATAAGGAGAATTTCTGCCTTTTTGCCCAAAAATTATGGGAATTTCTGCCTTTTTGTCTCAAAATAAGAAAAAAATTTGCTTTTTTTCTCTGAAATAAGTGAAATTTCTGCAATTTTGCCCTAAAATAAGGGAAATTTCTGCAATTTTTCACCATAATAAGAGAAATTTCTGCAATTTTACCCCAAAATAAGGGGAATTTCTCCCTTTTTGCCCCAAAATAAAGGAAATTTCAGCCTTTTTACCTAAAAATAAGTGAAATTTCTGCAATTTTGCACCAAATAAGTGAAATTTCTTCAATTTTGCCCCCAAATAAGATGAATTTTAGCCTTTTTACCTCAAAATAAGGGGAATTTCTGCATTTTTGCCACAAAATATTAGGAATTTCTGCCTTTTTGCCCCAAAATAAGGAAAATTTCTGCCTTTTTTCCCCAAAATAAGTGAAACTTCTGCAATTTTGCCCCAAAATAAGTGAAATTTCTGCAATTTTGCCCCAAAATAATGGAAATTTTTGGAATTTTGCCCCAAAATAAGGAGAATTTCTGTATTTTTGCCCCAACATATAGGGAATTTCTGACTTTTTGCATCACAATTAGGGGAATTTCTGAAATTTTGCTCAAAAATACGAGGAATTTCTGCCTTTTTCCCCGAAAATAAGGGGAATGCATAATTTTTGCCATAAAAGAGAAAAATTTCTTCATTTTTGCTCCAAAATGAGAAGAATTTCTGCTTTTTTGCCTCTAATAAGTGGAATTTCTGTTATTTTCATCCAAAACAAAGAGAATTTCTGTCTCTTTTGCCACAAAATAAGAAAAATTTCTGACTTATTACCCTGAAATAAGTGAAATTTCTGCAATTTTGCCCCAAAATAAGGAAAATTTCTGCCTTTTTGCCCTGAAATATGTGAAATTTCTGCAATTTTACCCCAAAATAAGGTGAATTTCTTCCTTTTGCCCCAAAATTATGGGAATTTCTGACTTTTTGTCCTAAAATAAGAAAAAATTTTGCTTTTTTTCTCTGAAATACGTGAAATTTCTGCAATTTTGCCCTAAAACAAGGGAAATTTCTGCAATTTTTCCCCATAAGAGAAATTTCTGAAATTTTGCCCCAAAATAATGGGAAGTTTTCCCTTTTTGACCCAAAAATAAAGGAAATTTCAGCCTTTTTACCTGAAAATAAGTGAAATTTCTGCAATTTTGCCTTAAGTAAGGGATATTTCTGCAATTTTGCCCCAAAATAAGGTAAATTCCTGCAATTTTGCCCCAAAATTAAGAAAATTTCTGGAATTTTGCCCAAAATAACAGGAATTTCTGATTTTTGCCCAAAAATAAAGGGAATTTCTGCCTTTTCCCCAAAATTAGGGGAATTTCTGCAATTTTGCTCTAAAATACGGGGAATTTCCGCCTTTTTGACCGAAAATAATGGGAATGCATACCTTTTTGCCATGAAAAGGGAAATTTCTTCATTTTTGCTCCAAAAGAAGGGGAATTTCTGCCTTTTTTGCCACAAAATAAGGGGAATTTCTGACTCATTATCCTGAAATAAGTGAAAATTTTGCAATTTTGCTCCAAAATAAGGAAAATTTCTGCCTTTTTGCCCCCTAATAAGGAGGATTTCAGCCTTTTTACCTCAAATAAGGGGAATTTTTGCATTTGTGCCACAAAATATTAGGAATTTCTGCCTTTTTGCCCCAAAATAAGAAAAATTTCTGCCTTTTTTCCCTGAAATAAGTGACATTCCTGCAATTTTGCCCCAAAATAAGTGAAATTTCTGGATTTTGCCCCAAAATAAGTGGAATTTTTGAGTTTTGCCCCAAAATAAGGAGAATTTCTGTCTTTTTGCCCCAACATATAGGGAATTTCTGCATTTTTGCCCCACAATTAGGGGAATTTCTGCAATTTTTCTCCAAAATACGGGGAATTTCTTCCTTTATGCCCGAAAATAAGAAGAATGCATACCTTTTTGCCTTAAAAAAAAGGAATTTCTTCATTTTTGCTCCAAAATAAGGGGAATTTCTGCTTTTTTGCCTCTAAATATGTGGAATGTCTGTCTTTTTCCCCAAAAACAAAGGGATTTTCTGTCTTTTTTGCCCCAAAATAAGGGGAATTTCTGACTGTTTGCTCCCGAAAAAAGGAGATTTTCTGTGTTTTTGCCTTAAAATAAGGAGAATTTCTGCCTTTTTGCCCAAAAATTATGGGAATTTCTGCCTTTTTGTCTCAAAATAAGAAAAAAATTTGCTTTTTTTCTCTGAAATAAGTGAAATTTCTGCAATTTTGCCCTAAAATAAAGGAAATTTCTGCAATTTTTCACCATAATAAGAGAAATTTCTGCAATTTTACCCCAAAATAAGGGGAATTTCTCCCTTTTTGCCCCAAAATAAAAGAAATTTCAGCCTTTTTACCTAAAAATAAGTGAAATTTCTGCAATTTTGCACCAAATAAGTGAAATTTCTTCAATTTTGCCCCCAAATAAGATGAATTTTAGCCTTTTTACCTCAAAATAAGGGGAATTTCTGCATTTTTGCCACAAAATATTAGGAATTTCTGCCTTTTTGCCCCAAAATAAGGAAAATTTCTGCCTTTTTTCCCCAAAATAAGTGAAACTTCTGCAATTTTGCCCCAAAATAAGTGAAATTTCTGCAATTTTGCCCCAAAATAATGGAAATTTCTGGAATTTTGCCCCAAAATAAGGAGAATTTCTGTATTTTTGCCCCAACATATAGGGAATTTCTGACTTTTTGCATCACAATTAGGGGAATTTCTGAAATTTTGCTCAAAAATACGAGGAATTTCTGCCTTTTTGCCCGAAAATAAGGGGAATGCATAATCTTTGCCATAAAAGAGAAAAATTTCCTCATTTTTGCTCCAAAATAAGAAGAATTTCTGCTTTTTTGCCTCTAAATAAGTGGAATTTCTGTTATTTTCATCCAAAACAAAAAGAATTTCTGTCTCTTTTGCCACAAAATAAGAAAAATTTCTGACTTATTACCCTGAAATAAGTGAAATTTCTGCAATTTTGCCCCAAAATAAGGAAAATTTCTGCCTTTTTGCCCTGAAATTTGTGAAATTACTGCAATTTTACCCCAAAATAAGGTGAATTTCTTCCTTTTGCCCCAAAATTATGGGAATTTCTGACTTTTTGTCCTAAAATAAGAAAAAATTTTGCTTTTTTTCTATGAAATAAGTGAAATTTCTGCAATTTTGCCCTAAAACAAGGGAAATTTCTGCAATTTTTCCCCATAAGAGAAATTTCTGAAATTTTGCCCCAAAATAATGGGAATTTCTCCCTTTTTGACCCAAAAATAAAGGAAATTTCAGCCTTTTTACCTGAAAATAAGTGAAATTTCTGCAATTTTGCCTTAAATAAGGGAAATTTCTGCAATTTTGCCCCAAAATAACGTAAATTCCTGCAATTTTGCCCCAAAATAAAGAAAATTTCTGGAATTTTGCCCAAAATAAGGGGAATTTCTGATTTTTGCCCAAAAATAAAGGGAATTTCTGCCTTTCCCCCAAAATTAGGGGAATTTCTGCAATTTTGCTCTAAAATACGGGGAATTTCTGCCTTTTTGCCCGAAAATAATGGGAATGCATACCTTTTTGCCATAAAAAGGGAAATTTCTTCATTTTTGCTCCAAAAGAAGGGGAATTTCTGCCTTTTTTGCCACAAAATAAGGGAAATTTCTGACTCATTATCCTGAAATAAGTGAAAATTTTGCAATTTTGCCCCAAAATAAGGAAAATTTCTGCCTTTTTGCCCCCTAATAAGGAGGATTTCAGCCTTTTTACCTCAAATAAGGGGAATTTTTGCATTTGTGCCACAAAATATTAGGAATTTCTGCCTTTTTGCCCCAAAATAAGAAAAATTTCTGCCTTTTTTCCCTGAAATAAGTGACATTCCTGCAATTTTGCCCCAAAATAAGTGAAATTTCTGGATTTTGCCCCAAAAAAGTGGAATTTTTGAGTTTTGCCCCAAAATAAGGAGAATTTCTGTCTTTTTGCCCCAACATATAGGGAATTTCTGCATTTTTGCCCCACAATTAGGGGAATTTCTGCAATTTTTCTCCAAAATACGGGGAATTTCTTCCTTTATGCCCGAAAATAAGAAGAATGCATACCTTTTTGCCTTAAAAAAAGAAATTTCTTCATTTTTGCTCCAAAATAAGGGGAATTTCTGCTTTTTTGCCTCTAAATATGTGGAATGTCTGTCTTTTTCCCCAAAAACAAAGGGATTTTCTGTCTTTTTTGCCCCAAAATAAGGGGAATTTCTGACTGTTTGCTCCCGAAAAAAGGAGATTTTCTGTGTTTTTGCCTTAAAATAAGGAGAATTTCTGCCTTTTTGCCCAAAAATTATGGGAATTTCTGCCTTTTTGTCTCAAAATAAGAAAAAAATTTGCTTTTTTTTCTCTGAAATAAGTGAAATTTCTGCAATTTTGCCCTAAAATAAGGGAAATTTCTGCAATTTTTCACCATAATAAGAGAAATTTCTGCAATTTTACCCCAAAATAAGGGGAATTTCTCCCTTTTTGCCCCAAAATAAAGGAAATTTCAGCCTTTTTACCTAAAAATAAGTGAAATTTCTGCAATTTTGCACCAAATAAGTGAAATTTCTTCAATTTTGCCCCAAAATAAGGGAAATTTCTGCCTTTTTGCCTCCAAATAAGGGGAATTTTAGCATTTTTACCTCAAAATGAGAAAAATTTCTGCATTTTGCCACAAAATAAGGGGAATTTTAGCATTTTTACTTCAAAGTAAGAAAAATTTCTGCATTTTTGCCACAAAATATTAGGAATTTCTGCCTTTTTGCCCCAAAATAAGGAAAATGTCTGCCTTTTTCCCCTGAAATAAGTGAAATTTCTGCAATATTGCCCCAAAATAAGTGAAATTTCTGCAATTTTGCCCCAAAATAATGGAAATTTCTGGAATTTTGCCCCAAGATAAGGAGAATTTCTCTCTTTTTGCCCCAACATATAGGGAATTTCTGCCTTTTTGCATCACAATTAGGGGAATTTCTGAAATTTTGCTCCAAAATACGATGAATTTCTGCCTTTTTGTCCGAAAATAAGGGGAATGCATAACTTTTTGCCATAAAAGAGAAAAATTTCTTCATTTTTGCTCCAAAATAAGAAGAATTTCTGCTTTTTTGCCTCTAAATAAGTGGAATTTCTGTCTTTTTCCCCCAAAACAAAGGGAATTTCTGTCTCTTTTGCCCCAAAATAAGTAGAATTTCTGACTTATTAACATGAAATAAGGGAAATTTCTGCAATTTTGCCCCAAAATAAGGGGAATTTCTCACTTTTTGACCCAAAATAAATAAAATTTCAGCCTTTTTACCTGAAAATAAGTGAAATTTCTGCAATTTTGATTTAAATAAGGGAAATTTCTGCAATTTTGCCCCAAAATAACGTAAATTCCTGCAATTTTGCCACAAAATAAAGAAAATTTCTGGAATTGTGCCCCAAAATAAAGGGAATTTCTGCCTTTTCCCCAAAATTAGGGGAATTTCTGCAATTTTGCTCCAAAATACGGGGAATTTCTGCCTTTTTGCCCAAAAATAATGGGAATGCATACCTTTTTGCCATAAAAAGGGAAATTTCTTCATTTTTGCTCCAAAATAAGGGGAATTTCTGCCTTTTTTGCTACAAAATAAGGGGAATTTCTGACTCTTTATCCTGAAATAAGTGAAATTTCTGCAATTTTCCCCAAAATAAGGAAATTTTCTGCCTTTTTGCCCCCAAATAAGGAGGATTTCAGCCTTTTTACCTCAAAATAAGAGGAATTTCTGCATTTTTGCCACAAAATATTAAGAATTTCTTCATTTTTGCCCAAAAATAAGGAAAATTTCTGCCTTTTTTCCCTGAAATAAGTGAAATTTCTGCAATTTTGCCCCAAAATAAGTGAAATTTCTGCAATTTTGCCCAAAAATAAGGGAAATTTCTGGAATTTTGCCCCAAAATAAAGGGAATTTCTGAGTTTTGCACCAAAATAAGGAGAATTTCTGTCTTTTTGCCCCAACATATAGGGAATTTCTGACTTATTGCCCCAAAATTAGGGGAATTTCTGCAATTTTGCTCCAAAATACAGGGAATTTCTGCCTTTTTGCCCGAAAATAAGGGGAATGCATAACTTTTTGCCATAAAAGAGGAAAATTTCTTCATTTTTGCTCCAAAATAAAAAGAATTTCTGCTTTTTGCCTTTAAATAAGTGAAATTTCTGTCTTTTTTTCCCAAAACAAAGGGAATTTCTGTTTTTTTTGCCCCAAAATAAGATAAATTTCTGACTTATTACCATGAAATAAGTAAAATTTCTGCAATTTTGCCCCAAAACAAAGAAAATTTCTGCCTTTTTGCCCTGAAATATGTGAAATTTCTGCAATTTTACCCCAAAATAAGGTGAATTTCTGCCTTTTTGCCCCAAAATAATGGGAATTTCTGCCTTTTTGCCCCAAAATAACAAAAATTTTTGCTTTTTTTCTCTGAAATAAGTGAAATTTCTGCAATTTTGCCCTAAAGTAAGGGAAATTTCTGCAATTTTTCCCCATAATAAGAAAAATGTCTGCAATTTTGCCCCAAAATAAAGGGAAATTCTCCCTTTTTGACCCAAAATATAGGAAATTTCAGCCTTTGTACCTGAAAATAAGTGAAATTTCTGCAATTTTGCCTTAAATAAGAGAAATTTCTGCAATTTTGCCCCAAAATAAGGTAAATTCCTGCAATTTTGCCCCAAAATAAAGGAAATTTCTGGAATTGTGCCCCAAAATAAGGGGAATTTCTGATTTTTGCCTCAAAATAAAGGAAAATTCTGGAATTTTGCCCCAAATTAGGGGAATTTCTGCAATTTTGCTCCAAAATACGGGGAATTTCTGCCTTTTTGCCAGAAAATAATGGGAATGCATACCTTTTTGCCATAAAAAGGGAAATTTCTTCATTTTTGCTCCAAAATAAGGGGAATTTCTGCCGTTTTTGCTACAAAATAAGGTCAATTTCTGACTCATTATCCTGAAATAAGTGAAATTTCTGCAATTTTGCGCCAAAATAAAAAAAATTTCTGCCTTTTTGCCCCAAATAAAGAGGATTTCATCCTTTTTACCTCAAAATAAGAGAAATTTTTGCATTTTTGCCACAAAATATTAAGAATTTCTTCATTTTTCCCCCAAAATAAGGAAAATTTCAGCCTTTTTTCCCTAAAATAAGTGAAATTTCTGAAATTTTGCCCCAAAATAAGTGAAATTTCTGCAATTTTGCAACAAAATATAGGAAATTTCTGGAATTTTGCCCCAAAATAAGGGGAATTTCTGAGTTTTGCCCCAAAATAAGGATAATTTCTGTCTTTTTGCCCCAACATATAGGGAATTTCTGCCTTTTTGCCCCACAATTAGGGGAATTTCTGCAATTTTGCTCCAAAATACAAGGAATTTCTGCCTTTTTGCTCGAAAATAAGGGGAATGCATAACTTTTTGCCATAAAAAAAAATTTCTTCATTTTTGCTCCAAAATAAGAAGAATTTCTGCTTTTTTGCCTCTAAATAAGTGGAATTTCTGTCTTTTTTTCCAAAAACAAAGGGAATTTCTGTCTTTTTTGCCCCAAAATAAGAAAAATTTCTGACTTATTACCATAAAATAAGTAAAATTTCTGCAATTTTGCCAGAAAACAAGGGAAATTTCTGCCTTTTTGCCCTGAAATATGTGAAATTTCTGCAATTTTACCCCAAAATAAGGTGAATTTCTGCCTTTTTGCCCCAAAATAATGGGAATTTCTGCCTTTTTGCCCCAAAATAACAAACATTTTATCTTTTTTTCTCTGAAATAAGTGAAATTTCTGCAATTTTGCCTTAATTAAAGGAAATTTCTGCAATTTTGCCCCAAAATAAGGTAAATTCCTGCAATTTTGCCCCAAAATAAAGGAAATTTCTAGAATTGTGCCCCAAAATAAGGGGAATTTCTGATTTTTGCCCTGAAATAAAGGGAATTTCTGCCTTTTGCCCCAAAATTAGGGGAATTTCTGCAAGTTTGCTCCAAAATACGGGGAATTTCTGCCTTTTTGCGAGAAAATAATGGGAATGCATACCTTTTTGCCATAAAACCGGAATATTCTTCATTTTTGCTCCAAAATAAGGGGAATTTCTGCCTTTTTTGCTACAAAATAAGGGGAATTTCTGACTCATTATCCTGAAATAAGTGAAATTTCTGCAATTTTGCCTTAAAATAAGAAAAATTTCTGCTTTTTTGCCCCCAAGTAAGGAGGATTTCAGCCTTTTTACCTCAAAATAAGAAGAATTTCTGCATTTTTGCCACAAAATAATAAGAATTTCTTCATTTTTGCCCCAAAATAAGGAAAATTTCTGCCTTTTTTTCCCCGAAATAAGTGAAATTTCTGCAATTTTGCCCCAAAATAAGTGAAATTTCTGCAATTTTGCCCCAAAATAAGGGAAATTTCTGGAATTTTGCCCCAAAATATAGGGAATTTCTGAGTTTTGCCCCAAAATAAGGAGAATTTCTGTCTTTTTTCCCCAACATATAGGGAATTTCTGCTTTTTTGCCCAACTATTAGGGGAATTTCTGCAATTTTGCTCCAAAATACAGGGAATTTCTGCCTTTTTGCCCGAGAATAAGGGGGATGAATAACTTTTTGCCATAAAAGAGGAAAATTTCTTCATTTTTGCTCCAAAATAAGAAGAATTTCGGTTTTTTGCCTCTAAATAAGTGAAATTTCTGTCTTTTTTTCCCAAAACAAAGGGAATTTCTGTTTTTTTTGCCCCAAAATAAGAAAAATTTCTGACTTATTACCATGAAATAAGTAAAATTTCTGCAAGTTTGCCCCAAAACAAGGGAAATTTCTGCCTTTTTGCCCTGAAATATGTGAAATTTCTGGTTTTTACCCCAAAATAAGGTGAATTTCTGCCTTTTTGCCCCAAAATAATGGGATTTTCTGCCTTTTTGCCCCAAAATAACAAAAATTTTTCCTTTTTTTCTCTGAAATAAGTGAAATTTCTGCAATTTTGCCCCAAATAAAGGAAATTTCTGCAATTTTGCCTTAAAATAAGGTAAATTCCTGCAATTTTGCCCCAAAATAAAGGAAACTTCTTGAATTTAGCCCCAAAATAAGGGTAATTTCTGATTTTTGCCCCAAAATAAAGGGAATTTCTGCCTTTTGCCCCTAAATTAGGAGAATTTCTGCAAATTTGCTCCAAAATACAGGAAATTTCTGCTTTTTTGCTCGAACATAATGGGAATGCATACCTTTTTGCCATAAAAAAGGAAATTTCTTCATTTTTGCTCCTAAATAAGGGAAATTTCTGCCTTTTTGCCTCTAAATAAGTGGAATTTCTGTCTTTTTCCCCCAAAACAAAGGGAATTTCTGTCTTTTTTGCCCCAAAATAAAGGGAATTTCTGACTTATTACCCTGAAATAAGTGAAATTTCTGCAATTTTGCCCCTAAATAAGAAAAATTTCTGCCTTTTTGCCCCCTAAAAAGGGGAATTTTAGCCTTTTTACCTCAAAATAATGGGAATTTCTGCATTTTTGCCACAAAATATTAGGAATTTCTGCCTTTTCGCCCCAAAATAAGGAAAATTTCTGCCTTTTTTCCCTAAAATAAGTGAAATTTCTGAAATTTTGCCCCAAAATAAGTGAAATTTCTGCAATTTTGCCCCAAAATAAGGGAAATTTCTGCAATTTTGCCCCAAAATAAGTGGAATTTCTGAGTTTTGCCCCAAAATATAGAGAATTTCTGTCTTTTTGCCCCAACATATAGGGAATTTCTGCATTTTTGCCCAACTATTATGGGAATTTCTGCAATTTTGCCCCAAAATACGGGGAATTTCTGCCTTTTTGCCCGAAAATAATAAGAATGCATACCTTTTTGCCTTACAAAAAAGAAATTTCTTCATTTTTGCTCCAAAATAAGGGGAATTTCTGCTTTTTGCCTCTAAATATGTGGAATGTCTGTCTTTTCCCCCAAAACAAAGGGATTTTCTGTCTTTGTTGCCCCAAAATAAGGGGAATTTCTGACTTATTACCCTGAAATAAGTGAAATTTCTGCAATTTTGCCCCAAAATAAGGGAAATTTCTGCCTTTTTGCCCCCAAATAAGGGGAATTTCAGCCTTTTTACCTCAAAATAAGGAGAATTTCTGCATTTTTGCCACAAGATATTAGAAATTTCTGACTTTTTGCCCCAAAATAAGGAAAATTTCTGCCTTTTTTCCCTGAAATAAGTGAAATTTCTGCAATTTTGCCCCAAAATAAAAGAAATTTCTGGAATTTTGCCCCAAAATAAGGGGAATTTCTGAGTTTTGCCCCAAAATAAGGAGAATTTCTGTCTTTTTGCCCCAACATATAGGGAATTTCTGCCAATTTGCCCCACAATTAGGGGAATTTCTGCAATTTTGCTCCAAAATACAGGGAATTTCTGCCTTTTTTTCCCGAAAATAAGGGGAATGTATACCTTTTCCCACAAAAAGGGGAAATTTCTTCATTTTTGCCCCAAAATAAGAGGAATTTCTGCCTTTTTACCCAAAAATAAAAGGAATTTCTGTCTTTTTGCCCCAAAATAAAAGGAATTTTTGAATTATGCCCTGAAATAAGTAAAATTTCTGCTATTTTGCCCCAAAATAAGGGAAATTTCTGCCTTCTTGCCACAAAATAAAGGGAATTTCTGCGTTTTTGCCACAAAATATTAGGAATTTCTGCCTTTTTCCCCAAAATAAGAAAAATTTCTGCCTTTTTCCTTGAAATAAGTGAAATTTGTGCAATTTTGCCCCAAAATAATTGAAATTTCTGCAATTTTGCCCCAAAATAAGGGAAATTTCTGGAATTTTGCCCCAAAATAAGTGGAATTTCTGAGTTTTGCCCCAAAATAAGGAGAATTTCTGTCTTTTTGCCACAACATATATGGAATTTCTGCCTTTTTGCCCCACAATTAGGAAAATTTCTGCAATTTTGCTTTAAAATACGGGAAATTTCTGCTTTTTTGCCCGAAAATAAGGGAATGTTTACCTTATGCCACAAAAAAGGGAAATTTCTTCATTTTTGCCCCAAAATAAGAGGAATTTCTTCCTTTTTTCCTAAAAATAATTGAAATTTCTGCCTTTTTACCCAAAAATATAAGGAATTTCTGTATTTTTACCCGAAAATAAAAGGAATTTTTGAATTTTGCCCTGAAATAAGTGAAATTTCTGCAATTTTGCCCCAAAATTAGGGAAATTTCTGCTTTTTTGCCGCAAAATAAGGGGAATTTCTGTCTTTTTGCCCCAAAATAAAGGGAATTTCAGCCTTGTTACCTAATGATAAGGGGAATGTCTGCCTTTTTGCCCTAAAATATGGAGAATTTCTGTATTTTTCTCCCAAAATAAAGAAATTTTCTGCAATTTTGTACCAAAATAAAAGTAATTTCTGCCTTTTTGCCCCAAAATAAGAGAAATTTCTGCGTTTTTTCCCTGAAATAAGTGAAATTTCTGTAATTTTGCCCAAAAATATAGGAGATTTCTGCAATTTTGCCCCAAAATAAAGGACATTTCTTGAATTTTGCCCCAAAATAAGGGGGATATCTGACTTTTTGCCCTGAAATAAGGAGAATTTCTTTGTTTTTGCCCCAAAATAATGTGAATTTCTGCATTTTCCCTCAAAATTAGTGGAATATGTGCAATTTTGCTCCAAAATACGGGGAATTTCTGCCTTATTGCACCAAAATAAAGGGAATTTCTGCATTTTTGCACCAATATAAGTGAAATTTCTGGAATTTTGCTACAAAATACGGAGAATTTCTGCCTTATTGCCCGAAATAAAGTGGAATTTCTGCCTTTTTGCCCTGAAATATTTGAAATTTCTGCAATTTTACACCAAAATAAGGGGAATTTCTTTTTTTGGCCCTAAAATTAGGAGAATTTCTGCTTTTTGCCCCAAAATAAGGCAAATTTCTGACTTTTTGCCATGAAATAAGTGAAATTTCTGAAATTTTGCCCCAAAATAAGGTGAATTTCTTCCATTTTGCCACAAAATATGGGGAATTTCTGCCTTATTGCCTCCAAATAAGGAAAATTTCTGCTTTTCTGCCCCAATTAACAGGAATTTCTGCCTTTTTGCCACAAAGTAAAGGGAATTTCTGCCTTTTTGCCCCAAAATAAGGGGAATTTCAGCATTTTTACCTCAAATAAGGGGAATTTCTGCCTTTTGCCCCACAATATGGGGAATTTCTGCCTTTTTGTTCCAAAACAAGGAAAATTTCTTCAATTTTGTACCAAAATAAAAGAAATTTCTAATTTTGGCCCCAAAATAAAAGGAATTTCTGACTTTTTGTCCTGAAATAAATGAAATTTCTGCAATTTTTCCCAAAAATAAAGAAAAATTTGTGCCTTTTTGCCACAAAATATAAAAAATTTCTGCCTTCTTGCCACAAAATAAAAAAAATTTCTGCAATTCTGTACCAAAATAAAAGAAAATTCTAAAATTTTGCCCCAAAATAAGGGAAATTTCTGATTTTTGCCCCGAAATAAGGAGAATTTCTGTATTTTTGCCCCAAAATAAAGGGAATTTCTGCCTTTTTGCCCAAATTTAGGGGAGTTTCTGCAATTTTGCTTCAAAATACAGGGAATTTCTGCCTCTTTTCCCGAAAATAAGGGGAACTTCTGCTGATTTGCCCCAAATAAAGGGAATTTCTGCATTTTTGCCCCAATATTAGGGGAATTTCTGCAATTTTGCTCCAAAATACGGGGAATTTATGCCTTTTTGCCCGAAATTAAAGGGATTTTCTGCCTTTTTGCCCCCAAACAAGGGAAATTTCTGCAATTTTATCTCAAAATAATGGGAATTTCTGCCTTTATACCCCCAAATAAGGGGAATTTTTGCATTTTTGCCCTGAAATATGTGAAATGTCTGACATTTTACCCCAAAATAAGGTGAATTTCTGTCTTTTTGCCTCAAAATAATGGGAATTTCTGCCTTTTTGCCCAGAAATAAGAAAAATTTTTGTTTTTTTTTTCTGAAATAAGTGAAATTTCTGCAATTTTGCCTTAAAATAAAAGGAATTTCTGCAATTTTTCCCCATAATAAAGAAATTTTCTGCAATTTTGCCCCAAAATAAACGGAATTTCTGTTTTTTGTCCCCAAATAAGGGAAATTTCTGCAATATTGCCCTAAAATAAGGGGAATTTCTGCTTTTTGCCCCAAAATAAAAGGAATTTCTGCCTTTTTGCCCCAAAACAAAGAAAATTACTGCATGTTTTACCCCAAAATTAGGTTAATTTCTGCAATTCTGCTCCAAAATACAAGATTTTTCTGCATTTTTCGCCGAAAATAAGGGGAATTTTTGCCATTTTGCCGTGAAATAAGTGAAATTTTTGCAGTTTTACCCCAAAGTAAGGGGAATTTCTGCCTTTTTGCCCTAAAATTAGAGGAATTTCTGCAATTTTGCTCCAAAATATGGGGAATTTCTGTCTTTTTGCCCCAAAATAAGGGAAATTTCTGCCTTTTTGCCCCCAAATAAGGGGAATTCAGCCTTTTTACCTCAAAAAAAGGGAATTTCTGAATTTTTCCTCCAAAATTAGGAAAATTTCTGCCTTTTTTCCCTGAAATAAGTGAAATTTCTGCAATTTTGTCCCAAAATAATTGAAATTTCTGCAATTTTGCCCCAAAATAAGGGAAATTTCTGGAATTTGCCCCAAAATAAGTGGAATTTCTGAGTTTTGCCCCAAAATAAGGAGGAATTCTGTATTTTTGCCCCAACAAATAGGGAATTTCTGCCTTTTTGCCCCACAATTAGGGGAATTTCTGCAATTTTGCTCCAAAATACTTAAAATTTCTGCTTTTTTTTCTCGAAAATAAATGGAATGTATACCTTTTCCCACAAAAAAGGGAAATTTCTTCATTTTTGCCCCAAAAAAAGAGGAATTCCTGCCTTTTTACCTCAAAATAAGTGAAATTTCTGCCTTTTTACCGAAAATTAAACGGAATTTCTTTCTATTTGCCGCAAAATAAAAGGAATTTTTGAATTATGCCCTGAAATAAGTGAAATTTCTGCAATTTTGCCCCAAAATAAGGGAAATTTCTGCCTTTTTGCCACAAAATAAAAGGAATTTCTGCATTTCTGCCACAAAATATTAGGAATTTCTGCCTTTTTGCCCCAAAATAAGAAAAATTTCTGCCTTTTTTCCCTGAAAAAAGTGAAATTTCTGCAATTTTGCCCCAAAATAATTGAAATTTCTGCAATTTTGCCCCAAAATAAGGGAAATTTCTGGAATTTTGCCCCAAAATAAGTGGAATTTCTGAGTTTTGCCCCAAAATAAGGAGAAATTCTGTCTTTTTGCCCCAACATATAAGGAATTTCTGCCTTTTTGCCACACAATTAGGAAAATTTCTGCAATTTTGCTCCAAAATACGGAGAATTTCTGTTTTTCTGCCCGAAAATAAGGGGAATGTTTACCTTTTCCGACAAAAAAAGGAAATTTCTTCATTTTTGCCCCAAAATAAGAGGAATTTCTGCCTTTTTACCTTAAAATGAGTATAATTTCTGCCTTTTTACCCTAAAATAAATGGAATTTCTGTATTTTGCCCCAAAATAAAAGGAATTTTTGAATTTTGCCCTGAAATAAGTGAAATTTCTGCAATTTTGCCCCAAAATAAAGGAAATTTCTGCCTTTTTGCCACAAAATAAGGGGAATTCTGCCTTTTGCCCCAAAGTATAGGTAATTTCTGCCTATTTGCCCCAAAATAAGAAAAATTTCTGCAATTTTGTACCAAAATAAAAGAAATTTCTGCATTTTGCCCCAAAATAAGAGAAATTTGTGCCTTTTTTCCCTGAAATAAGTGAAATTTCTGCAATTTTGCCCCATAATAAGGGAAATTTCTGCAATTTTTCCTTAAAGTAAAGGAAATTTCTGCAATTTTGTCCCAAATAAGGGGAATATCTGACTTTTTGCCCTTGAAAAACAGAGATTTTCTTTTTTTTTTGCACCAAAATAAGGAGAATTTCAGCACTTTTGCTTTAAAATTATGAGAATTTCTGCAATTTTGCTTCAAAATATGGGGAATTTCTGCCTTTTAGCCCCAAAATAAAGGGAATTTCTGAATTTTTCCCCAATATTAGGAGAATATCTGCATTTTACCTCTAAATAAGGGGAATTTCTGCATTTTGCCCCAAAATATGGAGAATTTCTGCCTTTTTGTTCCAAAATAAGGGGAATTTCTTCAATTTTGTACCAAAATAAAAGAAATTTCTGCTTTTTACCCCAAAATAAAAGTAATTTCTGACTTTTTGCCCTGAAATAAATGAAATTTCTGCAATTTTGCCCCAAAATAAGGGAAATTTGTGCCTTTTTGCCCCAAAATGAGGGGAATTTCTGCCTTTTAACCCCAAAATATAGGGAATTTCAGCATTTTACCTCAAAATAAGGGGAATTTCAGCCTTTTTGCACCAAAATATGTGGAATTTCTGCATTTGCCACAAAATAAGAAAAATTTCTGCAATTCTGTATCAAAATAAAAGAAATTTCTAAAATTTTACCCCAAAATAAGGGAAATTTCTGATTTTTGCCCCGAAATAAGGAGAATTTCTGTATTTTTGCCCCAAAATAAAGGGAATTTCTGCTTTTTTGCCCCAAAATTAGGAAAGTTTCTTCAATTTTGCTTCAAAATACAGAGAATTTCTCCCTCTTTTCCCAAAAATAAGAGGAACTTCTGCTGATTTGCCCCAAATAAAGGGAATTTCTGCATTTTTGCCCCAATATTAGGGGAGTTTCTGCAATGTTGCTTCAAAATACAGGGAATTTCTGCCTCTTTTCTCGAAAATAAAAGGAACTTCTGCTGATTTGCCCCAAATAAAGGGAATTTCTTCATTTTTGCCCCAATATTAGGGGAATTTCATCAATTTTGCTCCAAAATACGCGGAATTTTTGCCTTTTTGCCCGAAATTAAGGGGATTTTCTGCCTTTTTGCCACCAAACAAGAAAAATTTCTGCAATTTTATCCCAAAATAAGGGAAATTTCTGCCTTTTTGCCCCCAAATAAGGGGAATTTCTGCCTTTTTGCCCTGAAATATGTGAAATGTCTGCAATTTTACCCCAAAATAAGGTGAATTTCTGCCTTTTTGCCCCAAAATAAAGGAAATTTCTATTTATTGTCCCCAAATAGGGGAAATTTCTGCAATTTTGCTTTAAATTAAAAAAAATTCTGCAATTTTTCCCCATAATAAAGGAATTTTCTGCAATTTTGCCCCAAAATAAAGGAAATTTCTATTTTTTGTCCCCAAATAGGGTAAATTTCTGCAATTTTGCTCTAAATTAAGGGGAATTTCTGCATTTGCCCCAAAATAAGGGGAATTTCTGCCTTTTTGCCTCAAAACAAAGAAAATTACTGCATTTTTTACACCAAAATTAGGTGAATTTCTGGAATTTTGCTCCAAAATACAGGGATTTTCTGCCTTATTCGCCGAAAATAAGGGGAATTTCTGCCATTTTGCCGCAAAATAAGTGAAATTTCTGCAGTTTTACCCCAAAATAAGGGGAATTTCTGACTTTTGCCCCAAAATAAGGGGAATTTCTCCCTTTTTGCCCCAAAATAAAGGAAATTTCAGCCTTTTTACCTAAAAATAAGTGAAATTTCTGCAATTTTGCACCAAATAGGTGAAATTTCTTCAATTTTGCCCCAAAATAAGGGAAATTTCTGCCTTTTTGCCTCCAAATAAGGGGAATTTTAGCATTTTTACCTCAAAATGAGAAAAATTTCTGCATTTTGCCACAAAATAAGGGGAATTTTAGCATTTTTACCTCAAAATAAGGAAAATTTCTGCATTTTTGCCACAAAATATTAGGAATTTCTGCCTTTTTGCCCCAAAATAAGGAAAATGTCTGCCTTTTTCCCCTGAAATAAGTGAAATTTCTGCAATATTGCCCCAAAATAAGTGAAATTTCTGCAATTTTGCCCCAAAATAATGGAAATTTCTGGAATTTTGCCCCAAGATAAGGAGAATTTCTCTCTTTTTGCCCCAACATATAGGGAATTTCTGCCTTTTTGCATCACAATTAGGGGAATTTCTGAAATTTTGCTCCAAAATACGATGAATTTCTGCCTTTTTGTCCGAAAATAACGGGAATGCATAACTTTTTGCCATAAAAGAGAAAAATTTCTTCATTTTTGCTCCAAAATAAGAAGAATTTCTGCTTTTTTGCCTCTAAATAAGTGGAATTTCTGTCTTTTTCCCCCAAAAGAAAGGGAATTTCTGTCTCTTTTGCCCCAAAATAAGTAGAATTTCTGACTTATTACCATGAAATAAGGGAAATTTCTGCAATTTTGCCCCAAAATAAGGGGAATTTCTCACTTTTTGACCCAAAATAAATAAAATTTCAGCCTTTTTACCTGAAAATAAGTGAAATTTCTGCAATTTTGATTTAAATAAGGGAAATTTCTGCAATTTTGCCCCAAAATAACGTAAATTCCTGCAATTTTGCCACAAAATAAAGAAAATTTCTGGAATTGTGCCCCAAAATAAAGGGAATTTCTGCCTTTTCCCCAAAATTAGGGGAATTTCTGCAATTTTGCTCCAAAATACGGGGAATTTCTGCCTTTTTGCCCAAAAATAATGGGAATGCATACCTTTTTGCCATAAAAAGGGAAATTTCTTCATTTTTGCTCCAAAATAAGGGGAATTTCTGCCTTTTTTGCTACAAAATAAGGGGAATTTCTGACTCTTTATCCTGAAATAAGTGAAATTTCTGCAATTTTGCCCCAAAATAAGGAAAATTTCTGCCTTTTTGCCCCCAAATAAGGAGGATTTCAGCCTTTTTACCTCAAAATAAGAGGAATTTCTGCATTTTTGCCACAAAATATTAAGAATTTCTTCATTTTTGCCCAAAAATAAGGAAAATTTCTGCCCTTTTCCCTGAAATAAGTGAAATTTCTGCAATTTTGCCCCAAAATAAGTGAAATTTCTGCAATTTTGCCCAAAAATAAGGGAAATTTCTGGAATTTTGCCCCAAAATAAAGGGAATTTCTGAGTTTTGCCCCAAAATAAGGAGAATTTCTGTCTTTTTGCCCCAACATATAGGGAATTTCTGCCTTATTGCCCCAAAATTAGGGGAATTTCTGCAATTTTGCTCCAAAATACACGGAATTTCTGCCTTTTTGCCCGAAAATAAGGGGAATGCATAACTTTTTTCCATAAAAGAGAAAAATTTCTTAATTTTTGCTCCAAAATAAGAAGAATTTCTGCTTTTTGCCTTTAAATAAGTGAAATTTCTGTCTTTTTTTCCCAAAACAAAGGGAATTTCTGTTTTTTTTGCCCCAAAATAAGATAAATTTCTGACTTATTACCATGAAATAAGTAAAATTTCTGCAATTTTGCCCCAAAACAAAGAAAATTTCTGCCTTTTTGCCCTGAAATATGTGAAATTTCTGCAATTTTACCCCAAAATAAGGTGAATTTCTGCCTTTTTGCCCCAAAATAATGGGAATTTCTGCCTTTTTGCCCCAAAATAACAAAAATTTTTGCTTTTTTTCTCTGAAATAAGTGAAATTTCTGCAATTTTGCCCTAAAGTAAGGGAAATTTCTGCAATTTTTCCCCATAATAAGAAAAATGTCTGCAATTTTGCCCCAAAATAAAGGGAAATTCTCCCTTTTTGACCCAAAATATAGGAAATTTCAGCCTTTGTACCTGAAAATAAGTGAAATTTCTGCAATTTTGCCTTAAATAAGAGAAATTTCTGCCATTTTGCCCCAAAATAAGGTAAATTCCTGCAATTTTGCCCCAAAATAAAGGAAATTTCTGGAATTGTGCCCCAAAATAAGGGGAATTTCTGATTTTTGCCTCAAAATAAAGGAAAATTCTGGAATTTTGCCCCAAATTAGGGGAATTTCTGCAATTTTGCTCCAAAATACGGGAAATTTCTGCCTTTTTGCCAGAAAATAATGGGAATGCATACCTTTTTGCCATAAAAAGGGAAATTTCTTCATTTTTGCTCCAAAATAAGGGGAATTTCTGCCGTTTTTGCTACAAAATAAGGTCAATTTCTGACTCATTATCCTGAAATAAGTGAAATTTCTGCAATTTTGCCCCAAAATAAAAAAAATTTCTGCCTTTTTGCCCCCAAATAAAGAGGATTTCATCCTTTTTACCTCAAAATAAGAGAAATTTTTGCATTTTTGCCACAAAATATTAAGAATTTCTTCATTTTTCTCCCAAAATAAGGAAAATTTCAGCCTTTTTTCCCTAAAATAAGTGAAATTCCTGAAATTTTGCCCCAAAATAAGTGAAATTTCTGCAATTTTGCACCAAAACATAGGAAATTTCTGGAATTTTGCCCCAAAATAAGGGGAATTTCTGAGTTTTGCCCCAAAATAAGGATAATTTCTGTCTTTTTGTCCCAACATATAGGGAATTTCTGCCTTTTTGCCCCACAATTAGGGGAATTTCTGCAATTTTGCTCCAAAATACAAGGAATTTCTGCCTTTTTGCTCGAAAATAAGGGGAATGCATAACTTTTTGCCATAAAAAAAAATTTCTTCATTTTTGCTCCAAAATAAGAAGAATTTCTGCTTTTTTGCCTCTAAATAAGTGGAATTTCTGTCTTTTTTTCCAAAAACAAAGGGAATTTCTGTCTTTTTTGCCCCAAAATAAGAAAAATTTCTGACTTATTACCATAAAATAAGTAAAATTTCTGCAATTTTGCCAGAAAACAAGGGAAATTTCTGCCTTTTTGCCCTGAAATATGTGAAATTTCTGCAATTTTACCCCAAAATAAGGTGAATTTCTGCCTTTTTGCCCCAAAATAATGGGAATTTCTGCCTTTTTGCCCCAAAATAACAAACATTTTATCTTTTTTTCTCTGAAATAAGTGAAATTTCTGCAATTTTGCCTTAATTAAAGGAAATTTCTGCAATTTTGCCCCAAAATAAGGTAAATTCCTGCAATTTTGCCCCAAAATAAAGGAAATTTCTAGAATTGTGCCCCAAAATAAGAAGAATTTCTGATTTTTGCCCTGAAATAATGGGAATTTCTGCCTTTTGCCCCAAAATTAGGGGAATTTCTGCAAGTTTGCTCCAAAATACGGGGAATTTCTGCCTTTTTGCGAGAAAATAATGGGAATGCATACCTTTTTGCCATAAAACGGGAAATTTCTTCATTTTTGCTTCAAAATAAGGGGAATTTCTGCCTTTTTTGCTACAAAATAAGGGGAATTTCTGACTCATTATCCTGAATTAAGTGAAATTTCTGCAATTTTGCCTTAAAATAAGGAAAATTTCTGCTTTTTTGCCCCCAAATAAGGAGGATTTCAGCCTTTTTACCTCAAAATAAGAAGAATTTCTGCATTTTTGCCACAAAATATTAAGAATTTCTTCATTTTTGCCCCAAAATAAGGAAAATTTCTGCATTTTTTTCCCTGAAATAAGTGAAATTTCTGCAATTTTGCCCCAAAATAAGTGAAATTTCTGCAATTTTGCCCCAAAATAAGGGAAATTTCTGGAATTTTGCCCCAAAATATAGGGAATTTCTGAGTTTTGCCCCAAAATAAGGAGAATTTCTGTCTTTTTTCCCCAACATATAGGGAATTTCTGCTTTTTTGCCCCACTATTAGGGGAATTTCTGCAATTTTGCTCCAAAATACAGGGAATTTCTGCCTTTTTGCCCGAGAATAAGGGGGATGAATAACTTTTTGCCATAAAAGAGGAAAATTTCTTCATTTTTGCTCCAAAATAAGAAGAATTTCGGTTTTTTGCCTCTAAATAAGTGGAATTTCTGTCTTTTTTTCCAAAAACAAAAAGAATTTATGTCTTTTTTGCCCCAAAATAAGAAAAATTTCTGACTTATTACCATGAAATAAGTAAAATTTCTGCAATTTTGCCCCAAAACAAGGGAAATTTCTGCCTTTTTGCCATGAAATATGTGAAATATCTGGTTTTTACCCCAAAATAAGGTGAATTTCTGCCTTTTTGCCCAAAAATAATGGGATTTTCTGCCTTTTTGCCCCAAAATAACAAAAATTTTTGCTTTTTTTCTCTGAAATAAGTGAAATTTCTGCAATTTTGCCCTGAAATAAGGTTAATTTCTGCAATTTTTCCCCATAATAAGGGAAATTTCTGCAATTTTGCCCCAAAATAAAGGGAATTTCTCATTTTTGCCCCAAAATATAAGAAATTTCAGCCTTTTTACCTGGAAATAAGTGAAATTTCTGCAATTTTGCCCCAAATAAAGGAAATTTCTGCAATTTTGCCTTAAAATAAGGTAAATTCCTGCAATTTTGCCCCAAAATAAAGGAAACTTCTTGAATTTAGCCCCAAAATAAGGGTAATTTCTGATTTTTGCCCCAAAATAAAGGGAATTTCTGCCTTTTGCCCCAAAATTAGGAGAATTTCTGCAAATTTGCTCCAAAATACAGGAAATTTCTGCTTTTTTGCTCGAACATAATGGGAATGCATACCTTTTTGCCATAAAAAAGGAAATTTCTTCATTTTTGCTCCTAAATAAGGGGAATTTCTGCATTTTGCCTCTAAATAAGTGTAATTTCTGTCTTTTTCCCCCAAAACAAAGGGAATTTCTGTCTTTTTTGCCCCAAAATAAAGGGAATTTCTGACTTATTACCCTGAAATAAGTGAAATTTCTGAAATTTTGCCCCTAAATAAGAAAAATTCCTGCCTTTTTGCCCCATAAAAGGGGAATTTTAGCCTTTTTACCTCAAAATAATGGGAATTTCTGCATTTTTGCCACAAAATATTAGGAATTTCTGCCTTTTCGCCCCAAAATAAGGAAAATTTCTGCCTTTTTTCCCTAAAATAAGTGAAATTTCTGAAATTTTGCCCCAAAATAAGTGAAATTTCTGCAATTTTGCCCCAAAATAAGGGAAATTTCTGCAATTTTGCCCCAAAATAAGTGGAATTTCTGAGTTTTGCCCCAAAATATAGAGAATTTCTGTCTTTTTGCCCCAACATATAGGGAATTTCTGCATTTTTGCCCAACTATTATGGGAATTTCTGCAATTTTGCCCCAAAATACGGGGAATTTCTGCCTTTTTGCCCGAAAATAATAAGAATGCATACCTTTTTGCCTTACAAAAAAGAAATTTCTTCATTTTTGCTCCAAAATAACGGGAATTTCTGCTTTTTGCCTCTAAATATGTGGAATGTCTGTCTTTTCCCCCAAAACAAAGGGATTTTCTGTCTTTGTTGCCCCAAAATAAGGGGAATTTCTGACTTATTACCCTGAAATAAGTGAAATTTCTGCAATTTTGCCCCAAAATAAGGGAAATTTCTGCCTTTTTGCCCCCAAATAAGGGGAATTTCAGCCTTTTTACCTCAAAATAAGGAGAATTTCTGCATTTTTGCCACAAGATATTAGAAATTTCTGACTTTTTGCCCCAAAATAAGGAAAATTTCTGCCTTTTTTCCCTGAAATAAGTGAAATTTCTGCAATTTTGCCCCAAAATAAAAGAAATTTCTGGAATTTTGCCCCAAAATAAGGGGAATTTCTGAGTTTTGCCCCAAAATAAGGAGAATTTCTGTCTTTTTGCCCCAACATATAGGGAATTTCTGCCAATTTGCCCCACAATTAGGGGAATTTCTGCAATTTTGCTCCAAAATACAGGGAATTTCTGCCTTTTTTTCCCGAAAATAAGGGGAATGTATACCTTTTCCCACAAAAAGGGGAAATTTCTTCATTTTTGCCCCAAAATAAGAGGAATTTCTGCCTTTTTAGCCAAAAATAAAAGGAATTTCTGTCTTTTTGCCCCAAAATAAAAGGAATTTTTGAATTATGCCCTGAAATAAGTAAAATTTCTGCTATTTTGCCCCAAAATAAGTGAAATTTCTGCAATTTTGCCCCAAAATAAGGGAAATTTCTGGAATTTTGCCCCAAAATAAGTGGAATTTCTGAGTTTTGCCCCAAAATAAGGAGAATTTCTGTCTTTTTGTCTCAACATATATGGAATTTCTGCCTTTTTGCCCCACAATTAGGAAAATTTTTGCAATTTTGCTTTAAAATATGGGAAATTTCTGCTTTTTTGCCCGAAAATAAGGGAATGTTTACCTTATGCCACAAAAAAGGGAAATTTCTTCATTTTTGCCCCAAAATAAGAGGAATTTCTGCCTTTTTTCCTAAAAATAATTGAAATTTCTGCCTTTTTACCCAAAAATATAAGGAATTTCTGTATTTTTACCCGAAAATAAAAGGAATTTTTGAATTTTGCCCAGAAATAAGTGAAATTTCTGCAATTTTGCTCTAAAATTAGGGAAATTTCTGCTTTTTTGCCGCAAAATAAGGGGAATTTCTGTCTTTTTGCCCCAAAATAAAGGGAATTTCAGCTTTGTTACCTAATGATAAGGGGAATGTCTGCCTTTTTGCCCTAAAATATGGAGAATTTCTGTATTTTCTCCCAAAATAAAGAAATTTTCTGCAATTTTGTACCAAAATAAAAGTAATTTCTGCCTTTTTGCCCCAAAATAAGAGAAATTTCTGCGTTTTTTCCCTGAAATAAGTGAAATTTCTGTAATTTTGCCCAAAAATATAGGAGATTTCTGCAATTTTGCCCCAAAATAAAGGACATTTCTTGAATTTTGCCCCAAAATAAGGGGAATATCTGACTTTTTGCCCTGAAATAAGGAGAATTTCTTTGTTTTTGCCCCAAAATAATGTGAATTTCTGCATTTTCCCTCAAAATTAGTGGAATATGTGAAATTTTGCTCCAAAATACGGGGAATTTCTGCCTTATTGCACCAAAATAAAGGGAATTTCTGCATTTTTGCACCAATATAAGTGAAATTTCTGAAATGTTGCTACAAAATACGGAGAATTTCTGCCTTATTGCCCGAAATAAAGTGGAATATCTGCCTTTTTGCCCTGAAATATTTGAAATTTCTGCAATTTTACACCAAAATAAGGGGAATTTCTTTTTTTGGCCCTAAAATTAGGAGAATTTCTGCTTTTTGCCCCAAAATAAGGCAAATTTCTGACTTTTTGCCATGAAATAAGTGAAATTTCTGAAATTTTGCCCCAAAATAAGGTGAATTTCTTCCATTTTGCCACAAAATATGGGGAATTTCTGCCTTATTGCCTCCAAATAAGGAAAATTTCTGCTTTTCTGCCCCAATTAACAGGAATTTCTGCCTTTTTGCCACAAAGTAAAGGGAATTTCTGCCTTTTTGCCCCAAAATAAGGGGAATTTCAGCATTTTTACCTCAAATAAGGGGAATTTCTGCCTTTTGCCCCACAATATGGGGAATTTCTGCCTTTTTGTTCCAAAACAAGAAAAATTTCTTCAATTTTGTACCAAAATAAAAGAAATTTCTGATTTTTGCCCCAAAATAAAAGGAATTTCTGACTTTTTGTCCTGAAATAAATGAAATTTCTGCAATTTTGCCCAAAAATAAAGAAAAATTTGTGCCTTTTTGCCACAAAATATAAAAAATTTCTGCCTTCTTGCCACAAAATAAAAAAAATTTCTGCAATTCTGTACCAAAATAAAAGAAAATTCTAAAATTTTGCCCCAAAATAAGGGAAATTTCTGATTTTTGCCCCGAAATAAGGAGAATTTCTGTATTTTTGCCCCAAAATAAAGGGAATTTCTGCCTTTTTGCCCAAATTTAGGGGAGTTTCTGCAATTTTGCTTCAAAATACAGGGAATTTCTGCCTCTTTTCCCGAAAATAAGGGGAACTTCTGCTGATTTGCCCCAAATAAAGGGAATTTCTGCATTTTTGCCCCAATATTAGGGGAATTTCTGCAATTTTGCTCCAAAATACGGGGAATTTATGCCTTTTTGCCCGAAATTAAAGGGATTTTCTGCCTTTTTGCCCCCAAACAAGGGAAATTTCTGCAATTTTATCTCAAAATAATGGGAATTTCTGCCTTTATACCCCCAAATAAGGGGAATTTTTGCCTTTTTGCCCTGAAATATGTGAAATGTCTGACATTTTACCCCAAAATAAGGTGAATTTCTGTCTTTTTGCCTCAAAATAATGGGAATTTCTGCCTTTTTGCCCAGAAATAAGAAAAATTTTTGTTTTTTTTTTTGTGAAATAAGTGAAATTTCCGCAATTTTGCCTTAAAATAAAAGGAATTTCTGCAATTTTTCCCCATAATAAAGAAATTTTCTGCAATTTTGCCCCAAAATAAACGGAATTTCTGTTTTTTGTCCCCAAATAAGGGAAATTTCTGCAATATTGCCCTAAAATAAGGGGAATTTCTGCTTTTTGCCCCAAAATAAAAGGAATTTCTGCCTTTTTGCCCCAAAACAAAGAAAATTACTGCATGTTTTACCCCAAAATTAGGTTAATTTCTGCAATTCTGCTCCAAAATACAAGATTTTTCTGCATTTTTCGCCGAAAATAAGGGGAATTTTTGCCATTTTGCCGTGAAATAAGTGAAATTTTTGCAGTTTTACCCCAAAGTAAGGGGAATTTCTGCCTTTTTGCCCTAAAATTAGAGGAATTTCTGCAATTTTGCTCCAAAATATGGGGAATTTCTGTCTTTTTGCCCCAAAATAAGGGAAATTTCTGCCTTTTTGCCCCCAAATAAGGGGAATTCAGCCTTTTTACCTCAAAATAAAGGGAATTTCTGAATTTTTCCTCCAAAATTAGGAAAATTTCTGCCTTTTTTCCCTGAAATAAGTGAAATTTCTGCAATTTTGTCCCAAAATAATTGAAATTTCTGCAATTTTGCCCCAAAATAAGGGAAATTTCTGGAATTTGCCCCAAAATAAGTGGAATTTCTGAGTTTTGCCCCAAAATAAGGAGGAATTCTGTATTTTTGCCCCAACAAATAGGGAATTTCTGCCTTTTTGCCCCACAATTAGGGGAATTTCTGCAATTTTGCTCCAAAATACTTAAAATTTCTGCTTTTTTTTCTCGAAAATAAATGGAATGTATACCTTTTCCCACAAAAAAGGGAAATTTCTTCATTTTTGCCCCAAAAAAAGAGGAATTCCTGCCTTTTTACCTCAAAATAAGTGAAATTTCTGCCTTTTTACCGAAAATTAAACGGAATTTCTTTCTATTTGCCGCAAAATAAAAGGAATTTTTGAATTATGCCCTGAAATAAGTGAAATTTCTGCAATTTTGCCCCAAAATAAGGGAAATTTCTGCCTTTTTGCCACAAAATAAAAGGAATTTCTGCATTTCTGCCACAAAATATTAGGAATTTCTGCCTTTTTGCCCCAAAATAAGAAAAATTTCTGCCTTTTTTCCCTGAAAAAAGTGAAATTTCTGCAATTTTGCCCCAAAATAATTGAAATTTCTGCAATTTTGCCCCAAAATAAGGGAAATTTCTGGAATTTTGCCCCAAAATAAGTGGAATTTCTGAGTTTTGCCCCAAAATAAGGAGAAATTCTGTCTTTTTGCCCCAACATATAAGGAATTTCTGCCTTTTTGCCACACAATTAGGAAAATTTCTGCAATTTTGCTCCAAAATACGGAGAATTTCTGTTTTTCTGCCCGAAAATAAGGGGAATGTTTACCTTTTCCGACAAAAAAAGGAAATTTCTTCATTTTTGCCCCAAAATAAGAGGAATTTCTGCCTTTTTACCTTAAAATGAGTATAATTTCTGCCTTTTTACCCTAAAATAAATGGAATTTCTGTATTTTGCCCCAAAATAAAAGGAATTTTTGAATTTTGCCCTGAAATAAGTGAAATTTCTGCAATTTTGCCCCAAAATAAAGGAAATTTCTGCCTTTTTGCCACAAAATAAGGGGAATTCTGCCTTTTGCCCCAAAGTATAGGTAATTTCTGCCTATTTGCCCCAAAATAAGAAAAATTTCTGCAATTTTGTACCAAAATAAAAGAAATTTCTGCATTTTGCCCCAAAATAAGAGAAATTTGTGCCTTTTTTCCCTGAAATAAGTGAAATTTCTGCAATTTTGCCCCATAATAAGGGAAATTTCTGCAATTTTTCCTTAAAGTAAAGGAAATTTCTGCAATTTTGTCCCAAATAAGGGGAATATCTGACTTTTTGCCCTTGAAAAACAGAGATTTTCTTTTTTTTTTGCACCAAAATAAGGAGAATTTCAGCCCTTTTGCTTTAAAATTATGAGAATTTCTGCAATTTTGCTTCAAAATATGGGGAATTTCTGCCTTTTAGCCCCAAAATAAAGGGAATTTCTGAATTTTTCCCCAATATTAGGAGAATATCTGCATTTTACCTCTAAATAAGGGGAATTTCTGCATTTTGCCCCAAAATATGGAGAATTTCTGCCTTTTTGTTCCAAAATAAGGGGAATTTCTTCAATTTTGTACCAAAATAAAAGAAATTTCTGCTTTTTACCCCAAAATAAAAGTAATTTCTGACTTTTTGCCCTGAAATAAATGAAATTTCTGCAATTTTGCCCCAAAATAAGGGAAATTTGTGCCTTTTTGCCCCAAAATGAGGGGAATTTCTGCCTTTTAACCCCAAAATATAGGGAATTTCAGCATTTTACCTCAAAATAAGGGGAATTTCAGCCTTTTTGCACCAAAATATGTGGAATTTCTGCATTTGCCACAAAATAAGAAAAATTTCTGCAATTCTGTACCAAAATAAAAGAAATTTCTAAAATTTTACCCCAAAATAAGGGAAATTTCTGATTTTTGCCCCGAAATAAGGAGAATTTCTGTATTTTTGCCCCAAAATAAAGGGAATTTCTGCTTTTTTGCCCCAAAATTAGGAAAGTTTCTTCAATTTTGCTTCAAAATACAGAGAATTTCTCCCTCTTTTCCCAAAAATAAGAGGAACTTCTGCTGATTTGCCCCAAATAAAGGGAATTTCTGCATTTTTGCCCCAATATTAGGGGAGTTTCTGCAATGTTGCTTCAAAATACAGGGAATTTCTGCCTCTTTTCTCGAAAATAAAAGGAACTTCTGCTGATTTGCCCCAAATAAAGGGAATTTCTTCATTTTTGCCCCAATATTAGGGGAATTTCATCAATTTTGCTCCAAAATACGCGGAATTTTTGCCTTTTTGCCCGAAATTAAGGGGATTTTCTGCCTTTTTGCCACCAAACAAGAAAAATTTCTGCAATTTTATCCCAAAATAAGGGAAATTTCTGCCTTTTTGCCCCCAAATAAGGGGAATTTCTGCCTTTTTGCCCTGAAATATGTGAAATGTCTGCAATTTTACCCCAAAATAAGGTGAATTTCTGCCTTTTTGCCCCAAAATAAAGGAAATTTCTATTTATTGTCCCCAAATAGGGGAAATTTCTGCAATTTTGCTTTAAATTAAAAAAAATTCTGCAATTTTTCCCCATAATAAAGGAATTTTCTGCAATTTTGCCCCAAAATAAAGGAAATTTCTATTTTTTGTCCCAAAATAGGGTAAATTTCTGCAATTTTGCTCTAAATTAAGGGGAATTTCTGCATTTGCCCCAAAATAAGGGGAATTTCTGCCTTTTTGCCTCAAAACAAAGAAAATTACTGCATTTTTTACACCAAAATTAGGTGAATTTCTGGAATTTTGCTCCAAAATACAGGGATTTTCTGCCTTATTCGCCGAAAATAAGGGGAATTTCTGCCATTTTGCCGCAAAATAAGTGAAATTTCTGCAGTTTTACCCCAAAATAAGGGGAATTTCTGACTTTTGCCCCAAAATAAGGGGAATTTCTCCCTTTTTGCCCCAAAATAAAGGAAATTTCAGCCTTTTTACCTAAAAATAAGTGAAATTTCTGCAATTTTGCACCAAATAGGTGAAATTTCTTCAATTTTGCCCCAAAATAAGGGAAATTTCTGCCTTTTTGCCTCCAAATAAGGGGAATTTTAGCATTTTTACCTCAAAATGAGAAAAATTTCTGCATTTTGCCACAAAATAAGGGGAATTTTAGCATTTTTACCTCAAAATAAGGAAAATTTCTGCATTTTTGCCACAAAATATTAGGAATTTCTGCCTTTTTGCCCCAAAATAAGGAAAATGTCTGCCTTTTTCCCCTGAAATAAGTGAAATTTCTGCAATATTGCCCCAAAATAAGTGAAATTTCTGCAATTTTGCCCCAAAATAATGGAAATTTCTGGAATTTTGCCCCAAGATAAGGAGAATTTCTCTCTTTTTGCCCCAACATATAGGGAATTTCTGCCTTTTTGCATCACAATTAGGGGAATTTCTGAAATTTTGCTCCAAAATACGATGAATTTCTGCCTTTTTGTCCGAAAATAACGGGAATGCATAACTTTTTGCCATAAAAGAGAAAAATTTCTTCATTTTTGCTCCAAAATAAGAAGAATTTCTGCTTTTTTGCCTCTAAATAAGTGGAATTTCTGTCTTTTTCCCCCAAAAGAAAGGGAATTTCTGTCTCTTTTGCCCCAAAATAAGTAGAATTTCTGACTTATTACCATGAAATAAGGGAAATTTCTGCAATTTTGCCCCAAAATAAGGGGAATTTCTCACTTTTTGACCCAAAATAAATAAAATTTCAGCCTTTTTACCTGAAAATAAGTGAAATTTCTGCAATTTTGATTTAAATAAGGGAAATTTCTGCAATTTTGCCCCAAAATAACGTAAATTCCTGCAATTTTGCCACAAAATAAAGAAAATTTCTGGAATTGTGCCCCAAAATAAAGGGAATTTCTGCCTTTTCCCCAAAATTAGGGGAATTTCTGCAATTTTGCTCCAAAATACGGGGAATTTCTGCCTTTTTGCCCAAAAATAATGGGAATGCATACCTTTTTGCCATAAAAAGGGAAATTTCTTCATTTTTGCTCCAAAATAAGGGGAATTTCTGCCTTTTTTGCTACAAAATAAGGGGAATTTCTGACTCTTTATCCTGAAATAAGTGAAATTTCTGCAATTTTGCCCCAAAATAAGGAAAATTTCTGCCTTTTTGCCCCCAAATAAGGAGGATTTCAGCCTTTTTACCTCAAAATAAGAGGAATTTCTGCATTTTTGCCACAAAATATTAAGAATTTCTTCATTTTTGCCCAAAAATAAGGAAAATTTCTGCCCTTTTTCCCTGAAATAAGTGAAATTTCTGCAATTTTGCCCCAAAATAAGTGAAATTTCTGCAATTTTGCCCAAAAATAAGGGAAATTTCTGGAATTTTGCCCCAAAATAAAGGGAATTTCTGAGTTTTGCCCCAAAATAAGGAGAATTTCTGTCTTTTTGCCCCAACATATAGGGAATTTCTGCCTTATTGCCCCAAAATTAGGGGAATTTCTGCAATTTTGCTCCAAAATACACGGAATTTCTGCCTTTTTGCCCGAAAATAAGGGGAATGCATAACTTTTTGCCATAAAAGAGGAAAATTTCTTAATTTTTGCTCCAAAATAAGAAGAATTTCTGCTTTTTGCCTTTAAATAAGTGAAATTTCTGTCTTTTTTTCCCAAAACAAAGGGAATTTCTGTTTTTTTTGCCCCAAAATAAGATAAATTTCTGGCTTATTACCATGAAATAAGTAAAATTTCTGCAATTTTGCCCCAAAACAAAGAAAATTTCTGCCTTTTTGCACTGAAATATGTGAAATTTCTGCAATTTTACCCCAAAATAAGGTGAATTTCTGCCTTTTTGCCCCAAAATAATGGGAATTTCTGCCTTTTTGCCCCAAAATAACAAAAATTTTTGCTTTTTTTCTCTGAAATAAGTGAAATTTCTGCAATTTTGCCCTAAAGTAAGGGAAATTTCTGCAATTTTTCCCCATAATAAGAAAAATGTCTGCAATTTTGCCCCAAAATAAAGGGAAATTCTCCCTTTTTGACCCAAAATATAGGAAATTTCAGCCTTTGTACCTGAAAATAAGTGAAATTTCTGCAATTTTGCCTTAAATAAGAGAAATTTCTGCCATTTTGCCCCAAAATAAGGTAAATTCCTGCAATTTTGCCCCAAAATAAAGGAAATTTCTGGAATTGTGCCCCAAAATAAGGGGAATTTCTGATTTTTGCCTCAAAATAAAGGAAAATTCTGGAATTTTGCCCCAAATTAGGGGAATTTCTGCAATTTTGCTCCAAAATACGGGAAATTTCTGCCTTTTTGCCAGAAAATAATGGGAATGCATACCTTTTTGCCATAAAAAGGGAAATTTCTTCATTTTTGCTCCAAAATAAGGGGAATTTCTGCCGTTTTTGCTACAAAATAAGGTCAATTTCTGACTCATTATCCTGAAATAAGTGAAATTTCTGCAATTTTGCCCCAAAATAAAAAAAATTTCTGCCTTTTTGCCCCCAAATAAAGAGGATTTCATCCTTTTTACCTCAAAATAAGAGAAATTTTTGCATTTTTGCCACAAAATATTAAGAATTTCTTCATTTTTCCCCCAAAATAAGGAAAATTTCAGCCTTTTTTCCCTAAAATAAGTGAAATTTCTGAAATTTTGCCCCAAAATAAGTGAAATTTCTGCAATTTTGCACCAAAATATAGGAAATTTCTGGAATTTTGCCCCAAAATAAGGGGAATTTCTGAGTTTTGCCCCAAAATAAGGATAATTTCTGTCTTTTTGTCCCAACATATAGGGAATTTCTGCCTTTTTGCCCCACAATTAGGGGAATTTCTGCAATTTTGCTCCAAAATACAAGGAATTTCTGCCTTTTTGCTCGAAAATAAGGGGAATGCATAACTTTTTGCCATAAAAAAAAATTTCTTCATTTTTGCTCCAAAATAAGAAGAATTTCTGCTTTTTTGCCTCTAAATAAGTGGAATTTCTGTCTTTTTTTCCCAAAACAAAGGGAATTTCTGTTTTTTTTGCCCCAAAATAAGATAAATTTCTGACTTATTACCATGAAATAAGTAAAATTTCTGCAATTTTGCCCCAAAACAAAGAAAATTTCTGCCTTTTTGCCCTGAAATATGTGAAATTTCTGCAATTTTACCCCAAAATAAGGTGAATTTCTGCCTTTTTGCCCCAAAATAATGGGAATTTCTGCCTTTTTGCCCCAAAATAACAAAAATTTTTGCTTTTTTTCTCTGAAATAAGTGAAATTTCTGCAATTTTGCCCTAAAGTAAGGGAAATTTCTGCAATTTTTCCCCATAATAAGAAAAATGTCTGCAATTTTGCCCCAAAATAAAGGGAAATTGTCCCTTTTTGACCCAAAATATAGGAAATTTCAGCCTTTGTACCTGAAAATAAGTGAAATTTCTGCAATTTTGCCTTAAATAAGAGAAATTTCTGCCATTTTGCCCCAAAATAAGGTAAATTCCTGCAATTTTGCCCCAAAATAAAGGAAATTTCTGGAATTGTGCCCCAAAATAAGGGGAATTTCTGATTTTTGCCTCAAAATAAAGGAAAATTCTGGAATTTTGCCCCAAATTAGGGGAATTTCTGCAATTTTGCTCCAAAATACGGGAAATTTCTGCCTTTTTGCCAGAAAATAATGGGAATGCATACCTTTTTGCCATAAAAAGGGAAATTTCTTCATTTTTGCTCCAAAATAAGGGGAATTTCTGCCGTTTTTGCTACAAAATAAGGTCAATTTCTGACTCATTATCCTGAAATAAGTGAAATTTCTGCAATTTTGCCCCAAAATAAAAAAAATTTCTGCCTTTTTGCCCCCAAATAAAGAGGATTTCATCCTTTTTACCTCAAAATAAGAGAAATTTTTGCATTTTTGCCACAAAATATTAAGAATTTCTTCATTTTTCCCCCAAAATAAGGAAAATTTCAGCCTTTTTTCCCTAAAATAAGTGAAATTTCTGAAATTTTGCCCCAAAATAAGTGAAATTTCTGCAATTTTGCACCAAAATATAGGAAATTTCTGGAATTTTGCCCCAAAATAAGGGGAATTTCTGAGTTTTGCCCCAAAATAAGGATAATTTCTGTCTTTTTGTCCCAACATATAGGGAATTTCTGCCTTTTTGCCCCACAATTAGGGGAATTTCTGCAATTTTGCTCCAAAATACAAGGAATTTCTGCCTTTTTGCTCGAAAATAAGGGGAATGCATAACTTTTTGCCATAAAAAAAAATTTCTTCATTTTTGCTCCAAAATAAGAAGAATTTCTGCTTTTTTGCCTCTAAATAAGTGGAATTTCTGTCTTTTTTTCCCAAAACAAAGGGAATTTCTGTTTTTTTTGCCCCAAAATAAGATAAATTTCTGACTTATTACCATGAAATAAGTAAAATTTCTGCAATTTTGCCCCAAAACAAAGAAAATTTCTGCCTTTTTGCCCTGAAATATGTGAAATTTCTGCAATTTTACCCCAAAATAAGGTGAATTTCTGCCTTTTTGCCCCAAAATAATGGGAATTTCTGCCTTTTTGCCCCAAAATAACAAAAATTTTTGCTTTTTTTCTCTGAAATAAGTGAAATTTCTGCAATTTTGCCCTAAAGTAAGGGAAATTTCTGCAATTTTTCCCCATAATAAGAAAAATGTCTGCAATTTTGCCCCAAAATAAAGGGAAATTGTCCCTTTTTGACCCAAAATATAGGAAATTTCAGCCTTTGTACCTGAAAATAAGTGAAATTTCTGCAATTTTGCCTTAAATAAGAGAAATTTCTGCCATTTTGCCCCAAAATAAGGTAAATTCCTGCAATTTTGCCCCAAAATAAAGGAAATTTCTGGAATTGTGCCCCAAAATAAGGGGAATTTCTGATTTTTGCCTCAAAATAAAGGAAAATTCTGGAATTTTGCCCCAAATTAGGGGAATTTCTGCAATTTTGCTCCAAAATACGGGAAATTTCTGCCTTTTTGCCAGAAAATAATGGGAATGCATACCTTTTTGCCATAAAAAGGGAAATTTCTTCATTTTTGCTCCAAAATAAGGGGAATTTCTGCCGTTTTTGCTACAAAATAAGGTCAATTTCTGACTCATTATCCTGAAATAAGTGAAATTTCTGCAATTTTGCCCCAAAATAAAAAAAATTTCTGCCTTTTTGCCCCCAAATAAAGAGGATTTCATCCTTTTTACCTCAAAATAAGAGAAATTTTTGCATTTTTGCCACAAAATATTAAGAATTTCTTCATTTTTCCCCAAAAATAAGGAAAATTTCAGCCTTTTTTCCCTAAAATAAGTGAAATTTCTGAAATTTTGCCCCAAAATAAGTGAAATTTCTGCAATTTTGCACCAAAATATAGGAAATTTCTGGAATTTTGCCCCAAAATAAGGGGAATTTCTGAGTTTTGCCCCAAAATAAGGATAATATCTGTCTTTTTGTCCCAACATATAGGGAATTTCTGCCTTTTTGCCCCACAATTAGGGGAATTTCTGCAATTTTGCTCCAAAATACAAGGAATTTCTGCCTTTTTGCTCGAAAATAAGGGGAATGCATAACTTTTTGCCATAAAAAAAAAATTTCTTCATTTTTGCTCCAAAATAAGAAGAATTTCTGCTTTTTTGCCTCTAAATAAGTGGAATTTCTGTCTTTTTTTCCAAAAACAAAGGGAATTTCTGTCTTTTTTGCCCCAAAATAAGAAAAATTTCTGACTTATTACCATAAAATAAGTAAAATTTCTGCAATTTTGCCAGAAAACAAGGGAAATTTCTGCCTTTTTGCCCTGAAATATGTGAAATTTCTGCAATTTTACCCCAAAATAAGGTGAATTTCTGCCTTTTTGCCCCAAAATAATGGGAATTTCTGCCTTTTTGCCCCCAAATAAGGGGAATTTCTGCCTTTTTGCCCTGAAATATGTGAAATGTCTGCAATTTTACCCCAAAATAAGGTGAATTTCTGCCTTTTTGCCCCAAAATAAAGGAAATTTCTATTTATTGTCCCCAAATAGGGGAAATTTCTGCAATTTTGCTTTAAATTAAAAAAAATTCTGCAATTTTTCCCCATAATAAAGGAATTTTCTGCAATTTTGCCCCAAAATAAAGGAAATTTCTATTTTTTGTCCCCAAATAGGGTAAATTTCTGCAATTTTGCTCTAAATTAAGGGGAATTTCTGCATTTGCCCCAAAATAAGGGGAATTTCTGCCTTTTTGCCTCAAAACAAAGAAAATTACTGCATTTTTTACACCAAAATTAGGTGAATTTCTGGAATTTTGCTCCAAAATACAGGGATTTTCTGCCTTATTCGCCGAAAATAAGGGGAATTTCTGCCATTTTGCCGCAAAATAAGTGAAATTTCTGCAGTTTTACCCCAAAATAAGGGGAATTTCTGACTTTTGCCCCAAAATAAGGGGAATTTCTCCCTTTTTGCCCCAAAATAAAGGAAATTTCAGCCTTTTTACCTAAAAATAAGTGAAATTTCTGCAATTTTGCACCAAATAGGTGAAATTTCTTCAATTTTGCCCCAAAATAAGGGAAATTTCTGCCTTTTTGCCTCCAAATAAGGGGAATTTTAGCATTTTTACCTCAAAATGAGAAAAATTTCTGCATTTTGCCACAAAATAAGGGGAATTTTAGCATTTTTACCTCAAAATAAGGAAAATTTCTGCATTTTTGCCACAAAATATTAGGAATTTCTGCCTTTTTGCCCCAAAATAAGGAAAATGTCTGCCTTTTTCCCCTGAAATAAGTGAAATTTCTGCAATATTGCCCCAAAATAAGTGAAATTTCTGCAATTTTGCCCCAAAATAATGGAAATTTCTGGAATTTTGCCCCAAGATAAGGAGAATTTCTCTCTTTTTGCCCCAACATATAGGGAATTTCTGCCTTTTTGCATCACAATTAGGGGAATTTCTGAAATTTTGCTCCAAAATACGATGAATTTCTGCCTTTTTGTCCGAAAATAACGGGAATGCATAACTTTTTGCCATAAAAGAGAAAAATTTCTTCATTTTTGCTCCAAAATAAGAAGAATTTCTGCTTTTTTGCCTCTAAATAAGTGGAATTTCTGTCTTTTTCCCCCAAAAGAAAGGGAATTTCTGTCTCTTTTGCCCCAAAATAAGTAGAATTTCTGACTTATTACCATGAAATAAGGGAAATTTCTGCAATTTTGCCCCAAAATAAGGGGAATTTCTCACTTTTTGACCCAAAATAAATAAAATTTCAGCCTTTTTACCTGAAAATAAGTGAAATTTCTGCAATTTTGATTTAAATAAGGGAAATTTCTGCAATTTTGCCCCAAAATAACGTAAATTCCTGCAATTTTGCCACAAAATAAAGAAAATTTCTGGAATTGTGCCCCAAAATAAAGGGAATTTCTGCCTTTTCCCCAAAATTAGGGGAATTTCTGCAATTTTGCTCCAAAATACGGGGAATTTCTGCCTTTTTGCCCAAAAATAATGGGAATGCATACCTTTTTGCCATAAAAAGGGAAATTTCTTCATTTTTGCTCCAAAATAAGGGGAATTTCTGCCTTTTTTGCTACAAAATAAGGGGAATTTCTGACTCTTTATCCTGAAATAAGTGAAATTTCTGCAATTTTGCCCCAAAATAAGGAAAATTTCTGCCTTTTTGCACCCAAATAAGGAGGATTTCAGCCTTTTTACCTCAAAATAAGAGGAATTTCTGCATTTTTGCCACAAAATATTAAGAATTTCTTCATTTTTGCCCAAAAATAAGGAAAATTTCTGCCCTTTTTCCCTGAAATAAGTGAAATTTCTGCAATTTTGCCCCAAAATAAGTGAAATTTCTGCAATTTTGCCCAAAAATAAGGGAAATTTCTGGAATTTTGCCCCAAAATAAAGGGAATTTCTGAGTTTTGCCCCAAAATAAGGAGAATTTCTGTCTTTTTGCCCCAACATATAGGGAATTTCTGCCTTATTGCCCCAAAATTAGGGGAATTTCTGCAATTTTGCTCCAAAATACACGGAATTTCTGCCTTTTTGCCCGAAAATAAGGGGAATGCATAACTTTTTGCCATAAAAGAGGAAAATTTCTTAATTTTTGCTCCAAAATAAGAAGAATTTCTGCTTTTTGCCTTTAAATAAGTGAAATTTCTGTCTTTTTTTCCCAAAACAAAGGGAATTTCTGTTTTTTTTTGCCCCAAAATAAGATAAATTTCTGACTTATTACCATGAAATAAGTAAAATTTCTGCAATTTTGCCCCAAAACAAAGAAAATTTCTGCCTTTTTGCCCTGAAATATGTGAAATTTCTGCAATTTTACCCCAAAATAAGGTGAATTTCTGCCTTTTTGCCCCAAAATAATGGGAATTTCTGCCTTTTTGCCCCAAAATAACAAAAATTTTTGCTTTTTTTCTCTGAAATAAGTGAAATTTCTGCAATTTTGCCCTAAAGTAAGGGAAATTTCTGCAATTTTTCCCCATAATAAGAAAAATGTCTGCAATTTTGCCCCAAAATAAAGGGAAATTCTCCCTTTTTGACCCAAAATATAGGAAATTTCAGCCTTTGTACCTGAAAATAAGTGAAATTTCTGCAATTTTGCCTTAAATAAGAGAAATTTCTGCCATTTTGCCCCAAAATAAGGTAAATTCCTGCAATTTTGCCCCAAAATAAAGGAAATTTCTGGAATTGTGCCCCAAAATAAGGGGAATTTCTGATTTTTGCCTCAAAATAAAGGAAAATTCTGGAATTTTGCCCCAAATTAGGGGAATTTCTGCAATTTTGCTCCAAAATACGGGAAATTTCTGCCTTTTTGCCAGAAAATAATGGGAATGCATACCTTTTTGCCATAAAAAGGGAAATTTCTTCATTTTTGCTCCAAAATAAGGGGAATTTCTGCCGTTTTTGCTACAAAATAAGGTCAATTTCTGACTCATTATCCTGAAATAAGTGAAATTTCTGCAATTTTGCCCCAAAATAAAAAAAATTTCTGCCTTTTTGCCCCCAAATAAAGAGGATTTCATCCTTTTTACCTCAAAATAAGAGAAATTTTTGCATTTTTGCCACAAAATATTAAGAATTTCTTCATTTTTCCCCCAAAATAAGGAAAATTTCAGCCTTTTTTCCCTAAAATAAGTGAAATTTCTGAAATTTTGCCCCAAAATAAGTGAAATTTCTGCAATTTTGCACCAAAATATAGGAAATTTCTGGAATTTTGCCCCAAAATAAGGGGAATTTCTGAGTTTTGCCCCAAAATAAGGATAATTTCTGTCTTTTTGTCCCAACATATAGGGAATTTCTGCCTTTTTGCCCCACAATTAGGGGAATTTCTGCAATTTTGCTCCAAAATACAAGGAATTTCTGCCTTTTTGCTCGAAAATAAGGGGAATGCATAACTTTTTGCCATAAAAAAAAATTTCTTCATTTTTGCTCCAAAATAAGAAGAATTTCTGCTTTTTTGCCTCTAAATAAGTGGAATTTCTGTCTTTTTTTCCAAAAACAAAGGGAATTTCTGTCTTTTTTGCCCCAAAATAAGAAAAATTTCTGACTTATTACCATAAAATAAGTAAAATTTCTGCAATTTTGCCAGAAAACAAGGGAAATTTCTGCCTTTTTGCCCTGAAATATGTGAAATGTCTGCAATTTTACCCCAAAATAAGGTGAATTTCTGCCTTTTTGCCCCAAAATAATGGGAATTTCTGCCTTTTTGCCCCAAAATAACAAACATTTTATCTTTTTTTCTCTGAAATAAGTGAAATTTCTCCAATTTTGCCTTAATTAAAGGAAATTTCTGCAATTTTGCCCCAAAATAAGGTAAATTCCTGCAATTTTGCCCCAAAATAAAGGAAATTTCTAGAATTGTGCCCCAAAATAAGAAGAATTTCTGATTTTTGCCCTGAAATAATGGGAATTTCTGCCTTTTGCCCCAAAATTAGGGGAATTTCTGCAAGTTTGCTCCAAAATACGGGGAATTTCTGCCTTTTTGCGAGAAAATAATGGGAATGCATACCTTTTTGCCATAAAACGGGAAATTTCTTCATTTTTGCTTCAAAATAAGGGGAATTTCTGCCTTTTTTGCTACAAAATAAGGGGAATTTCTGACTCATTATCCTGAATTAAGTGAAATTTCTGCAATTTTGCCTTAAAATAAGGAAAATTTCTGCTTTTTTGCCCCCAAATAAGGAGGATTTCAGCCTTTTTACCTCAAAATAAGAAGAATTTCTGCATTTTTGCCACAAAATATTAAGAATTTCTTCATTTTTGCCCCAAAATAAGGAAAATTTCTGCGTTTTTTTCCCTGAAATAAGTGAAATTTCTGCAATTTTGCCCCAAAATAAGTGAAATTTCTGCAATTTTGCCCCAAAATAAGGGAAATTTCTGGAATTTTGCCCCAAAATATAGGGAATTTCTGAGTTTTGCCCCAAAATAAGGAGAATTTCTGTCTTTTTTCCCCAACATATAGGGAATTTCTGCTTTTTTGCCCCACTATTAGGGGAATTTCTGCAATTTTGCTCCAAAATACAGGGAATTTCTGCCTTTTTGCCCGAGAATAAGGGGGATGAATAACTTTTTGCCATAAAAGAGGAAAATTTCTTCATTTTTGCTCCAAAATAAGAAGAATTTCGGTTTTTTGCCTCTAAATAAGTGGAATTTCTGTCTTTTTTTCCAAAAACAAAAAGAATTTATGTCTTTTTTGCCCCAAAATAAGAAAAATTTCTGACTTATTACCATGAAATAAGTAAAATTTCTGCAATTTTGCCCCAAAACAAGGGAAATTTCTGCCTTTTTGCCATGAAATATGTGAAATATCTGGTTTTTACCCCAAAATAAGGTGAATTTCTGCCTTTTTGCCCAAAAATAATGGGATTTTCTGCCTTTTTGCCCCAAAATAACAAAAATTTTTGCTTTTTTTCTCTGAAATAAGTGAAATTTCTGCAATTTTGCCCTGAAATAAGGTTAATTTCTGCAATTTTTCCCCATAATAAGGGAAATTTCTGCAATTTTGCCCCAAAATAAAGGGAATTTCTCATTTTTGCCCCAAAATATAAGAAATTTCAGCCTTTTTACCTGGAAATAAGTGAAATTTCCGCAATTTTGCCCCAAATAAAGGAAATTTCTGCAATTTTGCCTTAAAATAAGGTAAATTCCTGCAATTTTGCCCCAAAATAAAGGAAACTTCTTGAATTTAGCCCCAAAATAAGGGTAATTTCTGATTTTTGCCCCAAAATAAAGGGAATTTCTGCCTTTTGCCCCAAAATTAGGAGAATTTCTGCAAATTTGCTCCAAAATACAGGAAATTTCTGCTTTTTTGCTCGAACATAATGGGAATGCATACCTTTTTGCCATAAAAAAGGAAATTTCTTCATTTTTGCTCCTAAATAAGGGGAATTTCTGCCTTTTTGCCTCTAAATAAGTGGAATTTCTGTCTTTTTCCCCCAAAACAAAGGGAATTTCTGTCTTTTTTGCCCCAAAATAAAGGGAATTTCTGACTTATTACCCTGAAATAAGTGAAATTTCTGAAATTTTGCCCCTAAATAAGAAAAATTTCTGCCTTTTTGCCCCCTAAAAAGGGGAATTTTAGCCTTTTTACCTCAAAATAATGGGAATTTCTGCATTTTTGCCACAAAATATTAGGAATTTCTGCCTTTTCGCCCCAAAATAAGGAAAATTTCTGCCTTTTTTCCCTAAAATAAGTGAAATTTCTGAAATTTTGACCCAAAATAAGTGAAATTTCTGCAATTTTGCCCCAAAATAAGGGAAATTTCTGCAATTTTGCCCCAAAATAAGTGGAATTTCTGAGTTTTGCCCCAAAATATAGAGAATTTCTGTCTTTTTGCCCCAACATATAGGGAATTTCTGCATTTTTGCCCAACTATTATGGGAATTTCTGCAATTTTGCCCCAAAATACGGGGAATTTCTCCCTTTTTGCCCGAAAATAATAAGAATGCATACCTTTTTGCCTTACAAAAAAGAAATTTCTTCATTTTTGCTCCAAAATAACGGGAATTTCTGCTTTTTGCCTCTAAATATGTGGAATGTCTGTCTTTTCCCCCAAAACAAAGGGATTTTCTGTCTTTGTTGCCCCAAAATAAGGGGAATTTCTGACTTATTACCCTGAAATAAGTGAAATTTCTGCAATTTTGCCCCAAAATAAGGGAAATTTCTGCCTTTTTGCCCCCAAATAAGGGGAATTTCAGCCTTTTTACCTCAAAATAAGGAGAATTTCTGCATTTTTGCCACAAGATATTAGAAATTTCTGACTTTTTGCCCCAAAATAAGGAAAATTTCTGCCTTTTTTCCCTGAAATAAGTGAAATTTCTGCAATTTTGCCCCAAAATAAAAGAAATTTCTGGAATTTTGCCCCAAAATAAGGGGAATTTCTGAGTTTTGCCCCAAAATAAGGAGAATTTCTGTCTTTTTGCCCCAACATATAGGGAATTTCTGCCAATTTGCCCCACAATTAGGGGAATTTCTGCAATTTTGCTCCAAAATACAGGGAATTTCTGCCTTTTTTTCCCGAAAATAAGGGGAATGTATACCTTTTCCCACAAAAAGGGGAAATTTCTTCATTTTTGCCCCAAAATAAGAGGAATTTCTGCCTTTTTACCCAAAAATAAAAGGAATTTCTGTATTTTTGCCCCAAAATAAAAGGAATTTTTGAATTATGCCCTGAAATAAGTAAAATTTCTGCTATTTTGCCCCAAAATAAGGGAAATTTCTGGAATTTTGCCCCAAAATAAGTGGAATTTCTGAGTTTTGCCCCAAAATAAGGAGAATTTCTGTCTTTTTGTCTCAACATATATGGAATTTCTGCCTTTTTGCCCCACAATTAGGAAAATTTTTGCAATTTTGCTTTAAAATATGGGAAATTTCTGCTTTTTTGCCCGAAAATAAGGGAATGTTTACCTTATGCCACAAAAAAGGGAAATTTCTTCATTTTTGCCCCAAAATAAGAGGAATTTCTGCCTTTTTTCCTAAAAATAATTGAAATTTCTGCCTTTTTACCCAAAAATATAAGGAATTTCTGTATTTTTACCCGAAAATAAAAGGAATTTTTGAATTTTGCCCAGAAATAAGTGAAATTTCTGCAATTTTGCCCCAAAATTAGGGAAATTTCTGCTTTTTTGCCGCAAAATAAGGGGAATTTCTGTCTTTTTGCCCCAAAATAAAGGGAATTTCAGCTTTGTTACCTAATGATAAGGGGAATGTCTGCCTTTTTGCCCTAAAATATGGAGAATTTCTGTATTTTCTCCCAAAATAAAGAAATTTTCTGCAATTTTGTACCAAAATAAAAGTAATTTCTGCCTTTTTGCCCCAAAATAAGAGAAATTTCTGCGTTTTTTCCCTGAAATAAGTGAAATTTCTGTAATTTTGCCCAAAAATATAGGAGATTTCTGCAATTTTGCCCCAAAATAAAGGACATTTCTTGAATTTTGCCCCAAAATAAGGGGAATATCTGACTTTTTGCCCTGAAATAAGGAGAATTTCTTTGTTTTTGCCCCAAAATAATGTGAATTTCTGCATTTTCCCTCAAAATTAGTGGAATATGTGAAATTTTGCTCCAAAATACGGGGAATTTCTGCCTTATTGCACCAAAATAAAGGGAATTTCTGCATTTTTGCACCAATATAAGTGAAATTTCTGAAATGTTGCTACAAAATACGGAGAATTTCTGCCTTATTGCCCGAAATAAAGTGGAATATCTGCCTTTTTGCCCTGAAATATTTGAAATTTCTGCAATTTTACACCAAAATAAGGGGAATTTCTTTTTTTGGCCCTAAAATTAGGAGAATTTCTGCTTTTTGCCCCAAAATAAGGCAAATTTCTGACTTTTTGCCATGAAATAAGTGAAATTTCTGAAATTTTGCCCCAAAATAAGGTGAATTTCTTCCATTTTGACACAAAATATGGGGAATTTCTGCCTTATTGCCTCCAAATAAGGAAAATTTCTGCTTTTCTGCCCCAATTAACAGGAATTTCTGCCTTTTTGCCACAAAGTAAAGGGAATTTCTGCCTTTTTGCCCCAAAATAAGGGGAATTTCAGCATTTTTACCTCAAATAAGGGGAATTTCTGCCTTTTGCCCCACAATATGGGGAATTTCTGCCTTTTTGTTCCAAAACAAGAAAAATTTCTTCAATTTTGTACCAAAATAAAAGAAATTTCTGATTTTTGCCCCAAAATAAAAGGAATTTCTGACTTTTTGTCCTGAAATAAATGAAATTTCTGCAATTTTGCCCAAAAATAAAGAAAAATTTGTGCCTTTTTGCCACAAAATATAAAAAATTTCTGCCTTCTTGCCACAAAATAAAAAAAATTTCTGCAATTCTGTACCAAAATAAAAGAAAATTCTAAAATTTTGCCCCAAAATAAGGGAAATTTCTGATTTTTGCCCCGAAATAAGGAGAATTTCTGTATTTTTGCCCCAAAATAAAGGGAATTTCTGCCTTTTTGCCCAAATTTAGGGGAGTTTCTGCAATTTTGCTTCAAAATACAGGGAATTTCTGCCTCTTTTCCCGAAAATAAGGGGAACTTCTGCTGATTTGCCCCAAATAAAGGGAATTTCTGCATTTTTGCCCCAATATTAGGGGAATTTCTGCAATTTTGCTCCAAAATACGGGGAATTTATGCCTTTTTGCCCGAAATTAAAGGGATTTTCTGCCTTTTTGCCCCCAAACAAGGGAAATTTCTGCAATTTTATCTCAAAATAATGGAAATTTCTGCCTTTATACCCCCAAATAAGGGGAATTTTTGCATTTTTGCCCTGAAATATGTGAAATGTCTGACATTTTACCCCAAAATAAGGTGAATTTCTGTCTTTTTGCCTCAAAATAATGGGAATTTCTGCCTTTTTGCCCAGAAATAAGAAAAATTTTTGTTTTTTTTTCTGAAATAAGTGAAATTTCCGCAATTTTGCCTTAAAATAAAAGGAATTTCTGCAATTTTTCCCCATAATAAAGAAATTTTCTGCAATTTTGCCCCAAAATAAACGGAATTTCTGTTTTTTGTCCCCAAATAAGGGAAATTTCTGCAATATTGCCCTAAAATAAGGGGAATTTCTGCTTTTTGCCCCAAAATAAAAGGAATTTCTGCCTTTTTGCCCCAAAACAAAGAAAATTACTGCATGTTTTACTCCAAAATTAGGTTAATTTCTGCAATTCTGCTCCAAAATACAAGATTTTTCTGCATTTTTCGCCGAAAATAAGGGGAATTTTTGCCATTTTGCCGTGAAATAAGTGAAATTTTTGCAGTTTTACCCCAAAGTAAGGGGAATTTCTGCCTTTTTGCCCTAAAATTAGAGGAATTTCTGCAATTTTGCTCCAAAATATGGGGAATTTCTGTCTTTTTGCCCCAAAACAAGGGAAATTTCTGCCTTTTTGCCCCCAAATAAGGGGAATTCAGCATTTTTACCTCAAAATAAAGGGAATTTCTGAATTTTTCCTCCTAAATTAGGAAAATTTCTGCCTTTTTTCACTGAAATAAGTGAAATTTCTGCAATTTTGTCCCAAAATAATTGAAATTTCTGCAATTTTGCCCCAAAATAAGGGAAATTTCTGGAATTTTGCCCCAAAATAAGTGGAATTTCTGAGTTTTGCCCCAAAATAAGGAGGAATTCTGTATTTTTGCCCCAACAAATAGGGAATTTCTGCCTTTTTGCCCCACAATTAGGGGAATTTCTGCAATTTTGCTCCAAAATACTTAAAATTTCTGCTTTTTTTCTCGAAAATAAATGGAATGTATACCTTTTCCCACAAAAAAGGGAAATTTCTTCATTTTTGCCCCAAAAAAAGAGGAATTCCTGCCTTTTTACATCAAAATAAGTGAAATTTCTGCCTTTTTACCGAAAATTAAATGGAATTTCTTTCTATTTGCCGCAAAATAAAAGGAATTTTTGAATTATGCCCTGAAATAAGTGAAATTTCTGCAATTTTGCCCCAAAATAAGGGAAATTTCTGCCTTTTTGCCACAAAATAAAAGGAATTTCTGCATTTCTGCCACAAAATATTAGGAATTTCTGCCTTTTTGCCCCAAAATAAGAAAAATTTCTGCCTTTTTTCCCTGAAAAAAGTGAAATTTCTGCAATTTTGCCCCAAAATAATTGAAATTTCTGCAATTTTGCCCCAAAATAAGGGAAATTTCTGGAATTTTGCCCCAAAATAAGTGGAATTTCTGAGTTTTGCCCCAAAATAAGGAGAAATTCTGTCTTTTTGCCCCAACATATAAGGAATTTCTGCCTTTTTGCCACACAATTAGGAAAATTTCTGCAATTTTGCTCCAAAATACGGAGAATTTCTTTTTTTTCTGCCCGAAAATAAGGAGAATGTTTACCTTTTCCGACAAAAAAGGGAAATTTCTTTATTTTTGCCCCAAAATAAGAGGAATTTCTGCCTTTTTACCTTAAAATGAGTATAATTTCTGCCTTTTTACCCTAAAATATATGGAATTTCTGTATTTTGCCCCAAAATAAAAGGAATTTTTGAATTTTGCCCTGAAATAAGTGAAATTTCTGCAATTTTGCCCCAAAATAAAGGAAATTTCTGCCTTTTTGCCACAAAATAAGGGGAATTCTGCCTTTTGCCCCAAAATATAGGTAATTTCTGCCTATTTGCCCCAAAATAAGAAAAATTTCTGCAATTTTGTACCAAAATAAAAGAAATTTCTGCATTTTGCCCCAAAATAGGAGAAATTTGTGCCTTTTTTCCCTGAAATAAGTGAAATTTCTGCAATTTTGCCCCATAATAAGGGAAATTTCTGCAATTTTTCTTTAAAGTAAAGGAAATTTCTGCAATTTTGTCCCAAATAAGGGGAATTTCTGACTTTTTGCCCTTGAAAAACAGAGATTTTCTTTTTTTTTTGCACCAATATAAGGAGAATTTCAGCCCTTTTGCTTTAAAATTATGAGAATTTTTGCAATTTTGCTTCAAAATACGGGGAATTTCTGCCTTTTAGCCCCAAAATAAAGGGAATTTCTGAATTTTTCCCCAATATTAGGAGAATATCTGCATTTTACCTCTAAATAAGGGGAATTTCTGCATTTTGCCCCAAAATATGGAGAATTTCTGCCTTTTTGTTCCAAAATAAGGGGAATTTCTTCAATTTTGTACCAAAATAAAAGAAATTTCTGCTTTTTACCCCAAAATAAAAGTAATTTCTGACTTTTTGCCCTGAAATAAATGAAATTTCTGCAATTTTGCCCCAAAATAAGGGAAATTTGTGCCTTTTTGCCCCAAAATGAGGGGAATTTCTGCCTTTTAACCCCAAAATATAGGGAATTTCAGCATTTTACCTCAAAATAAGGGGAATTTCAGCCTTTTTGCACCAAAATATGTGGAATTTCTGCATTTGCCACAAAATAAGAAAAATTTCTGCAATTCTGTACCAAAATAAAAGAAATTTCTAAAATTTTACCCCAAAATAAGGGAAATTTCTGATTTTTGCCCCGAAATAAGGAGAATTTCTGTATTTTTGCCCCAAAATAAAGGGAATTTCTGCTTTTTTGCCCCAAAATTAGGAAAGTTTCTTCAATTTTGCTTCAAAATACAGAGAATTTCTCCCTCTTTTCCCAAAAATAAGAGGAACTTCTGCTGATTTGCCCCAAATAAAGGGAATTTCTGCATTTTTGCCCCAATATTAGGGGAGTTTCTGCAATGTTGCTTCAAAATACAGGGAATTTCTGCCTCTTTTCTCGAAAATAAAAGGAACTTCTGCTGATTTGCCCCAAATAAAGGGAATTTCTTCATTTTTGCCCCAATATTAGGGGAATTTCATCAATTTTGCTCCAAAATACGCGGAATTTTTGCCTTTTTGCCCGAAATTAAGGGGATTTTCTGCCTTTTTGCCACCAAACAAGAAAAATTTCTGCAATTTTATCCCAAAATAAGGGAAATTTCTGCCTTTTTGCCCCCAAATAAGGGGAATTTCTGCCTTTTTGCCCTGAAATATGTGAAATGTCTGCAATTTTACCCCAAAATAAGGTGAATTTCTGCCTTTTTGCCCCAAAATAAAGGAAATTTCTATTTATTGTCCCCAAATAGGGGAAATTTCTGCAATTTTGCTTTAAATTAAAAAAAATTCTGCAATTTTTCCCCATAATAAAGGAATTTTCTGCAATTTTGCCCCAAAATAAAGGAAATTTCTATTTTTTGTCCCCAAATAGGGTAAATTTCTGCAATTTTGCTCTAAATTAAGGGGAATTTCTGCATTTGCCCCAAAATAAGGGGAATTTCTGCATTTTTGCCTCAAAACAAAGAAAATTACTGCATATTTTACCCCAAAATTAGGTGAATTTCTGGAATTTTGCTCCAAAATACAGGGATTTTCTGCCTTATTCGCCGAAAATAAGGGGAATTTCTGCCATTTTGCCGCAAAATAAGTGAAATTTCTGCAGTTTTACCCCAAAATAAGGGGAATTTCTGACTTTTGCCCCAAAATAAGGGGAATTTCTGCCTTTTTGCCCCAAAACAAAGAAAATTACTGCATGTTTTACCCCAAAATTAGGTGAATTTCTGCAATTCTGTTCCAAAATACAAGGATTATCTGCCTTTTTCGCTGAAAATAAAAGGAAATTCTGTCATTTTGCCGTGAAATAAGTGAAATTTCTGCAGTTTTACCCCAAAATGAAAGGAATTTCTGCCTTTTTGCCCCAAAATTAGGGGAATTTCTGCAATTTTGCTCCAAAATACGGGGAATTTCTGCCTTTTTGCCCGAAAATAAAGAGAATGTATACCTTTTAGCCCTAAAAAGGGAAATTTCTTCATTTTTACACCAAAATAAGGGGATTTTCTGCTTTTTTGACTCAAAATAAGTGCAGTTTCTGACTTTTCCCCAAAAATAAACGGAATTTCTGTCTTTTTGCCCCAAAATAAGGGGAATTTCTGACTTTTTGCCCTGAAATAAGTTAATTTTCTAAAATTTTTCCACAAAATATTTGAAATTTCTGCAATTTTGCCCCAAAATAAGATGAATTTCTGTCTTTTTGCCCAAAAATAAGGGAAATTTTTGCTTTTTTGCCCCCAAATAAGGGGACTTTCAGCCTTTTTACCTCAAAATAAGGGGAATTTTTGCGTTTTTGCCACAAAATATTAGGAATTTCTGCCTTCTTGCTCCAAAATTAGGAAAATTTCTGCCTTTTTTCCTTGAAATAAGTGAAATTTCTGCAATTTTGCCACAAAATAAGTGAAATTTCTGCAATTTTGCCCCAAAATAAGAGAAATTTCTGGAATTTTGCCCCAAAATAAGTGGAATTTCTGAGTTTTGCCCCAAAATGAAGAGAATTTCTGTCTTTTTGCCCCAACAAATAGGGAATTTCTGACTTTTTGCCCCACAACTAGAAGAATTTCTGCAATTTTGCTCCAAAATTCTGGGAATTTCTGCTTTTTTCCCGAAAATAAGGGGAATGTATACCTTTTGCCACAAAAAAAGGAAATTTCTTCTTTTTTGCCCCAAAATAAAAGGAATTTCTGCCTTTTTACCTCAAAATAAGTGAAATTTCTCCCTTTTTACCCAAAAATAAATGGAAATTTCGTCTTTTTGCCTTAAAATAAAAGGAATTTTTGAATTATACCCTGAAATAGGTGAAATTTCTGCAATTTTGCCCTAAAATAAAAGAAATTTCTGCCTTTTTGCCACAAAATAAGGGGGATTTTTGCGTTTTTGCCACAAAATATTAGGAATTTCTGCTTTTTTCTCTAAAATAAGGTAAATTTCTGCCTTTTTTTCCTGAAATAAGTGAAATTTCTGCAATTTTGCCCCAAAATAATTGAAATTTCTGCAATTTTGCCCCAAAATAAGGAAAATTTCTGGAATTTTGCCCCAAAATAAGTGGAATTTCTGAGTTTTGCCCCAAAATAAGGAGAATTTCTGTCTTTTTGCCCCAACATATAGGGAATTTCTGCCTTTTTGTCCCACAATTTCGGGAATTTCTGCAATTTTGCTTTAAAATACGGGGAATTTCTGCTTTTTTGCCCGAAAATAAGGGGAATGTTTACCTTTTGCCACAAAAAAGGAAAATTTCTTCATTTTTGCCCCAAAATAAGAGGAATTTCTGCTTTTTCCTCAAAAGAAGTGAAATTTCTGCCTTTTTACCCAAAAATATACGGAATTTCTGTATTTTTGCCCGAAAGTAAAAGGAATTTTTGAATTATGCCCTGAAATAAGTGAAATTTCTGCAATTTTGCCCCAAAGTAAGGGAAATTTCTGCATTTTTGCCACAAAATAAGGGGAATTTCTTTCTTTTTGCCCCAAAATAAGGGGAATTTCAGCCTTGTTACCTAATGATAAGGGGAATGTCTGCCTTTTTGCCCTAAATTATGGAGAATTTCTGTATTTTTCTCCCAAAATAAAGAAATTTTCTGCAATTTTGTACCAAAATAAAAGTAATTTCTGCCTTTTTGCCCCAAAATAAGAGAAATTTCTGCGTTGTATCCCTGAAATAAGTGAAATTTCTGAAATTTTGCCTCAAAATAAGGGAGATTTCTGCAATTTTGCCCCAAAATAAAGTACATTTCTGGAATTTTGCCCTAAAATAATGGGAATATCTGACTTTTTGCCCTGAAATAAAGAGAATTTCTGTCTTTTTGCCCCAAAATAATGTGAATTTCTGCATTTTCCCTCAAAATTAGTGGAATATGTGCAATTTTGCTTCAAAATACGGGGAATTTCAGCCTTATTGCACCAAAATAAAGGGAATTTCTGCATTTTTGCACCAATATAAGCCGAATTTCTGAAATTTTGCTGAAAAATACGGAAAATTTCTGCCTTATTGCCCAAAATAAAGTGGAATTTCTGCCTTTTTGCCCTGAAATATTTGAAATTTCCGAAATTTTACACCAAAATAAGGGGAATTTCTCATTTTGGCTCCAAAATTAGGAGAATTTCTGCTTTTTGCCCCAAAATAAGGCAAATTTCTGACTTATTGCCCTGAAATAAGTGAAATTTCTGCAATTTTCCCCAAAATAATGGGAATTTCTTCTTTTGCCAAAATAAGGAGAATTTCAGCATTTTACCTCCAAATAAGGGGAATTTGTGCCTTTTTGCCACAAAATATGGGGAATTTCTGCCTTATTGCCCCCAAATAAGGAAAATGTTTGCTTTTCTGCCCCAATTAACGGAAATTTCTGCCTTTTTGGCACAAAATAAAGGGAATTTCTGCCTTTTGCCCCAAAATAACGGGAATTTCAGCCTTTTTACCTCAAAATAAGGGGAATTTCTTCCTTTTGCCCAAAATATGGGGAATTTCTGACTTTTTGTTCCAAAATAAGGAAAATTTCTTCAATTTTGTACCAAAATAAAAGAAATTTCTGCTTTTTGCCCAAAAATAAAAGTAATTTCTGACTTTTTGTTCTTAAATAAATGAAATTTCTTCAACTTTGCCCGAAAATAAGGGAAATTTGTGCCTTTTTGCCCCAAAATGAGGGGAATTTTTGCCTTTTAACCCCAAAATATGGGGAATTTCAGCATTTTACCTCAAAATAAGGGGAATTTCAGCCTTTTTGCACCAAAATATGGAGAATTTCTGCCTTTTTGCCACAAAATAAGAAAAATTTCTGCAATTCTGTACAAAAATAAAAGAAATTTTTAAAATTTTGCCACAAAATAAGGGAAATTTCTGATTTTTGCCCCGAAATAATGAGAATTTCTGTATTTTTGCCCCAAAATAAAAGGAATTTCTGCCTTTTTGCCTCAAAATTAGGGGAGTTTCTGCAATTTTGCTTCAAAATACAGGGAATTTCTGCCTTTTTTCCCGAAAATAAAGGGAACTTCTGCCGATTTGCCCCAAATAAAGGGAATTTCTGCATTTTTGCCCCAATATTAGGGGAATTTCTGCAATTTTGCTCCAATATACGGGGAATTTCTGCCTTTTTGCCCAAAATTAAGGGGATTTTCTGCCTTTTTGCCCCCAAACAAGGGAAATTTCTGCAATTTTATCTCAAAATAATGGGAATTTCTGCCTTATACCCCCAAATAAGGGAAATTTCTTTCTTTTTGCCCTGAATTATGTGAAATGTCTGCAATTTTACCCCAAAATAAGGTGAATTTCTGCCTCTTTGCCCCAAAATAATGGGAATTTCTGCCTTTTTGTCTCAAATAAGAAAAATTTTTGCTTTTTTTCTCTGAAATAAGTGAAATTTCTGCAATTTTGCGTTAAAATAAAAGAAATTTCTGCAATTTTTCCCCATAATAAAGAAATTTTCTGCAATTTTGCCCCTAAATAAATGAAATTTCTTTTTTTTGTCCCCAAATCAGAGAAATTTCTGCAATATTGCCCTAAAATAAAGGGAATTTCTGCCTTTTGCCCCAAAATAAGGGGAATTTCTGCATTTTGCCCCAAAACAAAGAAAATTACGGCATGTTTTACCCCAAAATTAGGTTAATTTCTGCAATTCTGCTCCAAAATACAAGGATTTTCTGCCTTTTTCGCCGAAAATAAGGGGAATTTCTGCCATTTTGCCCTGAAATAAGTGAAATTTCTGCAGTTTTACCCCAAAATAAGGGGAATTTCTGCCTTTTTGACCCAAAATTAGGGGAATTTCTGCAATTTTGCTCCAAAATACAAGGAATTTCTGCCTTTTTGCCCGAAAATAAAGGGAATGTATACCTTTTTGCCATAAAAAGGGAAATTTCTTCATTTTTACCCCAAAATAAGGGGATTTTCCTCCTTTTTGACTCAAAATAAGTGCAATTTCTAACTTTTCCCCAAAAATAAACAGAATTTCTGTCTTTTTGCCCCAAAATAAGGGGAATTTCTGACTTTTTGCCCTGAAATAATTTAAATTTCTAAAATTTTTCCCTAAAAGAATTGAAATTTCTGCAATTTTGCCCCAAAATAAGGGGAATTTCTGTCTTTTTGCTTCAAAATAAGGGAAATTTCTGCCTTTTTGCCCCCAAATAAGCGGAATTTCAGCATTTTTACCTCAAAATAAGGGGAATTTCTGCATTTTTGCCACAAAATATTATGAAATCTGCTTTTTGCTCCAAAATTAGAAAAATTTCTGCCTTTTTTCCCTGAAATAAGTGAAATTTCTGCAATTTAGCCCCAAAATACATGAAATTTCTGCAATTTTGCCCCAAAATTAGGGCAATTCTTGGTATTTTGCCCCAAAATAAGTGGAATTTCCGAGTTTTACCCCAAAATAAGGAGAAATTCTGCCTTTTTGCCCCAACAAATAGAGAATTTCTGACTTTTTGCCCCACAACTAGGGGAATTTCTGCAATTTTGCTCCAAAATACTGGGAATTTCTGCTTTTTTCCCGGAAATAAGGGGAATGTATACCTTTTGCCACAAAAAAGGGAAATTTCTTCATTTTTGCCCCAAAATAAGAGGAATTTCTGCCTTTTTACCTCAAAATAAGTGAAATTTCTACCTTTTTCCGAAAAATAAACGGAATTTCTGGCTTTTTGCCCCAAAATAAAAGGAATTTTTGAATTATGCCCTGAAATAAGTGAAATTTCTTCAATTTTGCCCCAAAATAAGGGAAATTTCTGACTTTTTGCCACAAAATAAGGGAAATTTCTGGAATTTTGCCCCAAAATAAGTGGAATTTCTGAGTTTTGCCCCAAAATAAGGAGAAATTCTGTTTTTTTGCCCCAACATATAGAAAATTTCTGCCTTTTTGCCCCACAATTAGGGGAATTTCCGCAATTTTGCTCCAAAATACGAGGAATTTCTGCTTTTTTGCCCGAAAATAAGGGGAATGTTTAACTTTTGCAAGAAAAAAGAAAAATTTCTTCATTTTTGCCTCAAAATAAGAGGAATTTCTGCCTTTTTACCTTAAAATAAGTAAAATTTCTGCCTTTTTACCCAAAAATATACGGAATTTCTGTATTTTTGCCCCAAAAAAAGGAATTTTTGAATTTTGTTCTGAAATAAGTGAAATTTCTGCAATTTTTCCCCAAAATAAAGGAAATTTCTGCCTTTTTGCCACAAAATAAGGGGAATTTCTGTCTTTTTGCCACAAAATAAGGGGAAATTCAGCCTTTTTACCTAATAATGAGAATTTCTGCCTTTTGCCCCAAAGTATAGGTAATTTCTGCCTTTTTGCCCCAAAATAAGAAAAATTTCTGGAATTTTGTACCAAAATAAAAGAAATTTCTGCCTTTTTGCCCCAAAATAAGAGAAATTTCTTTCTTTTTTCCCTGAAATAAGTGAAATTTCTGAAATTTTGCCCCATAATAAAAGAAATTTCTGCAATTTTTTATTAAAGTAAAGGAAATTTCTGCAATTTTGTCCCAAATAAGGGGAATCTGACATTTTGCCCTCGAAAAACAGAGATTTTCTTTCTTTTTGCACCAAAATAAGGAGAATTTCAGCATTTTTGCCTTAAAATTATGAGAATTTCTGCAATTTTGCTACAAAATACGGGGAATTTCTGCCTTTTAGCCCCAAAATAAAGGGAATTACTGCATTTTTTCCCAATATTAGGGGAATATCTGCATTTTACCTCTAAATAAAAGGAATTTCTGCATTTTGCCCCAAAATATGGGGAATTTCTCCCTTTTTGTTCCAAAATAAGGAAAATTTCTTCAATTTTGTACCAAAATAAAAGAAATTTCTGCTTTTTGCCCCAAAATAAAAGTAATTTCTGACTTTTTGCCCTGAAATAAATGAAATTTCGGCAATTTTGCCTGAAAATAAGGGAAATTTGTGCCTTTTTGTCCCAAAATGAGGGGAATTTCTGCCTTTTAACCCCAAAATATAAAAAATTTCAGCATTTTTCCTCAAAATAAGGGAAATTTCAGACTTTTTGCACCAAAATATGGGGAATTTCTGCATTTGCCACAAAATAAGAAAAATTTCTGCAATTCTGTATCAAAATAAAAGAAATTTCTAAAAGTTTGCCCCAAAATAAGAGAAATTTCTGGTTTTTGCCCCGAAATAATGAGAATTTCTGTATTTTTGGCCCAAAATAAAGGGAATTTCTGCCTTTTTGCCCCCAAATTAGGGGAGTTTCTGCAATTTTGCTTCAAAATACAGGGAATTTCTGCCTCTTTTCCCGAAAATAAGAGTAACTTCTGCTGATTTGCCCCAAATAAAGGGAATTTCTGCATTTTTGCCCCAATATTAGGAAAATTTCTGCAATTTTGCTCCAAAATACGGGGAATTTCTGCCTTTTTGCCCGAAATTAAGGGGATTTTCTGCCTTTTTGCCACCAAACAAGGGAAATTTCTGCAATTTTATCCCAAAATAAAGGGAATTTCTGCCTTTTTGCCCCCAAATAAGGGGAATTTCTGCCTTTTTGCCCTGAAATATGTGAAATGTCTGCAATTTTACCCCAAAATTACGTGAATTTCTGCCTTTTTGCCCCAAAATAATGGGAATTTCTGCCTTTTTGCCCGAAAATAAGAAAAATTTTTGCTTTTTTTCTCTGAAAAAAGTGAAATTTCTGCAATTTTGCTTTAAAATAAAAAAAATTTCTGCAATTTTTCCCCATAATAAAAGAATTTTCTGCAATTTTGCCCCAAAATAAAGAAAATTTCTGTTTTTGTCCCCAAATAGGGGAAATTTCTGCAATTTTGCCCTAAAATAAGGGGAATTTCTGCCTTTTGCCCCAAAATAAGAGGAATTTCTGCCTTTTTGCCCCAAAACAAAGAAAATTACTGCATGTTTTACCCCAAAATTAGGTGAATTTTTGCAATTTGCTCCAAAATACAGGGATTTTCTGCCTTTTTTCGCCGAAAATAAGGGGAATTTCTGCCATTTTGCCGCAAAATAAGTGAAATTTCTGCAGTTTTACCCCAAAATAAGGGGAATTTCTGTGTTTTTGCCCCAAAATTATAGGAATTTCTGCAATTTTTCTCCAAAATACTAGAAATATCTGCCTTTTTGCCTGAAAATAAAGGGAATGTATACCTTTTAGCCATAAAAAGGGAAATTTCTTCATTTTTACTTCAAAATAAGGGGATTTTCCGCCTTTTTTACTCAAAATAAGTGCAATTTCTGACTTTTCCCCCAAAATAAACGGAATTTCTGTCTTTTTGCCCCAAAATAAGGGGAATTTCTGACTTTTTGCCCTGAAATAATTTAAATTTCTAAATTTTTTCCCCAAAATAATTGAAATGTCTGCTTTTTGCCCCAAAATAAGAGGAATTTCTATTTTCTTGCCCCAAAATAAGGGGAATTTCAGCCTTTTTTCCTCAAAATAAGGGGAATTTCTGCATTTTGCCCCAAAGTATGAGGAATTTCTGCCTTTTTGCCCCAAAATAAGAAAAATTTCTGCAATTTTGTACCAAAATAAAAGAAATTTCTGCCTTTTTGCCCCAAAATAAGAGAAATTTCTGCCTTTTTTCCCTGAAATAAGTGAAATTTCTGCAATTTTGCCCCATAATAAGGAAATACTTCTGCAATTTTTCCCCAAAGTAAAGGAAAATTCTGCAATTTTGCCCTAAATAAGGAGAATTTCAGCCTTTTTGCCCTAAAATTATGAGAATTTCTGCAATTTTGCTTCAAAATACGGGGAATTTCTGCCTTTTAGCCCCAAAATAAAGGGAATTTCTGCATTTTGCCTCAAAATATGGGGAATTTCTTCCTTTTTGTTCCAAAATAAGGAAAATTTCTTCAATTTTGTACCATAATAAAAGAAATTTCTGCTTTTTGCCCCCAAAAAAGGGGAATTTCTGACTTTTTACCCAAAAATAAATAAAATTTCTGCAATTTTGCCCAAAAATAAATGAAATTTGTGCCTTTTTGCCCCAAAATGAGGAGAATTTCTGCCTTTTGCCCCAAAATATGAGGAATTTCAGCATTTTACCTCAAATTAAGGGGAATTTCCCCTTTTTGCTCCAAAATACGGGTCATTTCTGCCTTTTTGCCCGAAATTAAGTGGAATTTCTGCCTTTTTGTTTCAAGATAAGTGAAATATCTGCAATTTTAGCCAAAAATTAGGGATTTCATTTTTTTGCCCCAAAATAAGCAGAATTTCTGCCATTTTGCCCTGAAATATTTGAAATTTCTGCAATTTTACCCCAAAATAAAAAGAATTTCGGCCTTTTTGCCCCAAAAGAAGGGGAATTTCAGCCTTTTTACCTCAAAATAAGGGGAATTTCTGCCTTTTGCCCCAAAATATGGGGAATTTCTGCCTTTTTGTTCCAAAATAAGGAAAATTTCTTCAATTTTGTACCAATATAAAAAAAATTTCTGTTTTTTGCCCAGGGAAATTTCTTCATTTTTGCCCCAAAATAAGGGAAATTTCTGCCTTTTTGCCCTGAAATATGTGAAATTTCTGCAATTTTAGCCCAAAATAAGGTGAATTTCTGCATTTTTGCCCCAAAATAATGGGAATTTCTGCCTTTTTGCCCCAAAATAAGAAAAATTTTTGCTTTTTTTCTCTCAAATAAGTGAAATTTCTGCAAATTTGCCCTAAAATAAGGGAAATTTCTGCAATTTTTTCCCATAATAAGAGAAATTTATGCAATTTTGCCCAAAAATAAGGGGAATTTCTGTTTTTTTGCCCCCAAATAAGGGAAATTTCTGCAATTTTGCTCTAAAATAAGGGGAATTTCTGCCTTTTGCCCCAAAATAATGAGAATTTTTGCCGTTTTGCCTCAAAATAATAAAAATTACTGTATTTTTTACCCCAAAATTAGGTGAATTTCTGCAATTTTGCTCCAAAATACGGGGATTTTCTGCCTTTTTCGCCGAAAATAAGGGGAATTTCTGCCATTTTGCTGCGAAATAAGTGAAATTTCTGCAGTTTTACCCCAAAATAAGAGGAATTTCTGCTTTTTTGCCCCAAAATTAGGGAAATTTCTGCAATTTTGCTCCAAAATATGGGGAATTTTTGCCTTTTTGCCCAAAAATAAAGGGAATGTTTTCCTTTTTGCCATAAACAAGGGAAATTTCTTCATTTTTGCCCCAAAATAAGGGGATTTTCCGCCTTTTTGACTTTTCCCCAAAAATAAATGAAATTTCTGTCTTTTTGCACCAAAATAAGGGGAATTTCTGACTTTTTGCCCGAAATTAAAGAAAATTTCAGCCTTTTTATCTCAAAATAAGGGGAATTTCTGCCATTTTACCCCAAAATATGGGTAATTTCTGCCTTTTTGCCCCAAAATAAGAAAAATTTCTGCAATTTTGTACCAAAATAAAAGAAATTTCTGCCTTTTTGCCCCAAAATAAGAAAATTTCTGCATTTTTTCTGAAATAAGTGAAATTTCTGCAATTTTGCCCCAAAATAAAAGGTATTTCTGACTTTATGCTCCCGAAAAAAAAAGATTTTCTGTCTTTTTGCCCCAAAATAAGGAGAATTTCTGCCTTTTTGCCCGAAAATTATGAGAATTTCTCCAATTTTGCTTCAAAATACTGGGAATTTCTGCCTTTTAGCCCCAAAATAAAGGGAATTTCTGCATTTTCCCCAAATATTTGGTGAATTTCTGCATTTTATCTCTAAATAAGGGGAATTTCTGCATTTTACCTCAAAATAAGAAGAATTTCTGCCTCTTGCCCCAAAATATGGGGAATTTCTGTCTTTTTGTTCCAAAATAAGGAAAATTTCTTCAATTTTGTACCATAATAAAAAAAAATTCTGCTTTTTGCCCCAAAATAAGGGAAATTTCTGACTTTTTGCCCTACAATAAATGAAATTTCTGCAATTTTGCCCAAAAAAAGGGAAATTTGAGCCTTTTTGCCCCAAAATAAGAGGAATTTCTGCCTTTTGCCCCAAAATATGGGTAATTTCTGCCTATTTGCCTGAAAATAAGAAGAATGCATACGTTTTTGCCATAAAAAAGGAAATTTTTTTTATTTTTGCTCCAAAATAAAGGGAATTTCTTCTTTTTTGCCTCTAGATAAGTGGAATTTCTGTCTTTTTCCCCCAAAACAAAGGGAATTTCCGTCTTTTTTGCCCCAAAATAAGGAAAATTTCTGACTTATTACGCTGAAATAAGTGAAATTTCTGCAATTTTGCCCCAATATAAGGGAAATTTCTGCCTTTTTGCCCGCAAATAAGGGGAATTTCAGCCTTTTTACCTCAAAATAAAAGGAATTTCTGAATTTTGGCACAAAATATTAGGAATTTCTGCCTTTTTGCCACAAATAAAGAAAATTTCTGCCTTCTTTCCCTGAAATAAGTGAAATTTCTGCACTTTTGCCCCAAAATAAGTGACATTTCTGCAATTTTGCCCCAAAATAAAAAAAGTTTTCTGAATTTTGCCCCAAAATAAGTGAAAATTCTGACTTTTGCCCCAAAATAAGGAATATTTCTGCCTTTTTGCCCCACAATTAGGGGAATTTCTGCAATTTTGCTCCAAAATACGAGGAATTTCTGCCTTTTTGCCCGAAAATAAAGGGAATGTATAACTTTTTGCCATAAAAAAGGGAAATTTCTTCATTTTGCCCCAAAATAAGGGAAATTTCTGCAATTTGCCCCAAAATAAGGGGAAATTCTGCCTTTTGCCCCAAAATTTGGGGAATTTCTGCCTTTTTGCCCGAAAATAAGAAGAATGCAAACTTTTTTGCCATAAAAAGGGAAATTTCTTCATTTTTGCTCCAAAATAAGGAGAACTTTTGCCTTTTTGCCTCTAAATAAGTGGAATTTCTGTTTTTCCCCCAAAACAAAGGGAATTTCTGTCTCTTTTGCCTCAAAATAAGGAAAATTTCTGACTTATTATGCTGAAATAAGTGAAATTTCTCCAAATTTGCCCCAAAATAAGGGAAATTTTTGCCTTTTGCCCTAAAATTTGGGGAATTTGAGAATTTTACCTCAAAATAAGGGAAATTTCTGATTTTTGCACCAAAATATGGAGAATTTCTGCCTTTTTGCCCCATAATAAAGGGAATTTCTGCATTTTTGCACCAATATTAGGGGAATTTCTGCAATTTTTCTCCATAATACGGGTCATTTCTGCCTTTTTGCCCAAAATTAATTGGAATTTCTGGCTTTTTGTCCTGAAATATGTGAAATTTCTTCAATTATCGCCAAAAATTAGGGATTTCATCTTTTTGCCCCAAAATAAGGGGAATTTCTGCCATTTTGACCTGGAATATTTGAAATTTCGGCAATTTTACCTCAAAATAAAAAGAATTTCTGCCTTTTTGCTCCAAAATAAGGAGAATTTCAACCTTATTACCTCAAAATAAGGGAAATTTCTGCCTTTTTGCCACAAAATATAAGGAATTTCTGCCTTTTTGCCCCAAAATAAGGAAATTTTTTGCAGTTTTGCCCCAAAATAAAGAGAAGTTCTTCCTTTTTGCCCAAAATAAAGGAAATTTCAGACTTTTTACCTGAAAATAAGAGAAATTTCTGCAATTTTGCCCCAAATAAAAGAAATTTCTGCAATTTTGCCCCAAAATAAGATAAATTCCTGCAATTTTGCCTCAAAATAAAGAAAATTTCTTGAATTTTGCCCCAAAATAAAAGGAATTTCTGATTTTTGCCCCAAAATAGAGGGAATTTCTGCCTTTTGCCCCAAAATTAGGGGAATTTCTGCAATTTTGCTCCAAAATATGGGGAATTTCTGCCTTTTTGCTTGAAAATACAGGGAATGTTTACATTTTTGCCATAAAAAAGGGAAATTTCTTCATTTTTGCCCCAAAATAAGGGGATTTTCCACCTTTTTGATTCAAAATAAGTGCAATTTGTGCCTTTTCCCTAAAAACAAACAAAATTTCTGTCTTTTTGCACCAAAATAAGGGGAATTTCTGACTTTTTGCCCGAAAATAAGGGGAATTTCAGCCTTTTTACCTCAAAATAAGGGGAATTTCTGCCTTTTTGCCCCAAAGTATGGGGAATTTCTGCCTTTTTGCCCCAAAATAAGAAAACTTTCTGCAATTTTGTACCAAAATAAAAGAAATTTCTGTCTTTATGCCCCAAAATAAAAAAATTTCTGCCTTTTTTCTGAAATAAGTGAAATTTCTGCAATTTTGCCCCAAAATAAGGGAAATTTCTGCAATTTTGCCCCAATGTAAAGGAAATTTCCGCAATTTTGCCCCAAAATAAGAAAAATTTCTGACTTTATGCTCCCGAAAAAAGGAGATTTTCTGTCTTTTTGCCCCAAAATAAGAATTTCTGCCTTTTTGCCTGAAAATTATGAGAATTTTTGCAATTTTGCTTCAAAATACGGTTAATTTCTTCCTTTTAGCCCCAAAATAAAGGGAATTTCTGCATTTTCCACCAATATATGGGGAATTTCTGCATTTTACCTCTAAATAAGGGGAATTTCTGCATTTTACCTCAAAATAAGAAGAATTACTGCCTTTTGCCCCAAAATATGGGGAATTTCTGCCTTTTTGTTCCAAAATAAGAAAAATTTCTTCAATTTTGTACAATAATAAAAGAAATTTCTGCTTTTTGCCCCAAAATAAGTGGAATTTCAGACTTTTTGCCCTGAAATAAATAAAATTTCTGCAATTTTGCCCAAAAATAAGTTAAATTTGTGCCCTTTTGCCCCAAAATAATGGGAATTTCTGCCTTTTGCCCCAAAATATGAGGAATTTCTGCCTTTTTGCCTGAAAATAAGAAGAATGCATAACTTTTTGCCATATAAAAGGGAAATTTCATTTTTGCTCCAAAATAAAGAAAATTTCTGCTTCTTTGCCTCTAAATAAGTGGAATTTCTATCTTTTTCCCCCAAAACAAAGGGAATTTCTGTATTTTTTGCCCCAAAATAAGGAAAATTTCTGGCTTATTACAATGAAATAAGTGAAATTTCTGCAATTTTGCCCCAATATAAGGGAAATTTCTACATTTTTGCCCCCAAATAAGGGGAATTTCAGCCTTGTTACCTCAAAATATAGGGAATTTCTAAATTTTGTACCAAAATAAAAGAAATTTCTGCCTTTTTGCCCTAAAATAAGAGAAATTTCTGCCTTTTTTCCTGAAATAAGTGAAATTTCTGCAATTTTGTTTCAAAATAAGTGAAATTTCTGCAATTTTGCCCCAAAATAAGGGAAATTTCTGGAATTTTGCCCCAAAATAAGTGGAATTTCTGAGTTTTGCCCCAAAATATAGAGAATTTCTTCTTTTTTGCCCCACAATTAGTGAAATTTCTGCAATTTTGCCTTAAATAAGGGAAATTTCTGCAATTTTTCTCCATAATAAGTGAAATTTCTGCAAATTTGCCCCAAAATAAGAAAAATTTCTGCCTTTTGGCCCAAAATATGGGGAATTTCAGCATTTTACCTCAAAATAAAGGAAATTTCTGATTTTTGCACCAAAATATGGAGAATTTCTACCTTTTTACCCCAAAATAAAGGGAATTTCTGCATTTTTGCACCAATATTAGGGGAATTTCTGCAATTTTGCTCTAAAATACGGGTCATTTCTTCCTTTTTGCCCGAAATTAATTGGAATTTCTGCCTTTTTGTCCCGAAATAACTGAAATTTCTTAAATTTTAGCCAAAAATTAAGGATTTCATTTTTTTGCCCCAAAATAAGGGGAATTTCTGCCTTTTTGCCTGAAAATAAGGGGAATGCATACCTTTTTGCCATAAAAAATGGACATTTCTTCATTTTTGCTCCAAAATAACGAAATTTCTTCCTTTTTGCCTCTAAATAAGTGGAATTTCTGTCTTTTTTCCCAAAACAATAAGAATTTCTCTCTTTTTTGCCCCAAAATAGAGAAAATTTCTGCATTTTTTTCCCTGAAATAAGTGATATTTCTGCACTTTGGCCCCAACATAAGGGAAATTTTTGCCTTTTTGCCCCCAAATAAGGGGAATTCCAGCCTTTTTACCTCAAAATAAGGGGAATTTCTGCATTTTTGCCACAAAATATTAGGAATTTCTGCCTTTTTGCCCCAAAATAAGAAAAATTTCTGCCTATTTTCCCTGAAAGGATTGAAATTTCTGCAATTTTTCTCCAAAATAAGTGAAATTTCTGCCTTTTTGCCCCCAAATATGGGGAATTTTAGACTTTTTGGCCCAAATAAGGGGAATTTCAAACTTATTACCTCTAAATAAGAAAAATTTCTCCCTTTTTGGAACAAAATATACCGAATTTCTGCCTTTTTGACCTAAAATAAGAAAAATTCCTGCAATTTTGCCCCAAATAAGGAGAATTTCTCCCTATTTGCCCCAAAATAAATTAAATATCATCCTTTTTACCTTAAAAGAAGTGAAATTTCTGGAATTTGGCCCCAAATAAGGAAAATTTCTGAAATTTTTCCCCAAAATAAGGTAAATTACTGCAATTTTGCCCCAAAATATAGAAAATTTCTGGAATATTGCCCCAAAATAAGGGGAATTTCTGATTTTTGCCCCAAAATAAAGGGAATTTCTACCTTTTGCCCCAAAATTAGGGGAATTTCTGCAATTATGCTTCAAAATACGGGGGATTTCTTCCTTTTTGACCGAAAATAAGGGGAATGCTTACCTTTTTGCCATAAAAAAGTGAAATTTTTTCATTTTTGCTCCAAAATAAGGGGAATTTCTGCCTTTTTGCCTCTAAATAAGTGGAATTTCTTTTTTTCCCCCAAAACAAAAGAAATTTTTGTCTCTTTTGCCCCAAAATAAGGAAAATTTCTGACTTATTACCCTGAAATAAGTGAAATTTCTGCAATTTTGACCAAAAATAAGGGAAATTTCTGCCTTTTTGTAACCAAATAAAGGGAATTTCAGCCTTTTTACCTCAAAATAAGGGGAATTTCTGCTTTTTGCCAAAAAATAAGTAAAATTTCTGCTTTTTTCCCTGAAATAAGTGAAATTTCTGCAATTTTGCCCCCAAATAAGTGGAATTTCTGAGTTTTGCCCTAAAATAAGGATTATTTCTGTCTTTTTGCCCCAACATATAGGAAATTTTTGCTTTTTTGCCCCACAATTAGGGGAATTTCTGCAATTTTGCTCCAAAATACGGGGAATTTCTGCCTTTTTGCCCCACAATTAGGGGAATTTCTGCAATTTTGCTCCAAAATGCAGGGAATTTCTGCCTTTTTTCCTGAAAATAAGGGAAATGCATACCATTTTGCCACAGAAAAGGGAAATTTCTTCATTTTTGCTCCAAAATAAGGGGAATTTCAGCCTTTTTGCCTCTAAATGAGTGGAATTTCTGTCTTTTTTCACAAAACAAAGAGAATTTCTGTCTTTTTTGCCCCAAAATTAGGAAAATTTCTGACTTATTACCCTGAAATAAGTGAAATTTCTGCAATTTTGCCCCAAAATAAGGTGAATTTCTGCATTTTGCCCCAAAATAATGGGAATTTCTGCCTTTTTGCCCCAAAATAAGAAAAATTTTTGCCTTTTTTCTCTGAAATAAGTGAAATTTCTGAAATTTTGCCCTAAAATAAGGGAAATTTCTGGAATTTTGCCCCAAAATAAGTGGAATTTTTGAGTTTTGCCCCAAAATAAGGAGAATATCTGTCTTATTTCCCCACCATATAGGGAATTTCTGCCTTTTTGCCCCACAATTAGGGAAATTTCTGCAATTTTGCTCCAAAATACAGGGAATTTCTGCCTTTTTGCCTGAAAATAATGGGAATGCATACCTTTTTGCCATAAAAAAAGGGAAATTTCTACATTTTTGCTCCAAAATAAGGGGAATTTCTGCCTTTTTGCCTCTAAATAAGTGGAATTTCTGTCTTTTCCCCCCAAAAGAGAGGAAATTTCTGTATTTTTGCCCCAAAATAAGGGGAATTTTTGACTTATTACCCTGAAATAAGTGAAATTTCTGCAATTTTGCCCCAAAATAAGGGGAATTTCTGATTTTTGCCCCAAAATAAAGGGAATTTCTGCCTTTTGCCCCAAAATTAGGGGAATTTCTGCAATTTTGCTCCAAAATATGGGGAATTTCTGCCTTATTGCCTGAAAATAATGGGAATGCATACCTTTTTACCATAAAAAAAAAAATTTCTTCATTTTTGCTCCAAATTAAGGGGAATTTCTGCCTTTTTGCCTCTAAATAAGTGGAATTTCTGTCTTTTTCCCCCAAAACAAATGGAATTTCTCTCTTTTTTGCCCTAAAATAAGGGGAATTTCTGACTTATTACCCTGAAATAAGTGAAATTTCTGCAATTTTTCACCAAAATAAGGGAAATTTCTGCAATTTTGCCCCAAAATAAGGGGAATTTCTGACTGTTTTCTCCCGAAAAAAGAAGATTTTCTGTCTTTTTGCCCCAAAATAAAGAGAATTTCTGCCTTTTTGCACGAAAATTATGAGAATTTCTGCAATTTTGCTTCAAAATACGGGGAATTTCTGCTTTTTATCCCGAAAGTAAAAGTAATGTATACCTTTTGCTACAAAAAAGGGAAATTTCTTCATTTTTGCCCTAAAATAAGAGGAATTTCTGCCTTTTATCCTCAAAATAGGAGAAATTTTAGCCTTTTTACCCAAAAATAAACGGAATTTCTGTTTTTTTGCCCCAAAATAAAAGGAATTTTTAAATTATGCCCTGAAATAAGTGAAATTTCTGCAATTTTGCCCCAAAATAAGAGAAATTTCTGCCTTTTTGCACCAAAATAATGGGAATTTCTGCCTTTTTTCCCCAAAATAAGTGAAATTTCTGCAATTTTGCTCCAAAATAAGGAAAATTTCTGAAATTTTGCCCCCAAATAAGTGGAATTTCTGAGTTTTGCCCCAAAATAAGGAGAATTTCTGTTTTTTGCCCCACCATATAGGGAATTTCTGCATTTTTGCCCTACAATTAGAGCAATTTCTGCAATTTTGCTCCAAAATATGGGAATTTCTGCCTTTTTGCCCGAAAATAAGGGGAATGCATAACTTTTTGCCATAAAAAAGGGAAATTTCTTAATTTCTGCTCCTAAATAAGGGGAATTACTGCCTTTTTTCCTCTAAATAAGTGGAATTTCTTCAATTTTCCCCCAAAACAAAGGGATTTTCTGTCTTTTTTGCCCCAAAATAAAAGGAATTTCTGACTTATTACCCTGAAATAAGTGAAATTTCTGCAATTTTGCCCCCAAAAAAGGGAAATTTCTGCCTTTTTGCCCTGAAATATGTGAAATTTCTGCAATTTTACTCCAAAATAAGGTGAATATCTGCCTTTTTGCCCCAAAATAATGGGAATTTCTGCATTTTTGCCCCAAAATAAGAAAAATTTTTGCTTTATTTCTCTGAAATAAGTGAAATTTCTGCAATTTTTCCCTAAAATAAAAGAAATTTCTGCAATTTTTTCCCATAATAAAGGAAATTTCTGCAATTTTGCCCCAAAATAAGGGGAAATTCTCACTTTTTGCCCCAAAATAAAGGAAATTTCAGCCTTTTTACCTGAAAATAAGTGAAATTTCTGCAATTTTGCCCCAAATAAGGGGAATTTCTGATTTTTGCCCCAAATTAAAGGGAATTTCTGCCTTTTGCTCCAAAATTAGGGGAATTTCTGCAATTTTGCTCCAAAATACGGGGAATTTCTGCCTTTTTGCCTGAAAATAATGGGAATGCATACCTTTTTGCCATAAAAAGGGAAATTTCTTCATTTTTGCTCCAAAATAAGGGGAATTTCTGCCTTTTTGCCTCTAAATAAGTGGAATTTCTGTCTTTTTTCCCCAAAACAAAGGGAATTTCTGTCTTTTTTGCCCCAAAATTAGGGGAATTTCTGAATTATTACCTTGAAATAAGTGAAATTTCTGCAATTTTTCCCAAAAATAAGGGGAATTTCAGACTGTTTGCTCCAGAAAAAAGAAGATTTTCTTTCTTTTTGCCCCAAAATAAGGGGAATTTCTGCCTTTTTGCCCGAAAATTATGAGAATTTCTGCAATTTTGCTTCAAAATACGGGGAATTTTTGCTTTTTATCCCGAAAGTAAAAGGAATGTATACCTTTGCCACAAAAAAGGGAAATTTCTTCATTTTTGCCCTAAAATAAGAGGAATTTTGGCCTTTTTACCTCAAAATAAGAGAAATTTTAGCCTTTTTACCCAAAAATAAACGGAATTTCTGTTTTTTTGCCCCAAAATAAAAGGAATTTTAAAATTATGCCCTGAAATAAGTGAAATTTCTGCAATTTTGCCCCAAAATAAGGGAAATTTTTGCATTTTTGCCCTGAAATATGTGAAATTTCTTCAATTTTACCCCAAAATAAGGTGAATTTCTGCATTTTTGCACCAAAATAATGGGAATTTCTGCCTTTTTGCCCCAAAATAAGAAAAATTTTTGCTTTTTTTTTCTCTGAAATAAGTGAAATTTCTGCAATTTTGCCCCAAAATAAGGGAAATTTCTGGAATTTTGCCCCAAAATAAGTGGAATTTCTGAGTTTTGTCACAAAATAAGGAGAATTTCTCTCTTTTTGCCCCAACATATAGGGATTTTCTGCCTTATTGCCCCACAATTGGGGGAATTTCTGCAATTTTGCTCCAAAATACGGGGAAATTCTGTCTTTTTGCCCGAAAATAAGGGGAATGCATAACTTTTTGCCATAAAAAAGGGAAATTTCTTCATTTGTGCTCCAAAATAAGGGGAATTTCTGCCTTTTTGCCTCTAAATAAGTGGAATTTCAGTCTTTTTCCGCCAAAACAAAGGGAATTTCTATCTTTTTGCCCCAAAATAAGAGGATTTTCTGATTTATTACCCTAAAATAATTAAAATTTCTGCAATTTTGCCCCAAAATAAGGGAAATTTCTGCCTTTTTGCCCTGAAATATGTGAAATTTCTTCAATTTTACCCCAAAATAAGGTGAATTTCTGCCTTTTTGCCCCAAAATAATGGGAATTTCTGCCTTTTTGCCCCAAAATAAGAAACATTTTTGCTTTTTTTCTCTGAAATAAGTGAAATTTCTGCAATTTTGCCCTAAAATAAAAGAAATTTCTGCAATTTTTCCCCATAATAAGGGAAATGTCTGCACTTTTGCCCCAAAATAAGGAAAATTACTGCCTTTTTTCCCTGAAATAAGTGAAATTTCTGCAATTTTGCCCCAAAATAAGTGAAATTTCTGCAATTTTGCTCCAAAATAAGGGAATTTCTGATATTTTGCCCCCAAATAAGTGTAATTTCTGAGTTTTGCCCCAAAATAAGGAGAATTTCTGTTATTTGCCCCACCATTTAGGGAATTTCTGAATTTTTGCCCCACAATTAGGGCAATTTCTGCAATTTTGCTCCAAAATACGGGGAATTTCTGCCTTTTTGCCCGAAAATAAGGGGAATGCATAACTTTTTGCCATAAAAAAGGGAAATTTCTTAATTTTTGCTCCTAAATAAGGGGAATTTCTGCATTTTTTCCTCTAAATAAGTGGAATTTCTGCAATTTCCCCCCAAAACAAAGGGATTTTCTGTCTTTTTTGCCCCAAAATAAAAGGAATTTCTGACTTATTACCCTGAAATAAGTGAAATTTCTGCAATTTTGCCCTAAAATAAGGGAAATTTCTGCAATTTTTTCTCATAATAAGGAAATTTCTGCAATTTTGCCCCAAAATAAGGGGAATTTCTCACTTTTTGCCCCAAAATAAAGGAAATTTCAGCCTTTTTAACTGAATAAGTGAAATTTCTGCAATTTTGCCCCAAATAAGGGAAATTTCTGAAATTTTGCGCCAAAATAAGGTAAATTCCTGCAATTTTGCCCCAAAATAAAGGAAATTTCTTGAATTTTGCCCCAAAATAAGGGGAATTTCTGATATTTGCTTCAATATAAAGGAATTTCTGCCTTTGCCACAAAAATAGGGGAATTTCTGCAATTTTGCTCCAAAATACGGGGAATTTCTGCCTTTTTGCCTGAAAATAATGGGGATGCATACCTTTTTGCCATAAAAAGGGAAATTTTTTTATTTTTGCTCTAAAATAAGAATTTCTGCCTTTTTGCCTCTAAATAAGTGGAATTTCTGTCTTTTTCCCCCAAAACAAAGAGAATTTCTGTCTTTTTTGCCCCAAAATAAAAGAAATTTCAGCAATTTTGCACCAATGTAAAGGAAATTTCTGCAATTTTGCCATAATGTAAAGGAATTTCTGACTGTTTGCTGCCCAAAAAAGGAGATTTTCTGTCTTTTTGCCCCAAAATAAGGAGAATTTCTGCCTTTTTGCCTGAAAATTATGAGAATTTCTGCAATTTTGCTTCAAAATACGGGGAATTTCTGCTTTTTATCCCGAAAGTAAGGGGAATGTATACCTTTTGCCACAAAAAAAAAGGGAAATTTCTTTATTTTTGCCCCAGAATAAGAGGAATTTCTGCCTTTTTACCTAAAAATAAGTGAAATTTCTTCCTTTTTACCCAAAAATAAATGGAATTTCTGTCTTTTTGCCCCAAAATAAAAGGAATTTTTGAATTATGCCCTGAAATAAGTGATATTTCTGAAATTTTGCCCCAAAATAAAAGAAATTTCTGCTTTTTTGCCACAAAATAAGGGGAATTTCTATATTTTTGCCCCAAAATAATGGAAATTTATGGCTTTTTGCCCTCAAATAAGGGGAATTTCAGCCTTTTTACCTCAAAATTAGGGGAATTTCTGCATTTTTGCCACAAAATATTAAGAATTTCTGCATTTTTGCCCTAAAATAAGGAAAATTTCTGCCTTTTTCCCTGAAATAAGTGAAATTTCTGCAATTTTGCCCCAAAATAAGTGGAATTTCTGAGTTTTGCCCCAAAATAAGGAGAATTTCTGTCTTTTTGCCCCAACATATAGGGAATTTTAGCCTTTTTTCCCCACAATTAGGGGAATTTCTGCAATTTTGCTCCAAAATACGGGGAATTTCTGCTTTTTGCCCCACAATTAGGGGAATTTCTGCAATTTTGCTCCAAAATGCAGGGAATTTCTACCTTATTTCCTGAAAATAAGGGGAATGCATACCTTTTTGCCATAGAAAAGGGGAATTTCTTCATTTTTGCTCCAAAATAAGGGGAATTTCAGCCTTTTTGCCTCTAAATAAGTGGAATTTCTGTCTTTTTTCCCAAAACAAAGAGAATTTCTGTATTTTTTGCCCCAAAATAAGGAAAATTTCTGACTTATTACCCTGAAATAAGTGAAATTTCTGCAATTTTGCCCCAAAATAAAGAAAATTTCTGCCTTTTTGCCCTGAAATATGTGAAATTTCTGCAATATTACCCCAAAATAAGGTGAATTTCTGCATTTTGCCCCAAAATAATGGGAATTTCTGCCTTTTTGCCCCAAAATAATGGGAATTTCAGCCTTTTTGCCCCAAAATAAGAAAAATTTTTGCTTTATTTCTCTGAAATAAGTGAAATATCTTAAAATTTGCCCTAAAATGAGGGAAATTTCTTCAATTTTTTCCCATAATATAGGAAATTTCTGCAATTTTGCCCCAAAATAAGGGGAATTTCTCCCTTATTGCCCCAAAATAAAGGAAATTTCAGGCTTTTTACCTAAAAATAAGTGAAATTTCTGCAATTTTGCCCCAAATAAGGGAAATTTCTGCAATTTTGCCCCAAAATAAGGTAAATTCCTGCAATTTTGCCCCAAAATATAGGAAATTTCTTTAATTTTGCCCCAAAATAAGGGGAATTTCTGATTTTTGCCCCAAAATAAAGGGAATTTCTGCCTTTTGCCCCAAAATTAGGGGAATTTCTGCAATTTTGCTCCAAAATACGGGGAATTTCTTCCTTTTTGCCCGAAAATAATGGGAAAGCATACCTTTTTGCCATAAAAAGAGAAATTTCTTCATTTTTGCTCCAAAATAAGGGGAATTTCTGCCTTTTTGCCTCTAAATAAGTGGAATTTCTGTCTTTTTCCCCCAAAACAAAGAGAATTTCTGTCTTTTTTGCATCAAAATAAGGAGAATTTCTGACTTATTATTCTGAAATAAGTGAAATTTCTGCAATTTTGCCCCAAAATAAAGGAAATTTCTGCAATTTTGCCGCAATGTAAAAAAAATTTCTGCAATTTTGCATCAAAATAAGGGGAATTTCTGACTGTTTGCTCTCGAAAAAAGGAGATTTTCTGTCTTTTTGCCTCAAAATAAGGTGAATTTGCCTTTTTGCCTTCAAATAAGGGGAATTTCAGCCTTTTTACCTCAAAATAAGGGGAATTTCTGCATTTTTGCCACAAAATATTAGGAATTTCTGCCTTTTTGCCCCAAAATAAGGAAAATTTCTGTCTTTTTGCCCCAACATATAGGGAATTTTAGCCTTTTTTCCCCACAATTAGGGGAATTTCTGCAATTTTGCTCCAAAATACGAAGAATTTCTGTTTTTGCCCCACAATTAGGGGAATTTCTGCAATTTTGCTCAAAATGCATGGAATTTCTACCTTTTTTCCTGAAAATAAGGGGAATGCATACCTTTTTGCCATAGAAAATTGAAATTTCTTCATTTTTGCTCCAAAATAAGAGGAATTTCTGCCTTTTTGCCTCTAAATAAGTGGAATTTCTGTCTTTTTTCCCAAAACAAAGAGAATTTCTGTCTTTTTTGCCCCAAAATAAGGAAAATTTCTGACTTATTACCCTGAAATAAGTGAAATTTCTGCAATTTTGCCCCAAAATAAGGAAAATTTCTGCCTTTTTGCCCTGAAATATGTGAAATTTCTGCAATTTTACCCCAAAATAAGGTGAATTTCTGCATTTTGCCCCAAAATAATGGGAATTTTTGCCTTTTTGCCCCAAAATAAGAAAAAAACTTTTGCTTTTTTAATCTGAAATAAGTGAAATTTCTGCAATTTTGCCCAAAAATAAAGGAAATTTCTGCAATTTTTCCCCATAATAAGAGAAATTTCTGAAATTTTTCCCCAAAATAAGGGGAATTTCTTTCTTTTTCCCCCAAAACAAAGGGAATTTCTGTCTTTTTTGCCCCAAAATAAGGGGAATTTCTCTTTTTTTGCCCCAAAATAAAGGAAATTTCAGCCTTTTTACCTGAAAATAAGTGAAATTTCTGCAATTTTGCCCCAAATAAGGGAAATTTCTGCAATTTAGCCCCAAAATAAGGTAAATTCCTGCAATTTTGCCCCCCAAAAAAGAAATTTCTGGAATTTTGCCTCAAAATAAAGGGAATTTCTGATTTTTACCCCAAAATAAAGGGAATTTCTGCCTTTTGCCCAAAAATTAGGGGAATTTCTGCAATTTTGCTCCAAAATACAAGGAATTTCTGCCTTTTTGCCTGAAAATAATGGGAATGCATAGTTTTTTGCCATATAAAAGGAAATTTTTTCGTTTTTGCTCCAAAATAATGGGAATTTCTGCCTTTTTGCCTCTAAATAAGTGGAATTTCTGTCTTTTTCCCCCAAACAAAGGGAATTTCTGTCTTTTTGCCCCAAAATAAGATGAATTTCTTACTTATTACTCTGAAATAAATGAAATTTCTGCAATTTTTCCCCAAAATGAGGGGAATTTCTGACTGTTTGCTCCCGAAAAAAGAAGATTTTCTTTCTTTTTGCCCCAAAATAAAGAGAATTTCTGCCTTTTTGCCCGAAAATTATGAGAATTTCTGCAATTTTGCTTCAAAATAAGGGGAATTTCTGCTTTTTATCCCGAAAGTAAGGGGAATGTATACCTCTTGCCACCAAAAAGAAAATTTCTTCATTTTTGCCCCAAAATAAGAGGAATTTCTGCTTTTTTACCTCAAAATAAGTGGAAATTTCTGCCTTTTTACACAAAAATAAATGGAATTTCTGACTTTTTGCCCCAAAATAAAAGGAATTTTTGAATTATGCCCTGAAATAAGTGAAATTTCTGCAATTTTGCCCCAAAATAAAAGAAATTCCTGCCTTTTTGCCAAAAAATAAGGGAAATTTCTGCCTTTTTGCTTCCAAATAAAAGGAATTTCAGCCTTTTTACCTCAAAATAAGGGGAATTTCTGCATTTTTGCCACAAAATATTAAGAATTTCTGCATGTTTGCCCCAAAATAAAGAAAATTTCTCCCTTTTTTCCCTGAAATAAGTGAAATTTCTGCAATTTTGCCCCAAAATAAGTGGAATTTCTGCAATTTTGCTCCAAAATAAGGGAAATTTCTGGAATTTTGCCCCAAAATAAGTGGAATTTCTGAGTTTTGCCCCAAAATAAGGAGAATTTCTGTTTTTTGCCCCACCATATACGGAATTTCTGCCTTTTTGCCCCACAATTAGGGGAATTTTTGCAATTTTGCTCCAAAATACTGGGAATTTCTGCCCTTTTGCCCGAAAATAAGGGGAATGCATAACTTTTTGCCATAGAAAAGGGAAATTTCTTCATTTTTGCTCCAAATTAAAGGGAATTTCTGCCTTTTTTCCTCTAAATAAGTGGAATTTCTGCAATTTTCCCCAAAAAGAAAGGGAATTTCTGTCTGTTTTGCCCCAAAATAATGGGAATTTCTGACTTATTACCCTGAAATAAGTGAAATTTCTGCAATTTTGCCCCAAAATAAGGGAAATTTTGCCTTTTTGCCATGAAATATGTGAAATTTCTGCAATTTTACCCCAAAATAAGGTGAATTTCTGCCTTTTTGCCCCAAAATAATGGGAATTTCTGCCTTTTTGCCCCAAAATAAGAAAAATTTTTGCTTTATTTCTCTGAAAAAGTGAAATTTCTAAAATTTTACCCTAAAATGAGGTAAATTTCTGCAATTTTTTCCCATAATAAAGGAAATTTCTGCAATTTTGCCCCAAAATTAGGGGAATTTCTCACTTTTTGCCCCAAAATAAAGAAAATTTCAGCCTTTTTATCTGAAAATAAGTGAAATTTCTGCAATTTTGCCCCAAATAAGGGAAATTTCTGCAATTTTGCCCCAAAATAAGGTAAATTCCTGCAATTTTGCCCCAAAATATAGGAAATTTCTTGAATTTTGCCCCAAAATAAGGAGAATTTCTGATTTTTGCACCAAAATAAAAAGAATTTCTGCCTTTTGCCCCAAAATTAGGGCAATTTCTACAATTTTGCTCCAAAATACGGGAAATTTCTGCCTTTTTGCCCGAAAATAATGGGAATGCATACCTTTTTGCCATAAAAAGAGAAATTTCTTCATTTTTGCTCCATAATAAGGGGAATTTCTGCCTTTTTGCCTCTAAATAAGTGGTATTTCTGTCTTTTTCCCCCAAAACAAAGGGAATTTCTGTCTTTTTTGCATCAAAATAAGGAGAATTTCTGACTTATTACCCTGAAATAAGTGAAATTTCTGCAATTTTGCCCCAAAATAAAGGAAATTTCTGCAATTTTGCCCCAAGGAAAAAAATTTCTGCAATTATGCCCCAAAATAAGGGGAATTTCTGACTGTTTGCTCTCGAAAAAAGGAGATTTTCTGTCTTTTTGCCTCAAAATAAGGTGAATTTCAGCCTTTTTGCCTTCAATAAAGGGGAATTTCAGCCTTTTTACCTCAAAATAAGGGGAATTTCTGCATTTTTGCCACAAAATATTAGGAATTTCTGCCTTTTTGCCCCAAAATAAGGAAAATTTCTGCCTTTTTTCTCTGAAATAAGTGAAATTTCTGCAATTTTGCCCCAAAATAAGTGGAATTTCTGAGTTTTGCCCTAAAATAAGGAGAATTTCTGTCTTTTTGCCCCAACATATAGGGAATTTTTGCCTTTTTTCCTCACAATTAGGGGAATTTCTGCAATTTTGCTCCAAAATACGGGGAATTACTGCCATTTTGCCCCACAATTAGGGGAATTTCTGCAATTTTGCACCAAAATGCAGGGAATTTCTACCTTTTTTCCTGAAAATAAGGGGAATGCATACCTTTTTGCCATAGAAAAGGGAAATTTCTTCATTTTTGCTCCAAAATAAGAAGAATTTCTGCCTTTTTGCCTCTAAATAAGTGGAATTTCTGTCTTTTTTCCCAAAACAAAGAGAATTTCTGTCTTTTTTGCCCCAAAATAAGGAAAATCTCTGACTTATTACCCTGAAATAAGTGAAATTTCTGCAATTTTGCCCCAAAATAAGGAAAATTTCTGCCTTTTTGCCCTGAAATATATGAAATTTCTGCAATTTTACCCCAAAATAAGGTGAATTTCTGCATTTTGCCCCAAAATAATGGGAATATCTGCCTTTTTTGACCCAAAATAAGAAAAAACTTTTGCTTTTTTAATCTGAAATAAGTGATATTTCTGCAATTTTGCCCTAAAATAAAGGAAATTTCTGCAATTTTTCCCCATAATAAGGGAAATTTCTGAAATTGTTCCCCAAAATAAGGGGAATTTCTCTTTTTTTGCCCCAAAATAAAGGAAATTTCAGCCTTTTTACCTGAAAATAAGTGAAATTTCTGCAATTTTGCCCCAAATAAGGGAAATTTCTGCAATTTAGCCCCAAAATAAGGTAAATTCCTGCAATTTTGCCCCCCAAAAAAGAAATTTCTGGAATTTTGCCTCAAAATAAAGGGAATTTCTGATTTTTACCCCAAAATAAAGGGAATTTCTGCCTTTTGCCCAAAAATTAGGGGAATTTCTGCAATTTTGCTCCAAAATACAAGGAATTTCTGCCTTTTTGCCTGAAAATTATGGGAATGCATAGTTTTTTGCCATATAAAAGGAAATTTTTTCGTTTTTGCTCCAAAATAACGGGAATTTCTGCCTTTTTGCCTCTAAATAAGTGGAATTTCTGTCTTTTTCCCCCAAACAAAGGGAATTTCAGTCTTTTTGCCCCAAAATAAGATGAATTTCTTACTTATTACCCTGAAATAAATGAAATTTCTGCAATTTTTCCCCAAAATGAGGGGAATTTCTGACTGTTTGCTCCCGAAAAAAGAAGATTTTCTTTCTTTTTGCCCCAAAATAAAGAGAATTTCTGCCTTTTTGCCCGAAAATTATGAGAATTTCTGCAATTTTGCTTCAAAATAAGGGGAATTTCTGCTTTTTATCCTGAAAGTAAGGGGAATGTATACCTCTTGCCACCAAAAAGAAAAATTTCTTCATTTTTGCCCCAAAATAAGAGGAATTTCTGCTTTTTTACCTCAAAATAAGTGGAAATTTCTGCCTTTTTACACAAAAATAAATGGAATTTCTGACTTTATGCCCCAAAATAAAAGGAATTTTTGAATTATGCCCTGAAATAAGTGAAATTTCTGCAATTTTGCCCCAAAATAAAAGAAATTCCTGACTTTTTGCCAAAAAATAAGGGAAATTTCTGCCTTTTTGCTTCCAAATAAAAGGAATTTCAGCCTTTTTACCTCAAAATAAGGGGAATTTCTGCATTTTTGCCACAAAATATTAAGAATTTCTGCATGTTTGCCCCAAAATAAAGAAAATTTCTCCCTTTTTTCCCTGAAATAAGTGAAATTTCTGCAATTTTGCCCCAAAATAAGTGGAATTTCTGCAATTTTGCTCCAAAATAAGGGAAATTTCTGGAATTTTGCCCCAAAATAAGTGGAATTTCTGAGTTTTGCCCCAAAATAAGGAGAATTTCTGTTTTTTGCCCCACCATATACGGAATTTCTGCCTTTTTGCCCCACAATTAGGGGAATTTTTGCAATTTTGCTCCAAAATACTGGGAATTTCTGCCCTTTTGCCCGAAAATAAGGGGAATGCATAACTTTTTGCCATAGAAAAGGGAAATTTCTTCATTTTTGCTCCAAATTAAAGGGAATTTCTGCCTTTTTTCCTCTAAATAAGTGGAATTTCTGCAATTTTCCCCAAAAAGAAAGGGAATTTCTGTCTGTTTTGCCCCAAAATAATGGGAATTTCTGACTTATTACCCTGAAATAAGTGAAATTTCTGCAATTTTGCCCCAAAATAAGGGAAATTTCTGCCTTTTTGCCATGAAATATGTGAAATTTCTGCAATTTTACCCCAAAATAAGGTGAATTTCTGCCTTTTTGCCCCAAAATAATGGGAATTTCTGCCTTTTTGCCCCAAAATAAGAAAAAATTTTGCTTTATTTCTCTGAAATAAGTGAAACTTCTGAAATTTTACCCTAAAATGAGGTAAATTTCTGCAATTTTTTCCCATAATAAAGAAATTTCTGCAATTTTGCCCCAAAATTAGGGGAATTTCTCACTTTTTGCCCCAAAATAAAGAAAATTTCAGCCTTTTTATCTGAAAATAAGTGAAATTTCTGCAATTTTGCCCCAAATAAGGGAAATTTCTGCAATTTTGCCCCAAAATAAGGTAAATTCCTGCAATTTTGCCCCAAAATATAGGAAATTTCTTGAATTTTGCCCCAAAATAAGGAGAATTTCTGATTTTTGCACCAAAATAAAAAGAATTTCTGCCTTTTGCCCCAAAATTAGGGGAATTTCTACAATTTTGCTCCAAAATACGGGAAATTTCTGCCTTTTTGCCCGAAAATAATGGAAATGCATACCTTTTTGCCATAAAAAGAGAAATTTCTTCATTTTTGCTCCATAATAAGGGGAATTTCTGCCTTTTTGCCTCTAAATAAGTGGTATTTCTGTCTTTTTCCCCCAAAACAAAGGGAATTTCTGTCTTTTTTGCATCAAAATAAGGAGAATTTCTGACTTATTACCCTGAAATAAGTGAAATTTCTGCAATTTTGCCCCAAGATAAAGGAAATTTCTGCAATTTTGCCCCAAGGAAAAAAAATTTCTGCAATTATGCCCCAAAATAAGGGGAATTTCTGACTGTTTGCTCTCGAAAAAAGGAGATTTTCTGTCTTTTTGCCTCAAAATAAGGTGAATTTCTGCCTTTTTGCCTTCAATAAAGGGGAATTTCAGCCTTTTTACCTCAAAATAAGGGGAATTTCTGCATTTTTGCCACAAAATATTAGGAATTTCTGCCTTTTTGCCCCAAAATAAGGAAAATTTCTGCCTTTTTTCTCTGAAATAAGTGAAATTTCTGCAATTTTGCCCCAAAATAAGTGGAATTTCTGAGTTTTGCCCTAAAATAAGGAGAATTTCTGTCTTTTTGCCCCAACATATAGGGAATTTTTGCCTTTTTTCCTCACAATTAGGGGAATTTCTGCAATTTTGCTCCAAAATACGGGGAATTACTGCCATTTTGCCCCACAATTAGGGGAATTTCTGCAATTTTGCACCAAAATGCAGGGAATTTCTACCTTTTTTCCTGAAAATAAGGGGAATGCATACCTTTTTGCCATAGAAAAGGGAAATTTCTTCATTTTTGCTCCAAAATAAGGGGAATTTCTGCCTTTTTGCTTCTAAATAAGTGGAATTTCTGTCTTTTTTCCCAAAACAAAGAGAATTTCTGTCTTTTTTGCCCCACAATAAGGAAAATTTCTGACTTATTACCCTGAAATAAGTGAAATTTCTGCAATTTTGCCCCAAAATAAGGAAAATTTCTGCCTTTTTGCCCTGAAATATATGAAATTTCTGCAATTTTACCCCAAAATAAGGTGAATTTCTGCATTTTGCCCCAAAATAATGGGAATATCTGCCTTTTTTGACCCAAAATAAGAAAAAACTTTTGCTTTTTTAATCTGAAATAAGTGATATTTCTGCAATTTTGCCCTAAAATAAAGGAAATTTCTGCAATTTTTCCCCATAATAAGGGAAATTTCTGAAATTGTTCCCCAAAATAAGGGGAATTTCTCTTTTTTTGCCCCAAAATAAAGGAAATTTCAGCCTTTTTTCCTGAAAATAAGTGAAATTTCTGCAATTTTGCCCCAAATAAGGGAAATTTCTGCAATTTAGCCCCAAAATAAGGTAAATTCCTGCAATTTTGCCCCCCAAAAAAGAAATTTCTGGAATTTTGCCTCAAAATAAAGGGAATTTCTGATTTTTACCCCAAAATAAAGGGAATTTCTGCCTTTTGCCCAAAAATTAGGGGAATTTCTGCAATTTTGCTCCAAAATACAAGGAATTTCTGCCTTTTTGCCTGAAAATAATGGGAATGCATAGTTTTTTGCCATATAAAAGGAAATTTTTTCGTTTTTGCTCCAAAATAACGGGAATTTCTGCCTTTTTGCCTCTAAATAAGTGGAATTTCTGTCTTTTTCCCCCAAACAAAGGGAATTTCTGTCTTTTTGCCCCAAAATAAGATGAATTTCTTACTTATTACCCTGAAATAAATGAAATTTCTGCAATTTTTTCCCAAAATGAGGGGAATTTCTGACTGTTTGCTCCCGAAAAAAGAAGATTTTCTTTCTTTTTGCCCCAAAATAAAGAGAATTTCTGCCTTTTTGCCTGAAAATTATGAGAATTTCTGCAATTTTGCTTCAAAATAAGGGGAATTTCTGCTTTTTATCCCGAAAGTAAGGGGAATGTATACCTCTTGCCACCAAAAAGAAAAATTTCTTCATTTTTGCCCCAAAATAAGAGGAATTTCTGCTTTTTTACCTCAAAATAAGTGGAAATTTCTGCCTTTTTACACAAAAATAAATGGAATTTCTGACTTTTTGCCCCAAAATAAAAGGAATTTTTGAATTATGCCCTGAAATAAGTGAAATTTCTGCAATTTTGCCCCAAAATAAAAGAAATTCCTGCCTTTTTGCCAAAAAATAAGGGAAATTTCTGCCTTTTTGCTTCCAAATAAAAGGAATTTCAGCCTTTTTACCTCAAAATAAGGGGAATTTCTGCATTTTTGCCACAAAATATTAAGAATTTCTGCATGTTTGCCCCAAAATAAAGAAAATTTCTCCCTTTTTTCCCTGAAATAAGTGAAATTTCTGCAATTTTGCCCCAAAATAAGTGGAATTTCTGCAATTTTGCTCCAAAATAAGGGAAATTTCTGGAATTTTGCCCCAAAATAAGTGGAATTTCTGAGTTTTGCCCCAAAATAAGGAGAATTTCTGTTTTTTGCCCCACCATATACGGAATTTCTGCCTTTTTGCCCCACAATTAGGGGAATTTTTGCAATTTTGCTCCAAAATACTGGGAATTTCTGCCCTTTTGCCCGAAAATAATGGGAATGCATAACTTTTTGCCATAGAAAAGGGAAATTTCTTCATTTTTGCTCCAAATTAAAGGGAATTTCTGCCTTTTTTCCTCTAAATAAGTGGAATTTCTGCAATTTTCCCCAAAAAGAAAGGGAATTTCTGTCTGTTTTGCCCCAAAATAATGGGAATTTCTGACTTATTACCCTGAAATAAGTGAAATTTCTGCAATTTTGCCCCAAAATAAGGGAAATTTCTGCCTTTTTGCCATGAAATATGTGAAATTTCTGCAATTTTACCCCAAAATAAGGTGAATTTCTGCCTTTTTGCCCCAAAATAATGGGAATTTCTGCCTTTTTGCCCCAAAATAAGAAAAATTTTTGCTTTATTTCTCTGAAATAAGTGAAATTTCTGAAATTTTACCCTAAAATGAGGTAAATTTCTGCAATTTTTTCCCATAATAAAGGAAATTTCTGCAATTTTGCCCAAAAATTAGGGGAATTTCTCACTTTTTGCCCCAAAATAAAGAAAATTTCAGCCTTTTTATCTGAAAATAAGTGAAATTTCTGCAATTTTGCCCCAAATAAGGGAAATTTCTGCAATTTTGCCCCAAAATAAGGTAAATTCCTGCAATTTTGCCCCAAAATATAGGAAATTTCTTGAATTTTGCCCCAAAATAAGGAGAATTTCTGATTTTTGCACCAAAATAAAAAGAATTTCTGCCTTTTGCCCCAAAATTAGGGGAATTTCTACAATTTTGCTCCAAAATACGGGAAATTTCTGCCTTTTTGCCCGAAAATAATGGGAATGCATACCTTTTTGCCATAAAAAGAGAAATTTCTTCATTTTTGCTCCATAATAAGGGGAATTTCTGCCTTTTTGCCTCTAAATAAGTGGTATTTCTGTCTTTTTCCCCCAAAACAAAGGGAATTTCTGTCTTTTTTGCATCAAAATAAGGAGAATTTCTGACTTATTACCCTGAAATAAGTGAAATTTCTGCAATTTTGCCCCAAGATAAAGGAAATTTCTGCAATTATGCCCCAAAATAAGGGGAATTTCTGACTGTTTGCTCTCGAAAAAAGGAGATTTTCTGTCTTTTTGCCTCAAAATAAGGTGAATTTCTGCCTTTTTGCCTTCAATAAAGGGGAATTTCAGCCTTTTTACCTCAAAATAAGGGGAATTTCTGCATTTTTGCCACAAAATATTAGGAATTTCTGCCTTTTTGCCCCAAAATAAGGAAAATTTCTGCCTTTTTTCTCTGAAATAAGTGAAATTTCTGCAATTTTGCCCCAAAATAAGTGGAATTTCTGAGTTTTGCCCTAAAATAAGGAGAATTTCTGTCTTTTTGCCCCAACATATAGGGAATTTTTGCCTTTTTTCCTCACAATTAGGGGAATTTCTGCAATTTTGCTCCAAAATACGGGGAATTACTGCCTTTTTGCCCCACAATTAGGGGAATTTCTGCAATTTTGCACCAAAATGCAGGGAATTTCTACCTTTTTTCCTGAAAATAAGGGGAATGCATACCTTTTTGCCATAGAAAAGGGAAATTTCTTCATTTTTGCTCCAAAATAAGGGGAATTTCTGCCTTTTTGCCTCTAAATAAGTGGAATTTCTGTCTTTTTTCCCAAAACAAAGAGAATTTCTGTCTTTTTTGCCCCAAAATAAGGAAAATTTCTGACTTATTACCCTGAAATAAGTGAAATTTCTGCAATTTTGCCCCAAATAAGGGAAATTTCTGCAATTTTGCCCCAAAATAAGGTAAATTCCTGCAATTTTGCCCCAAAATATAGGAAATTTCTTGAATTTTGCCCCAAAATAAGGAGAATTTCTGATTTTTGCACCAAAATAAAAAGAATTTCTGCCTTTTGCCCCAAAATTAGGGGAATTTCTACAATTTTGCTCCAAAATACGGGAAATTTCTGCCTTTTTGCCCGAAAATAATGGGAATGCATACCTTTTTGCCATAAAAAGAGAAATTTCTTCATTTTTGCTCCATAATAAGGGGAATTTCTGCCTTTTTGCCTCTAAATAAGTGGTATTTCTGTCTTTTTCCCCCAAAACAAAGGGAATTTCTGTCTTTTTTGCATCAAAATAAGGAGAATTTCTGACTTATTACCCTGAAATAAGTGAAATTTCTGCAATTTTGCCCCAAGATAAAGGAAATTTCTGCAATTTTGCCCCAAGGAAAAAAAAATTTCTGCAATTATGCCCCAAAATAAGGGGAATTTCTGACTGTTTGCTCTCGAAAAAAGGAGATTTTCTGTCTTTTTGCCTCAAAATAAGGTGAATTTCTGCCTTTTTGCCTTCAATAAAGGGGAATTTCAGCCTTTTTACCTCAAAATAAGGGGAATTTCTGCATTTTTGCCACAAAATATTAGGAATTTCTGCCTTTTTGCCCCAAAATAAGGAAAATTTCTGCCTTTTTTCTCTGAAATAAGTGAAATTTCTGCAATTTTGCCCCAAAATAAGTGGAATTTCTGAGTTTTGCCCTAAAATAAGGAGAATTTCTGTCTTTTTGCCCCAACATATAGGGAATTTTTGCCTTTTTTCCTCATAATTAGGGGAATTTCTGCAATTTTGCTCCAAAATACGGGGAATTACTGCCTTTTTGCCCCACAATTAGGGGAATTTCTGCAATTTTGCACCAAAATGCAGGGAATTTCTACCTTTTTTCCTGAAAATAAGGGGAATGCATACCTTTTTGCCATTGAAAAGGGAAATTTCTTCATTTTTGCTCCAAAATAAGGGGAATTTCTGCCTTTTTGCCTCTAAATAAGTGGAATTTCTGTCTTTTTTCCCAAAACAAAGAGAATTTCTGTCTTTTTTGCCCCAAAATAAGGAAAATTTCTGACTTATTACCCTGAAATAAGTGAAATTTCTGCAATTTTGCCCCAAATAAGGGAAATTTCTGCAATTTTGCCCCAAAATAAGGTAAATTCCTGCAATTTTGCCCCAAAATATAGGAAATTTCTTGAATTTTGCCCCAAAATAAGGAGAATTTCTGATTTTTGCACCAAAATAAAAAGAATTTCTGCCTTTTGCCCCAAAATTAGGGGAATTTCTACAATTTTGCTCCAAAATACGGGAAATTTCTGCCTTTTTGCCCGAAAATAATGGGAATGCATACCTTTTTGCCATAAAAAGAGAAATTTCTTCATTTTTGCTCCATAATAAGGGGAATTTCTGCCTTTTTGCCTCTAAATAAGTGGTATTTCTGTCTTTTTCCCCCAAAACAAAGGGAATTTCTGTCTTTTTTGCATCAAAATAAGGAGAATTTCTGACTTATTACCCTGAAATAAGTGAAATTTCTGCAATTTTGCCCCAAGATAAAGGAAATTTCTGCAATTTTGCCCCAAGGAAAAAAAAATTTCTGCAATTATGCCCCAAAATAAGGGGAATTTCTGACTGTTTGCTCTCGAAAAAAGGAGATTTTCTGTCTTTTTGCCTCAAAATAAGGTGAATTTCTGCCTTTTTGCCTTCAATAAAGGGGAATTTCAGCCTTTTTACCTCAAAATAAGGGGAATTTCTGCATTTTTGCCACAAAATATTAGGAATTTCTGCCTTTTTGCCCCAAAATAAGGAAAATTTCTGCCTTTTTTCTCTGAAATAAGTGAAATTTCTGCAATTTTGCCCCAAAATAAGTGGAATTTCTGAGTTTTGCCCTAAAATAAGGAGAATTTCTGTCTTTTTGCCCCAACATATAGGGAATTTTTGCCTTTTTTCCTCACAATTAGGGGAATTTCTGCAATTTTGCTCCAAAATACGGGGATTTTCTGCCTTTTTGCCCCACAATTAGGGGAATTTCTGCAATTTTGCACCAAAATGCAGGGAATTTCTACCTTTTTTCCTGAAAATAAGGGGAATGCATACCTTTTTGCCATAGAAAAGGGAAATTTCTTCATTTTTGCTCCAAAATAAGGGGAATTTCTGCCTTTTTGCCTCTAAATAAGTGGAATTTCTGTCTTTTTTCCCAAAACAAAGAGAATTTCTGTCTTTTTTGCCCCAAAATAAGGAAAATTTCTGACTTATTACCCTGAAATAAGTGAAATTTCTGCAATTTTGCCCCAAAATAAGGAAAATTTCTGCCTTTTTGCCCTGAAATATATGAAATTTCTGCAATTTTACCCCAAAATAAGGTGAATTTCTGCATTTTGCCCCAAAATAATGGGAATATCTGCCTTTTTTGACCCAAAATAAGAAAAAACTTTTGCTTTTTTAATCTGAAATAAGTGATATTTCTGCAATTTTGCCCTAAAATAAAGGAAATTTCTGCAATTTTTCCCCATAATAAGGGAAATTTCTGAAATTGTTCCCCAAAATAAAGGGAATTTCTGTCTTTTTCCCCCAAAACAAAGGGAATTTCTGTCTTTTTTGCCCCAAAATAAGGGGAATTTCTCTTTTTTTGCCACAAAATAAAGGAAATTTCAGCCTTTTTACCTGAAAATAAGTGAAATTTCTGCAATTTTGCCCAAAATAAGCAAAATTTCTGCAATTTACACCCAAAATAAGGTAAATTCCTGCAATTTTGCCCCCCAAAAAAGAAATTTCTGGAATTTTGCCTCAAAATAAAGGGAATTTCTGATTTTTACCCCAAAATAAAGGGAATTTCTGCCTTTTACCCAAAAATTAGGGAATTTCTGCAATTTTGCCCAAAATACAAGGAATTTCTGCCTTTTTGCCTGAAAAGAATGGGAATGCATAGTTTTTTGCCATATAAAGGGAAATTTTTTCATTTTTGCTCCAAAATAAGGGGAATTTCTGCCTGTTTGTCTCTAAATAATGGAATTTCTGTCTTTTTCCCCCAAAACAAAGGGAATTTCTGTCTTTTTTACCCTAAAATAAGGGCAATTTCTGACTTATTACCCTGAAATAAATGAAATTTCTGCAATTTTGCCCCAAAATAAAGGAAATTTCTAAATTTTTCCCCAAAATAAGGGGAATTTCTAACAGTTTGCTCTCGAAAAAAGGAGATTTTCTGTCTTTTTGCCTCAAAATAAGGTGAATTTCTGCATTTTTGCCACAAAATATTAGGAATTTCTGCCTTTTTGCCCCAAAATAAGGAAAATTTCTGCCTTTTTTCACTGAAATAAGTGAAATTTCTGCAATTTTGCCCCAAAATAAGTGGAATTTCTGAGTTTTGCCCTAAAATAAGGAGAATTTCTGTATTTTTGCCCCAACATATAGGGAATTTTTGCCTTTTTTCCCCACAATTAGGGGAATTTCTGCAATTTTGCTCCAAAATACGGGGAATTTCTGCCTTTTTGCCCCACAATTAGGGGAATTTCTGCAATTTTTCTCCAAAATGCAGGGAATTTATGCCTTTTTTCCTGAAAATAAGGGGAATGCATACCTTTTTGCCATAGAAAAGGGAAATTTCTTCATTTTTGCTCCAAAATAAGGGGAATTTCTGCCTTTTGCCTCTAAATAAGTGGAATTTCTGTCTTTTTTCCCAAAACAAAGAGAATTTCTGTCTTTTTTGCCCCAAAATAAAGAAAATTTCTGACTTATTACCCTGAAATAAGTGAAATTTCTGCAATTTTGCCCAAAAAAGGGGAATTTCTGTCTTTTTCCCCCAAAACAAAGGGAATTTCTGTCTTTTTTGCCCCAAAATAAGGGGAATTTCTTTTTTTTTTGACCCAAAATAAAGGAAATTTCAGCCTTTTTACCTGAAAATAAGTGAAATTTCTGCAATTTTGCCCCAAATAAGGGAAATTTCTGCAATTTAGCCCCAAAATAAGGTAAATTCCTGCAATTTTGCCCCCCAAAAAAGAAATTTCTGGAATTTTGCCTCAAAATAAAGAGAATTTCTGATTTTTACCCCAAAATAAAGGGAATTTCTGCCTTTTGCCCAAAAATTAGGGGAATTTCTGCAATTTTGCTCCAAAATACAAGGAATTTCTGCCTTTTTGCCTGAAAATAATGGGAATGATTAGTTTTTTGCCATATAAAGGGAAATTTTTTCATTTTTGCTCCAAAATAAGGGGAATTTCTGCCTTTTTGTCTCTAAATAAGTGGAATTTCTGTCTTTGTCCCCCAAAACAAAAGGAATTTCTGGTTTTTTTTGCCCTAAAATAAGGGCAATTTCTGACTTATTACCCTGAAATAAATGAAATTTCTGCAATTTTGCCCCAAAATAAAGGAAATTTCTGCAATTTTTTACCAATGTAAAGGAAATTTCTGCAATTTTGCCCCAAAATAAGGGGAATTTCTAACAGTTTGCTCTCAAAAAAAGGAGATTTTCTGTCTTTTTGCCTCAAAATAAGGTGAATTTCTGCCTTTTTGCCTTCAAATAAGGGGAATTTCAGCCTTTTTACCTCAAAATAAGGAGAATTTCTGCATTTTTGCCACAAAATATTAGGAATTTCTAGCTTTTTGCCCCAAAATAAGGAAAATTTCTGCCTTTTTTCACTGAAATAAGTGGAATTTCTGCAATTTTGCCCCAAAATAAGTGGAATTTCTGAGTTTTGCCCTAAAATAAGAAGAATTTCTGTCTTTTTGCCCCAACATATAGGAAATTTTTGCCTATTTTCCCCACAATTAGGGGAATTTCTGCAATTTTGCTCCAATATACGGGGAATTTCTGCCTTTTTGCCCCACAATTAGGGGAATTTCTGAAATTTTGCTCCAAAATGCAGGGAATTTCTGCCTTTTTTCCTGAAAATAAGGAAAATGCATACCTTTTTGCCATAGAAAAGGGAAATTTCTTCATTTTTGCTCCAAAATAAGGGGAATTTCTGCATTTTTGCCTCTAAATAAGTGGAATTTCTGTCTTTTTTCCCAAAACAAAGAGAATTTCTGTCTTTTTTGCCCCAAAATAAGGAAAATTTCTGACTTATTACCCTGAAATAAGTGAAATTTCTGCAATTTTGCCCCAAAATAAGGAAAATTTCTGCCTTTTTGCCCTGAAATATGTGAAATTTCTGCAATTTTACCCCAAATTAAGGTGAATTTCTGCATTTTGCCCCAAAATAATGGGAATTTCTGCCTTTTTGCCCCAAAATAAGAAAAAACTTTTGCTTTTTTAATCTGAAATAAGTGAAATTTCTGCAATTTTGCCCTAAAATAAAAGAAATTTCTGCAATTTTTCCCCATAATATGGGAAATTTCTGAAATTTTTCCCCAAAATAAGGGGAATTTCTGTCTTTTTCCCCCAAAACAAAGGGAATTTCTGTCTTTTTTGCCCCAAAATAAGGGGAATTTCTTCCTGTTTGCCCCAAAATAAAGGAAATTTCAGCCTTTTTCCCTGAAAATAAGTGAAATTTCTGCAATTTTGCCCCAAATAAGGGAAATTTCTGCAATTTAGCCCCAAAATGAGGTAAATTCCTGTAATTTTGCCCCCAAAAAAAGAAATTTCTGGAATTTTGCCTCAAAATAAAGGGAATTTCTGATTTTTACCCCAAAATAAAGGGAATTTCTGCAATTTTTCACCAATGTAAAGGAAATTTCTGCAATTTTGCCCCAAAATAAAGGGAATTTCTGACTGTTTGCTGCCGAAAAAAGAAGATTTTCTGTCTTTTTGTCGCAAAATGAGGAGAATTTCTGCCTTTTTGCCCGAAAATTATGAGAATTTCTGCAATTTTGCTTCATAATACGGGGAATTTCTGCTTTTTATCCCGAAAGTAAGAGGAATGTATACCTTTTGCCACAACAAAGGGAAATTTCTTCATTTTTGCCCCAAAATAAGAGGAATTTCTGCCTTTTTACCTCTAAATAAGAGAAATTTCTGCCTTTTTACCCAAAAATAAATGGAATTTCTGTCTTTTTGCCCCAAAATAAAAGAAATTTTTAAATTATGCCCTGAAATAAGTGAAATTTCTGCAATTTTGCCCCAAAATAAAAGAAATTTTTGCGTTTTAGCCACAGAATAAGGGGAATTTCTGTCTTTTTGCCCCAAAATAAGGGAAATTTCTGCCTTTTTGCCCCCAAATAAAAGGAATTTCAGCCTTTATACCTCAAAATAAAGGAAATTTCTGCATTTTTGCCACAAAATCTTAAGAATTTCTGCATTTTTGCCCCAAAATAAGAAAAATTTCTGCCTTTTTTCCCTAAAATAAGTGAAATTTCTTCAATTTTGCCCCAAAATAAGTGCAATTTCTGCAATTTTGCTCCAAAATAAGGGAAATTTCTGGAATTTTGCCTCAAAATAAGTGGAATTTCTGAGTTTTGCCCCAAAATAAGGAGAATATCTGTCTTATTTCCCCACCATATAGGGAATTTCTGCCTTTTTGCCCCACAATTAGGGAAATTTCTGCAATTTTGCTCCAAAATACAGGGAATTTCTGCCTTTTTGCCTGAAAATAATGGGAATGCATTCCCTTTTGCCATAAAAAAGGGAAATTTCTTCATTTTTGCTCCAAAATAAGGGGAATTTCTGCCTTTTTGCCTCTAAATAAGTGGAATTTCTGTCTTTTTCCCCCAAAAACAATGGGAATTTCTGTCTTTTTTGCCCCAAAATAAGGGGAATTTTTGACTTATTACACTGAAATAAGTGAAATTTCTGCAATTTTGCCCCAAAATAAGGGGAATTTCTGATTTTTGCCCCAAAATAAAGGGAATTTCTGCCTTTTGCCCCAAAATTAGGGGAATTTCTGCAATTTTGGTCCAAAATACGGAAAATTTCTGCCTTTTTGCCTGAAAATAATGGGAATGCATACCTTTTTACCATAAAAAGGGAATTTTTTTCATTTTTGCTCCAAAATAAGGGGAATTTCTGCCTTTTTGCCTCTAAATAAGTGGAATTTCTGTCTTTTTCCCACAAAACAAAGGAAATTTCTGTCTTTTTTGCCCCAAAAATAAGGGGAATTTTTGACTTATTACCCTGAAATAAGTGAAATTTCTGCAATTTTTCACCAAAATAAGGGAAATTTCTGCAATTTTGCCCCAATGTAAAGGAAATTTCTGCAATTTTGTCCCAAAATAAGGGGAATTTCTTACTGTTTGCTCCCGAAAAAAGTAGATTTTCTGTCTTTTTGCCCCAAAATAAGGAGAATTTCTGCCTTTTTGCTCGAAAATTATGAGAATTTCTGCAATTTTGCTTCAAAATATGGGGAATTTCTGCTTTTTATCCCGAAAGTAAGGGGAATGTATACCTTTTGCCACAAAAAAGGGAAATTTCTTCATTTTTGCCCCAAATAAGAGGAATTTCTGCCTTTTTACCTCAAATTAAGAGCAATTTCTGCCTTTTTACCCCAAAATAAACGGAATTTCTGTTTTTTTGCCCCAAAATAAAAGGAATTTTTAAATTATGCCCTGAAATATGTGAAATTTCTGCAATTTTGCCCCAAAATAAGGGAAATTTCTGCCTTTTTGCTCTGAAATATGTGAACTTTCTTCAATTTTACCCCAAAATAAGGTGAATTTCTGCCTTTTTTCTTCAAAATAATGGGAATTTCTGCCTTTTTGCCCCAAAATAAGAAAAATTTTTGCTTTTTTTCTCTGAAATAAGTGAAATTTCTGCAATTTTGCCCAAAAATAAGGGAAATTTCTGGAATTTTGCCCCAAAATAAGTGGAATTTCTGAGTTTTGTCACAAAATAAGGAGAATTTCTCTTTTTTTGCCTCAACATATAGGGAATTTCTGCCTTTTTGCCTGAAAATAATGGGAATGCATACCTTTTGGCCATAAAAAAGGGAAATTTCTTCATTTTTGCTCCAAATTAAAGGGAATTTCTGCCGTTTTTCCTCTAAATAAGTGGAATTTCTGCAATTTTCCCCCAAAAGAAATAGAATTTCTGTCTTTTTTGCCCCAAAATAATGGGAATTTCTGACTTATTACCCTGAAATAAGTGAAATTTCTGCAATTTTGCCCCAAAATAAGGGAAATTTCTGCCTTTTTGCCCTGAAATATGTGAAATTTCTTCAATTTTACCCCAAAATAAGGTGAATTCCTGCCTTTGTGCCTGAAAATAATGGGAATTTCTGCCTTTTTGCCCCAATATAAGAAAAATTTTTGCTTTTTTTTCTGAAATAAGTGAAATATCTGCGATTTTGCCCTAAATTAAGGGAAATTTCTGCAATTTTTCCCCATAATAAGGGAAATGTCTGCATTTTTGCCCCAAAATAAGGATAATTTCTGCCTTTTTTCCCTGAAATAAGTGAAATTTCTGCAATTTTGCCCCAAAATAAGTGAAATTTCTGCAATTTTGCTCCAAAATAAGAAAAATTTCTGGAATTTTGCCCCCAAATAAGTGGAATTTCTGAGTTTTGCCCCAAAATAAGGAGAATTTCTGTTTTTTGCTCCACCATATAGGGAATTTCTGCATTTTTGCCCCACAATTAGGGGAATTTCTGCAATTTTGCTCCAAAATCCGGGAAATTTCTGCGTTTTTGCCCGAAAATAAGGGGAATGCATAACTTTTTGCCATAAACAATGGAAATTTCTTAATTTTTGCTCCTAAATAAGGGGAATTTCTGCCTTTTTTCCTCTAAATAAGTGGAATTTCTGCAATTTTCCCCCAAAACAAAGGGAATTTCTGTCTTTTTTGCCCCAAAATAAGGTGAATTTCTGACTTATTACCCTGAAATAAGTGAAATTTCTGCAATTTTGCCCCAAAATAAGGGAAATTTTTGCCTTTTTGCCCTGAAATATGTGAAATTTCTGCAATTTTACCCAAAAATAAGGTGAATTTCTGCCTTTTTGCCCCAAAATAATAGGAATTTCTGCCTTTTTCCCCAAAATAAGAAAAATTTTTGCATTATTTCGCTGAAATAAGTAAAATTTCTGCAATTTTGCCCCCAAAATAAGGGGAATTTCTTTCTTTTTGCCCCAAAATAAAGGAAATTTCAGCCTTTTTACCTGAAAATAAGTGAAATTTCTGCAATTTTGCCCCAAATAAGGGAAATTTCTGCAATTTTGCCCCAAAATAATGCAAATTCCTGCAATTTTGCCCCAAAATAAAGAAAATTTCTTGAATTTTGCCACAAAATATGGGGAATTTCTGATATTTACCCCAAAATAAAGGAATTTCTGCCTTTTGCCCCAAAATTAGGGGAATTTCTGCAATATTGCTCCAAAATACAGGGAATTTCTGCCTTTTTGCCTGAAAATAATGGTGATGCATACCTTTTTGCCATAAAAAGGGAAATTTTTTCATTTTTGCTCCAAAATAAGGGGAATTTCTGACTTTTTGCCTCTAAATAAGTGGTATTTCTGTCTTTTTCTTCCAAAACAAAGAAAATTTCTGGTTTTTTTGCCCCAAAATAAGGGGAATTTCTGACTTATTACCCTGAAATAAGTGAAATTTGTGCAATTTTGCCCCAAAATAAAGGAAATTTCTGCAATTTTGCACCAATGTAAAGGAAATTTCTGAATTTTGCCCCAGAATAATAGGAATTTTTGACTGTTTGCTGCCAAAAAAAGGAGATTTTCTGTCTTTTTGCCCCAAAATTAGGAAAATTTCTGGTTTTTTGCCCGAAAATTATGAGAATTTCTGCAATTTTGCTTTAAATACGGGGAATTTCTACTTTTTATCCCGAAAGTAAGGGGAATGTATACCTTTTGCGACAAAAAAGGGAAATTTCTTCATTTTTGCCCCAGAATAAGAGGAATTTCTGCCTTTTACCTAAAAATAAGTGAAATTTCTTCCTTTTTACCCAAAACTAAATGGAATTTCTGTCTTTTTGCCCCAAAATAAAAGGAATTTTTGTATTATGCTCTGAAATAAGTGATATTTCTGCAATTTTGCCACAAAATAAAAGAAATTTTTGCCTTTTTGCCACAAAATAAGGGGAATTTCTATCTTTTTGCCCCAAAATAATGGAAATTTATGCATTTTTGCTCTCAAATAAGAGGAATTTCAGCCTTTTTACCTCAAAATAAGGGGAATTTCTGCATTTTTGCAACAAAATATTAAGAATTTCTGCATTTTTGCCCTAAAATAAGGAAAATTTCTGCCTTTTGTCCGTGAAATAAGTGAAATTTCTGCAATTTTGCCCCAAAATAAAGGAAATTTCTGCAATTTTGTCCCAAAATAAGGGAAATTTCTGCTTTTTTGCCTTGAAATATATGAAATTTTTTCAATTTTACCCCAAAATAAGGTGAATTTCTGCATTTTTGCCCCAAAATAATGGGAATTTCTGCCTTTTTGCCACAAAATAAGAAAAATTTTTGCTTTTTTTCTCTGAAATAAGTGAAATTTCTGTAATTTTGCCCCAAAATAATAGAAATTTCTGCAATGTTGCCCCAAAATAATGGAAATTTCTGGAATTTTGCCCCAAAATAATTGGAATTTCTGAGTTTTGCCCCAAAATAAGGAGAATTTCTCTCTTTTTACCCCAACATATAGGGAATTTCTGCATTTTTGCCCCACAATTAGAGGAATTTCTGCAATTTTGCTCCAAAATACGGGGAATTTCTGTCTTTATGCCCGAAAATAAGTGGAATGCCTAACTTTTTGCCATAAAAAAAGAAATTTCTTCATTTGTGCTCCAAAATAAGGGGAATTTCTGCCTTTTTGCCTCTAAATAAGTGGAATTTCTGTCCTTTTCCCTTAAAACAAAGAGAATTTCTGTCTTTTTGCCCCAAAATAAGGGGACTTTCTGACTTATTACCCTAAAATAATTAAAATTTCTGCAATTTTGCCCCTAAATAAGGGAAATTTCTGCATTTTTGCCCTGAAATATGTGAAATTTCTTCAATTTTACCCCAAAACAAGGTGAATTTATGCCTTTTTGCCTCAAAATAATGGTAATTTCTGCCTTTTTGCCCCAAAATAAGAAACATTTTTGCTTTTTTTTTCTGAAATAAGTGAAATTTTTGCAATTTTGCCCTAAAATAAAGGAAATTTCTGCAATTTTTCCACATAATAAGGGAAAGGTCTTCAATTTTGCCCCAAAATAAAGGGAATTTCTCCCTTTTTGCCCCAAAATAAATGAAATTACAGCCTTTTTACCTGAAAATAAGTGAAATTTCTGCAATTTTGCCCCAAATAAGGAAAATTTCTTATTTTTGCCCCAAATTAAAGGGAATTTGTGCCTTTTGCTCCAAAATTAGGGGAATTTCTGCAATTTTGCTCCAAAATACGAGGAATTTCTGCCTTTTTGCCTGAAAATAATGGGAATGCATACCTTTTTGGCATAAAAAGGGAAATTTCTTCATTTTTGCTCCAAAATAAGGGGAATTTCTGCCTTTTTGCCTCTAAATAAGTGGAATTTCTGTCTTTTTCCCCCAAAAACAATGGGAATTTCTGTCTTTTTTGCCCCAAAATAAGGGGAATTTCTGACTTATTACCCTGAAATAAGTGAAATTTCTGCAATTTTTCCCCAAAATAAGGGGAATTTCTGACTGTTTTTCCTCCCGAAAAAAGATTTTCTTTCTTTTTGAACCAAGATAAGGAGAATTTCTGCCTTTTTGCCCGAAAATTATGAGAATTTCTGCAATTTTGCTTGAAAATACGGGGAATTTCTGCTTTTTATCCCGAAAGTAAGGGGAATGTATACCTTTTGCCACAAAAAAGGAAAATTTCTTCATTTTTGCCCCAAAATAAGAGGAATTTCTGCCTTTTTACCTCAAAATAATTGAAATTTCTGCTCTTTTACACAAAAATAAAAGGAATTTTTGTGTTTTTGCCCCAAAATAAAAGGAATTTTTGAATTATGCCCTGAAATAAGTGAAATTTCTGCAATTTTGCCCCAAAATAAAAGAAATTTCTGCCTTCTTCCAAAAATTAAGGGAAATTTCTCCCTTTTTGCTTCTAAATAAAAGGAATTTCAGCCTTTTTACCTCAAAATAAAGGGAATTTCTGCATTTTTGTCACAAATTATTAAGAATTTCTGCATGTTTGCCCCAAAATAATGAAAATTTCTGCCTTTTTTTCCTGAAATAAGTGAAATTTCTGCAATTTTGCCCCAAAATAAGTGGAATTTCTGTAATTTTGCTCCAAAATAAGGGAAATTTCTGGATTTTTGCCCCAAAATAAGTGAAATTTCTGAGTTTTGCCCCAAAATAAGGAGAATTTCTGTTTTTTCCCCACCATATAGGGAATTTCTGCCTTTTTGCCCCACAATTAGGGGAATATTTGCAATTTTGCTCCAAAATACGGGGAATTTCTGCCTTTTTGCCCGAAAATAAGGGGAATACATAACTTTTTGCCATAAAAAAGAGAAATTTCTTCATTTTTGCTACAAATTAAAGGGAATTTCTGCATTTTTTCCTCTAAATAAGTGGAATTTCTGCAATTTTCCCTCAAAACAAAGGGAATTTCTGTATTTTTGCCCCAAAATAATGGTAATTTCTGACTTATTACCCTGAAATAAGTGAAATTTCTGCAATTTTGCCCCAAAATAAGGGTAATTTCTGCCTTTTTGCCATGAAATATGTGAAATTTTGCAATTTTACCACAAAATAAGGTGAATTTCTGCCTTTTTGCCCAAAAATAATGGGAATTTCTGCCTTTTTGCCCCAAAATAAAGGAAATTTCTGCAATTTTGACCCAATGTAAAAAAAATTTCTGCCATTTTGCCCCAAAATAAGGGGAATTTCTGACTGTTTGCTCTCGAAAAAGGAGATTTTCTGTCTTTTTGCCTCAAAATAAGGAGAATTTCTGCTTTTTTGCCCAAAAATTATGAGAATTTCTGCAATTTTGCTTTAAAATACGGTTAATTTCTGCCTTTTAGCCCCAAAATAAAGGGAATTTCTGCATTTTCCCCCAATATTTGGGGAATTTTTGCATTTTACCTTTAAATAAAGGGGAATTTCTGCATTTTACCTCAAAATAAGAAGAATTTCTGCCTTTTGCCCCAAAATATGGGGAATTTCTGCCTTTTTGTTCCAAAATAAAAAAAATTTCTTCAATTTTGTACCATAATAAAAGAAATTTCTGCTTTTTGCCCCAAAATAAGGGGAATTTCTGACTGTTTGCTCTCGAAAAAAGGAGATTTTCTGTCTTTTTGCCTCAAAATAAGGAGAATTTCTGCTTTTTTGCCCAAAAATTATGAGAATTTCTGCAATTTTGCTTCAAAATACGGTTAACTTCTTCCTTTTAGCCCCAAAATAAAGGGAATTTCTGCATTTTCCCCCAATATTTGGGGAATTTCTGCATTTTACCTTTAAATAAGGGGAATTTCTGCATTTTACCTCAAAATAAGAAGAATTTCTGCCTTTTGCCCCTAAATATGGGGAATTTCTGCCTTTTTGTTCCAAAATAAGGAAAATTTCTTCAATTTTGTACCATAATAAAAGAAATTTCTGCTTTTTGCCCCAAAATAAGGGGAATTTCTGACTTTTTGCCCTGAAATAAATGAAATTTCTGCAATTTTGCCCAAAAATAAGTTAAATTTGTGCCTTTTTGCCCCAAAATAATGGGAATTTCTGCCTTTTGCCCCAAAATATGGGGAATTTCTGCCTGTTTCCCCGAAAATGAGAAGAATGCAAACCTTTTTGCCATAAAAAAGGGAAATTTCTTCATTTTTGCTCCAAAATAAGGGGAATTCCTGCTTTTTTGCCTCTAAATAAGTGGAATTTCTTTCTTTTTCCCCCAAAACAAAAGAAATTTCTGTCTTTTTTGCCCCAAAATAAGAAAAATTGCTGACTTATTACCCTGAAATAAGTGAAATTTTTGAAATTTTGCCCCAATATAAGGGAAATTTCTGCCTTTTTGCCCCCAAATCAGGGGAATTTCAGACTTTTTACCTCAAAATAATGGGAATTTCTAAATTTTGGCACAAAATATTAGGAATTTCTGCATTTTTGCCCAAAAATAAGAAAAATTTCTGCATTTTTTCTTTGAAATAAGTGAAATTTCTGCAATTTTGCCCTAAAATAAGTGAAATTTCTGCAATTTTGCCCCAAAATAAGGGAAATTTCTGCAATTTTGCCCCAAAATAAGTGGAATTTCTGCCTTTTGCCCCAAAATTTGGGGAATTTCTGCCTTTTTGCCCGAAAATAAAAAGAATGCATACCTTTTTGCCATAAAAAAGGGAAATTTCTTCATTTTTGCTCCAAAATAAGGGGAACTTTTTCCTTTTTGCCTCTAAATAAGTGGAATTTCTGTTTTTACCCCAAAACAAAGGGAATTTCTGTATTTTTTGCCTCAAAATAAGGAAAATTTCTGACTTATTACCCTGAAATAAGTAAAATTTCTGCAAATTTGCCCCAAAATAAGGGAAAATTTTGCCTTTTGCCCTAAAATTTGGGGAATTTGAGAATTTTACCTCAAAATGAGGGAAATTTCTGATTTTTGCACCAAAATATGGAGAATTTCTGCCTTTTTGCCCCATAATAAAGTTAATTTCTGCATTTTTGCACCAATATTAGGGGAATTTCTGCAATTTTGCTCCAAAATACGGGTCATTTCTGCCTTTTTGCCCGAAATTAATTGGAATTTCTGGCTTTTTGTCCCGAAATAAGTGTAATTTCTTCAATTTTCGCCAAAAATTAGGGTTTTCATCTTTTTGCCCCAAAATAAGGGGAATTTCTGCCATTTTGCCCTGAAATATTTGAAATTTCTGCAATTTTACCCCAAAATAAGGGGAATTTCTGCCTTTTTGCCCAAAATAAAGAAAATTTCAGAATTTTTACCTGAAAATAAGAGAAATTTCTGCAATTTTGCACCAAATAAGAGAAATTTCTGTAATTTTGTTCTAAAATAAGGTAAATTCCTGCAATTTTGCCCCAAAATAAAGAAAATTTCTGAAATTTTGTCCCAAAATAAGGGGAATTTCTGATTTTTCCCCAAAATAAAGGGAATTTCTGCCTTTTGCTCCAAAATTAGGGGAATTTCTGCAATTTTGCTCCAAAATATGGGGAATTTCTGCCTTTTTGCCTGAAAATAAAGGGAATGTTTACCTTTTTGCCATAAAAAAGGGAAATTTCTTCATTTTTGCCCCAAAATATGGGGATTTTCCGTCTTTTTGACTCAAAATAAGTGCAATTTCTGCCTTTTCCCTAAAAATAAACAAAATTTCTGTCTTTTTGCACCAAAATAAGGGGAATTTCTGACATTTTGCCCGAAAATAAGGGGAATTTCAGCCTTTTTATCTCAAAATAACAGGAATTTCTTCCTTTTTGCCCCAAAATATGGGGAATTTCTGCCTTTTTGCCCCAAAATAAGAAAAATTTCTGCAATTTTGTACCAAAATAAAAGAAATTTCTGCATTTTTGCCCCAAAATAAGAAAATTTCTGCCTTTTTTCTGAAATAAGTGAAATTTCTGCAATTTTGCCTCAAAATAAGGGAAATTTCTGCAATTTTGCCCCAATGTAAAGGAAATTTCTGCAATTTTGCCCCAAAATAAGGGAAATTTCTGACTTTATGCTCCCGAAAAAACGAGATTTACTGTCTTTTTGCCCCAAAATAAGAATTTCTGCCTTTTTGCCTGAAAATTATGAGAATTTCTGCAATTTTGCTTCAAAATATGGTTAATTTCTTCTTTTTAGCCCAAAAATAAAGGGAATTTCTGCATTTTACCTCAAAATAAGAAGAATTTCTGCCTTTTGCCCCAAAATATGGGGAATTTCTGCCTTTTTGTTCCAAAATAAGGAAAATTTCTTCAATTTTGTACCATAATAAAAGAAATTTCTGATTTTTGCCCCAAAATAAGGGGAATTTCTGACTTTTTGCCCTGAAATAAATGAAATTTCTGCAATTTTGCCTAAAAATAAGTTAATTTGTGCCTTTTTGCCCCAAAATAATGGGAATTTCTGCCTTTTGCCCCAAAATATGGGGAATTTCTGCCTGTTTCCCCGAAAATGAGAAGAATGCATACCTTTTTGCCATAAAAAAGGGAAATTTTTTCATTTTTTCTCCAAAATAAGCGAAATTTCTGCTTCTTTGCCTGTAAATAAGTGGAATTTCTGTCTTTTTCCCCCAAAACAAAGGGAATTTCTGTCTTTTTTGCCCCAAAATAAGGAGAATTTCTGACTTATTACCTTGAAATAAGTGAAATTTCTGCAATTTTGCCCCAAAATAAGTGAAATTTCTGCAATTTTGCCCCAAAATAAGGGAAATTTCTGCAATTTTGCCCCAAAATAAGTGGAATTTCTGCCTTTTGCCCCAAAATTTGGGGAATTTCTGCCTTTTTGCCCAAAAATAAAAAGAATGCATACCTTTTTGCCATAAAAAAGGGAAATTTCTTCATTTTTGCTCCAAAATAAGGGGAACTTTTGCCTTTTTGCCTCTAAATAAGTGGAATTTCTGTTTTTCCCCCAAAACAAAGGGAATTTCTGTATTTTTTGCCTCAAAATCAGGAAAATTTCTGACTTATTACCCTGAAATAAGTAAAATTTCTGCAAATTTGCCCCAAAATAAGGGAAATTTTTGCCTTTTGCCCTAAAATTTGGGGAATTTGAGAATTTTACCTCAAAATGAGGGAAATTTCTGATTTTTGCACCAAAATATGGAGAATTTCTGCCTTTTTGCCCCATAATAAAGTTAATTTCTGCATTTTTGCACCAATATTAGGGGAATTTCTGCAATTTTGCTCCAAAATACGGGTCATTTCTGCCTTTTTGCCCGAAATTAATTGGAATTTCTGGCTTTTTGTCCCGAAATAAGTGTAATTTCTTCAATTTTCGCCAAAAATTAGGGTTTTCATCTTTTTGCCCCAAAATAAGGGGAATTTCTGCCATTTTGCCCTGAAATATTTGAAATTTCTGCAATTTTACCCCAAAATAAGGGGAATTTCTGCCTTTTTGCCCCAAAATAAAAGGAATTTCTCCCTTTTTGCCCAAAATAAAGAAAATTTCAGACTTTTTACCTGAAAATAAGAGAAATTTCTGCAATTTTGCACCAAATAAGAGAAATTTCTGTAATTTTGTTCTAAAATAAGGTAAATTCCTGCAATTTTGCCCCAAAATAAAGAAAATTTCTGAAATTTTGTCCCAAAATAAGGGGAATTTCTGATTTTTGCCCCAAAATAAAGGGAATTTCTGCCTTTTGCTCCAAAATTAGGGGAATTTCTGCAATTTTGCTCCAAAAAATGGGGAATTTCTGCCTTTTTGCCCGAAAATAAAGGGAATGTTTACCTTTTTGCCATAAAAAAGGGAAATTTCTTCATTTTTGCCCTAAAATATGGGGATTTTCCACCTTTTTGACTCAAAATAAGTGCAATTTCTGCCTTTTCCCTAAAAATAAACAAAATTTCTGTCTTTTTGCACCAAAATAAGGGGAATTTCTGACATTTTGCCCGAAAATAAGGGGAATTTCAGCCTTTTTATCTCAAAATAACAGGAATTTCTTCTTTTTTGCCCCAAAATATGGGGAATTTCTGCCTTTTTGCCCCAAAATAAGAAAAATTTCTGTAATTTTGTACCAAAATAAAAGAAATTTCTGCATTTTTGCCCTAAAATAAGAAAATTTCTGCCTTTTTTCTGAAATAAGTGAAATTTCTGCAATTTTGCCCCAAATAAGGGAAATTTCTGCAATTTTGTTCTAAAATAAGGTAAATTCCTGCAATTTTGCCCCAAAATAAAGAAAATTTCTGAAATTTTGTCCCAAAATAAGGGGAATTTCTGATTTTTGCCCCAAAATAAAGGGAATTTCTGCCTTTTGCTCCAAAATTAGGGGAATTTCTGCAATTTTGCTCCAAAATATGGGGAATTTCTGCCTTTTTGCCCGAAAATAAAGGGAATGTTTACCTTTTTGCCATAAAAAAGGGAAATTTCTTCATTTTTGCCCCAAAATATGGGGATTTTCCGCCTTTTTGACTCAAAATAAGTGCAATTTCTGCCTTATCCCTAAAAATAAACAAAATTTCTGTCTTTTTGCACCAAAATAAGGGGAATTTCTGACATTTTGCCCGAAAATAAGGGGAATTTCAGCCTTTTTATCTCAAAATAACAGGAATTTCTTCCTTTTTGCCCCAAAATATGGGGAATTTCTGCCTTTTTGCCCCAAAATAAGAAAAATTTCTGCAATTTTGTACCAAAATAAAAGAAATTTCTGCATTTTTGCCCCAAAATAAGAAAATTCCTCTCTTTTTTCTGAAATAAGTGAAATTTCTGCAATTTTGCCTCAAAATAAGGGAAATTTCTGCAATTTTGCCCCAATGTAAAGGAAATTTCTGCAATTTTGCCCCAAAATAAGGGAAATTTCTGACTTTATGCTCCCGAAAAAACGAGATTTACTGTCTTTTTGCCCCAAAATAAGAATTTCTGCCTTTTTGCCCGAAAATTATGAGAATTTCTGCAATTTTGCTTCAAAATATGGTTAATTTCTTCTTTTTAGCCCAAAAATAAAGGGAATTTCTGCATTTTCCCCCAATATTTGGGGAATTTCTGCATTTTACCTCTAAATAAGGGGAATTTCTGCATTTTACCTCAAAATAAGAAGAATTTCTGCCTTTTGCCCCAAAATATGGGGAATTTCTGCCTTTTTGTTCCAAAATAAGGAAAATTTCTTCAATTTTGTACCATAATAAAAGAAATTTCTGATTTTTGCCCCAAAATAAGGGGAATTTCTGACTTTTTGCCCTGAAATAAATGAAATTTCTGCAATTTTGCCTAAAAATAAGCTAAATTTGTGCCTTTTTGCCCCAAAATAATGGGAATTTCTGCCTTTTGCCCCAAAATATGGGGAATTTCTGCCTGTTTCCCCGAAAATGAGAAGAATGCATACCTTTTTGCCATAAAAAAGGGAAATTTTTTCATTTTTTCTCCAAAATAAGCGAAATTTCTGCTTCTTTGCCTGTAAATAAGTGGAATTTCTGTCTTTTTCCCCCAAAACAAAGGGAATTTCTGTCTTTTTTGCCCCAAAATAAGGAGAATTTCTGACTTATTACCTTGAAATAAGTGAAATTTCTGCAATTTTGCCCCAAAATAAGTGAAATTTCTGCAATTTTGCCCCAAAATAAGGGAAATTTCTGCAATTTTGCCCCAAAATAAGTGGAATTTCTGCCTTTTGCCCCAAAATTTGGGGAATTTCTGCCTTTTTGCCCAAAAATAAAAAGAATGCATACCTTTTTGCCATAAAAAAGGGAAATTTCTTCATTTTTGCTCCAAAATAAGGGGAACTTTTGCCTTTTTGCCTCTAAATAAGTGGAATTTCTGTTTTTCCCCCAAAACAAAGGGAATTTCTGTATTTTTTGCCTCAAAATCAGGAAAATTTCTGACTTATTACCCTGAAATAAGTAAAATTTCTGCAAATTTGCCCCAAAATAAGGGAAATTTTTGCCTTTTGCCCTAAAATTTGGGGAATTTGAGAATTTTACCTCAAAATGAGGGAAATTTCTGATTTTTGCACCAAAATATGGAGAATTTCTGCCTTTTTGCCCCATAATAAAGTTAATTTCTGCATTTTTGCACCAATATTAGGGAAATTTCTGCAATTTTGCTCCAAAATACGGGTCATTTCTGCCTTTTTGCCCGAAATTAATTGGAATTTCTGGCTTTTTGTCCCGAAATAAGTGTAATTTCTTCAATTTTCGCCAAAAATTAGGGTTTTCATCTTTTTGCCCCAAAATAAGGGGAATTTCTGCCATTTTGCCCTGAAATATTTGAAATTTCTGCAATTTTACCCCAAAATAAGGGGAATTTCTGCCTTTTTGCCCCAAAATAAAAGGAATTTCTCCCTTTTTGCCCAAAATAAAGAAAATTTCAGACTTTTTACCTGAAAATAAGAGAAATTTCTGCAATTTTGCACCAAATAAGAGAAATTTCTGTAATTTTGTTCTTAAATAAGGTAAATTCCTGCAATTTTGCCCCAAAATAAAGAAAATTTCTGAAATTTTGTCCCAAAATAAGGGGAATTTCTGATTTTTGCCCCAAAATAAAGGGAATTTCTGCCTTTTGCTCCAAAATTAGGGGAATTTCTGCAATTTTGCTCCAAAAAATGGGGAATTTCTGCCTTTTTGCCCGAAAATAAAGGGAATGTTTACCTTTTTGCCATAAAAAAGGGAAATTTCTTCATTTTTGCCCTAAAATATGGGGATTTTCCACCTTTTTGACTCAAAATAAGTGCAATTTCTGCCTTTTCCCTAAAAATAAACAAAATTTCTGTCTTTTTGCACCAAAATAAGGGGAATTTCTGACATTTTGCCCGAAAATAAGGGGAATTTCAGCCTTTTTATCTCAAAATAACAGGAATTTCTTCCTTTTTGCCCCAAAATATGGGGAATTTCTGCCTTTTTGCCCCAAAATAAGAAAAATTTCTGTAATTTTGTACCAAAATAAAAGAAATTTCTGCATTTTTGCCCTAAAATAAGAAAATTTCTGCCTTTTTTCTGAAATAAGTGAAATTTCTGCAATTTTGCCCCAAATAAGGGAAATTTCTGCAATTTTGTTCTAAAATAAGGTAAATTCCTGCAATTTTGCCCCAAAATAAAGAAAATTTCTGAAATTTTGTCCCAAAATAAGGGGAATTTCTGATTTTTGCCCCAAAATAAAGGGAATTTCTGCCTTTTGCTCCAAAATTAGGGGAATTTCTGCAATTTTGCTCCAAAATATGGGGAATTTCTGCCTTTTTGCCCGAAAATAAAGGGAATGTTTACCTTTTTGCCATAAAAAAGGGAAATTTCTTCATTTTTGCCCCAAAATATGGGGATTTTCCGCCTTTTTGACTCAAAATAAGTGCAATTTCTGCCTTTTCCCTAAAAATAAACAAAATTTCTGTCTTTTTGCACCAAAATAAGGGGAATTTCTGACATTTTGCCTGAAAATAAGGGGAATTTCAGCCTTTTTATCTCAAAATAACAGGAATTTCTTCCTTTTTGCCCCAAAATATGGGGAATTTCTGCCTTTTTGCCCCAAAATAAGAAAAATTTCTGCAATTTTGTACCAAAATAAAAGAAATTTCTGCATTTTTGCCCCAAAATAAGAAAATTTCTGACTTTTTTCTGAAATAAGTGAAATTTCTGCAATTTTGCCTCAAAATAAGGGAAATTTCTGCAATTTTGCCCCAATGTAAAGGAAATTTCTGCAATTTTGCCCCAAAATAAGGGAAATTTCTGACTTTATGCTCCCGAAAAAACGAGATTTACTGTCTTTTTGCCCCAAAATAAGAATTTCTGCCTTTTTGCCCGAAAATTATGAGAATTTCTGCAATTTTGCTTCAAAATATGGTTAATTTCTTCTTTTTAGCCCCAAAATAAAGGGAATTTCTGCATTTTCCCCCAATATTTGGGGAATTTCTGCATTTTACCTCTAAATAAGGGGAATTTCTGCATTTTACCTCAAAATAAGAAGAATTTCTGCCTTTTGCCCCAAAATATGGGGAATTTCTGCCTTTTTGTTCCAAAATAAGGAAAATTTCTTCAATTTTGTACCATAATAAAAGAAATTTCTGATTTTTGCCCCAAAATAAGGGGAATTTCTGACTTTTTGCCCTGAAATAAATGAAATTTCTGCAATTTTGCCTAAAAATAAGTTAAATTTGTGCCTTTTTGCCCCAAAATAATGGGAATTTCTGCCTTTTGCGCCAAAATATGGGGAATTTCTGCCTGTTTCCCCGAAAATGAGAAGAATGCATACCTTTTTGCCATAAAAAAGGGAAATTTTTTCATTTTTTCTCCAAAATAAGCGAAATTTCTGCTTCTTTGCCTGTAAATAAGTGGAATTTCTGTCTTTTTCCCCCAAAACAAAGGGAATTTCTGTCTTTTTTGCCCCAAAATAAAGAGAATTTCTGACTTATTACCTTGAAATAAGTGAAATTTCTGCAATTTTGCCCCAAAATAAGTGAAATTTCTGCAATTTTGCCCCAAAATAAGGGAAATTTCTGCAATTTTGCCCCAAAATAAGTGGAATTTCTGCCTTTTGCCCCAAAATTTGGGGAATTTCTGCCTTTTTGCCGAGAAATAAAAAAATGCATACCTTTTTCCATAAAAAAGGGAAATTTCTTAATTTTTGCTCCAAAATAAGGGGAACTTTTGCCTTTTTGCCTCTAAATAAGTGGAATTTCTGTTTTTCCCCCAAAACAAAGGGAATTTCTGTATTTTTTGCCTCAAAATAAGGAAAATTTCTGACTTATTACCCTGAAATAAGTAAAATTTCTGCAAATTTGCCCCAAAATAAGGGAAATTTTTGCCTTTTGCCATAAAATTTGGGGAATTTGAGAATTTTACCTCAAAATGAGGGAAATTTCTGATTTTTGCACCAAAATATGGAGAATTTCTGCCTTTTTGCCCCATAATAAATTTAATTTCTGCATTTTTGCACCAATATTAGGGGAATTTCTGCAATTTTGCTCCAAAATACGGGTCATTTCTGCCTTTTTGCCCGAAATTAATTGGAATTTCTGGCTTTTTGTCCCGAAATAAGTGTAATTTCTTCAATTTTCGCCAAAAATTAGGGTTTTCATCTTTTTGCCCCAAAATAAGGGGAATTTCTGCCATTTTGCCCTGAAATATTTGAAATTTCTGCAATTTACCCCAAAATAAGGGGAATTTCTGCCTTTTTGCCCTAAATAAAGAAAATTTCAGACTTTTTACCTGAAAATAAGAGAAATTTCTGCAATTTTGCACCAAATAAGAGAAATTTCTGTAATTTTGTTCTAAAATAAGGTAAATTCCTGCAATTTTGCCCCAAAATAAAGAAAATTTCTGAAATTTTGTCCCAAAATAAGGGGAATTTCTGATTTTTGCCCCAAAATAAAGGGAATTTCTGCGTTTTGCTCCAAACTTAGGGGAATTTCTGCAATTTTGCTCCAAAATATGGGGAATTTCTGCCTTTTTGCCCGAAAATAAAGGGAATGTTTACCTTTTTGCCATAAAAAAGGGAAATTTCTTCATTTTTGCCCCAAAATATGGGGATTTTCCGCCTTTTTGACTCAAAATAAGTGCAATTTCTGCCTTTTCCCTAAAAATAAACAAAATTTCTGTCTTTTTGCACCAAAATAAGGGGAATTTTTGATATTTTGCCCGAAAATAAGGGGAATTTCAGCCTTTTTATCTCAAAATAACAGGAATTTCTTCCTTTTTGCCCCAAAATATGGGGAATTTCTGCCTTTTTGCCCCAAAATAAGAAAAATTTCTGCAATTTTGTACCAAAATAAAAGAAATTTCTGCATTTTTGCCCCAAAATAAGAAAATTTCTGCCTTTTTTCTGAAATAAGTGAAATTTCTGCAATTTTGCCTCAAAATAAGGGAAATTTCTGCAATTTTGCCCCCATGTAAAGTAAATATCTGCAATTTTGCCCCAAAATAAGGGAAATTTCTGACTTTATGCTCCCCAAAAACGAGATTTACTGTCTTTTTGCCCCAAAATAAGAATTTCTGCCTTTTTGTCCGAAAATTATGAGAATTTCTGCAATTTTGCTTCAAAATATGGTTAATTTCTTCTTTTTAGCCCAAAAATAAAGGGAATTTCTGCATTTTCCCCAAATATTTGGGGAATTTCTGCATTTTACCTCTAAATAAGGGGAATTTCTGCATTTTACCTCAAAATAAGAAGAATTTCTGCCTTTTGCCCCAAAATATGGGGAATTTCTGCCTTTTTGTTCCAAAATAAGGAAAATTTCTTCAATTTTGTACCATAATAAAAGAAATTTCTGATTTTTGCCCCAAAATAAGGGGAATTTCTGACTTTTTGCCCTGAAATAAATGAAATTTCTGCAATTTTGCCTAAAAATAAGTTAAATTTGTGCCTTTTTGCCCCAAAATAATGGGAATTTCTGCCTTTTGCCCCAAAATATGGGGAATTTCTGCCTGTTTCCCCGAAAATGAGAAGAATGCATACCTTTTTGCCATAAAAAAGGGAAATTTTTTCATTTTTTCTCCAAAATAAGCGAAATTTCTGCTTCTTTGCCTGTAAATAAGTGGAATTTCTGTATTTTTCCCCCAAAACAAAGGAAATTTCTGTCTTTTTTGCCCCAAAATAAGGAGAATTTCTGACTTATTACCTTGAAATAAGTGAAATTTCTGCAATTTTGCCCCAAAATAAGTGAAATTTCTGCAATTTTGCCCCAAAATAAGGGAAATTTCTGCAATTTTGCCCCAAAATAAGTGGAATTTCTGCCTTTTGCCCCAAAATTTGGGGAATTTCTGCCTTTTTGCCCAAAAATAAAAAAATGCATACCTTTTTGCCATAAAAAAGGGATATTTCTTCATTTTTGCTCCAAAATAAGGGGAACTTTTGCCTTTTTGCCTCTAAATAAGTGGAATTTCTGTTTTTCCCCCAAAACAAAGGGAATTTCTGTATTTTTTGCCTCAAAATCAGGAAAATTTCTGACTTATTACCCTGAAATAAGTAAAATTTCTGCAAATTTGGCCCAAAATAAGGGAAATTTTTGCCTTTTGCCCTAAAATTTGGGGAATTTGAGAATTTTACCTCAAAATGAGGGAAATTTCTGATTTTTGCACCAAAATATGGAGAATTTCTGCCTTTTTGCCCCATAATAAAGTTAATTTCTGCATTTTTGCACCAATATTAGGGGAATTTCTGCAATTTTGCTCCAAAATACGGGTCATTTCTGCCTTTTTGCCCGAAATTAATTGGAATTTCTGGCTTTTTGTCCCGAAATAAGTGTAATTTCTTCAATTTATGCCAAAAATTAGGGTTTTCATCTTTTTGCCCCAAAATAAGGGGAATTTCTGCCATTTTGCCCTGAAATATTTGAAATTTCTGCAATTTTACCCCAAAATAAGGGGAATTTCTGCCTTTTTGCCCCAAAATAAAAGGAATTTCTCCCTTTTTGCCCAAAATAAAGAAAATTTCAGACTTTTTACCTGAAAATAAGAGAAATTTCTGCAATTTTGCACCAAATAAGAGAAATTTCTGTAATTTTGTTCTAAAATAAGGTAAATTCCTGCAATTTTGCCCCAAAATAAAGAAAATTTCTGAAATTTTGTCCCAAAATAAGGGGAATTTCTGATTTTTGCCCCAAAATAAAGGGAATTTCTGCCTTTTGCTCCAAAATTAGGGGAATTTCTGCAATTTTGCTCCAAAAAATGGGGAATTTCTGCCTTTTTGCCCGAAAATAAAGGGAATGTTTACCTTTCTGCCATAAAAAAGGGAAATTTCTTCATTTTTGCCCCAAAATATGGGGATTTTCCGCCTTTTTGACTCAAAATAAGTGCAATTTCTGCCTTTTCCCTAAAAATAAACAAAATTTCTGTCTTTTTGCACCAAAATAAGGGGAATTTCTGACATTTTGCCTGAAAATAAGGGGAATTTCAGCCTTTTTATCTCAAAATAACAGGAATTTCTTCCTTTTTGCCCCAAAATATGGGGAATTTCTGCCTTTTTGCCCCAAAATAAGAAAAATTTCTGCAATTTTGTACCAAAATAAAAGAAATTTCTGCATTTTTGCCCCAAAATAAGAAAATTTCTGCCTTTTTTCTGAAATAAGTGAAATTTCTGCAATTTTGCCTCAAAATAAGGGAAATTTCTGCAATTTTGTCCCAATGTAAAGGAAATTTCTGCAATTTTGCCCCAAAATAAGGGAAATTTCTGACTTTATGCTCTCGAAAAAACGAGATTTACTGTCTTTTTGCCCCAAAATAAGAATTTCTGCCTTTTTGCCCGAAAATTATGAGAATTTCTGCAATTTTGCTTCAAAATATGGTTAATTTCTTCTTTTTAGCCCAAAAATAAAGGGAATTTCTGCATTTTCCCCCAATATTTGGGGAATTTCTGCATTTTACCTCTAAATAAGGGGAATTTCTGCATTTTACCTCAAAATAAGAAGAATTTCTGCCTTTTGCCCCAAAATATGGGGAATTTCTGCCTTTTTGTTCCAAAATAAGGAAAATTTCTTCAATTTTGTACCATAATAAAAGAAATTTCTGATTTTTGCCCCAAAATAAGGGGAATTTCTGAATTTTGCCCTGAAATAAATGAAATTTCTGCAATTTTGCCTAAAAATAAGTTAAATTTGTGCCTTTTTGCCCCAAAATAATGGGAATTTCTGCCTTTTGCCCCAAATTATGGGGAATTTCTGCCTGTTTCCCCGAAAATGAGAAGAATGCATACCTTTTTGCCATAAAAAAGGGAAATTTTTTCATTTTTTCTCCAAAATAAGCGAAATTTCTGCTTCTTTGCCTGTAAATAAGTGGAATTTCTGTCTTTTTCCCCCAAAACAAAGGGAATTTCTGTCTTTTTTGCCCCAAAATAAGGAGAATTTCTGACTTATTACCTTGAAATAAGTGAAATTTCTGCAATTTTGCCCCAAAATAAGTGAAATTTCTGCAATTTTGCCCCAAAATAAGGGAAATTTCTGCAATTTTGCCCCAAAATAAGTGGAATTTCTGCCTTTTGCCCCAAAATTTGGGATATTTCTGCCTTTTTGCCCAAAAATAAAAAAATGCATACCTTTTTGCCATAAAAAAGGGAAATTTCTTCATTTTTGCTACAAAATAAGGGGAACTTTTGCCTTTTTGCCTCTAAATAAGTGGAATTTCTGTTTTTCCCCCAAAACAAAGGGAATTTCTGTATTTTTTGCCTCAAAATCAGGAAAATTTCTGACTTATTACCCTGAAATAAATAAAATTTCTGCAAATTTGCCCAAAAATGAGAGAAATTTTTGCCTTTTGCCCTAAATTTTGGGGAATTTGAGAATTATACCTCAAAATGAGGGAAATTTCTGATTTTTGCACCAAAATATGGAGAATTTCTGCCTTTTTGCCCCATAATAAAGTTAATTTCTGCATTTTTGCACCAATATTAGGGGAATTTCTGCAATTTTGCTCCAAAATACGGGTCATTTCTGCCTTTTTGCCCGAAATTAATTGGAATTTCTGGCTTTTTGTCCCGAAATAAGTGTAATTTCTTCAATTTATGCCAAAAATTAGGGTTTTCATCTTTTTGCCCCAAAATAAGGGGAATTTCTGCCATTTTGCCCTGAAATATTTGAAATTTCTGCAATTTTACCCCAAAATAAGGGGAATTTCTGCCTTTTTGCCCCAAAATAAAAGGAATTTCTCCCTTTTTGCCCAAAATAAAGAAAATTTCAGACTTTTTACCTGAAAATAAGAGAAATTTCTGCAATTTTGCACCAAATAAGAGAAATTTCTGTAATTTTGTTCTAAAATAAGGTAAATTCCGGCAATTTTGCCCTAAAATAAAGAAAATTTCTGAAATTTTGTCCCAAAATAAGGGGAATTTCTGATTTTTGCCCCAAAATAAAGGGAATTTCTGCCTTTTGCTCCAAAATTAGGGGAATTTCTGCAATTTTGCTCCAAAATATGGGGAATTTCTGCCTTTTTGCCCGAAAATAAAGGGAATGTTTACCTTTTTGCCATAAAAAAGGGAAATTTCTTCCATTTTGCCCCAAAATATGGGGATTTTCCGCCTTTTTGACTCAAAATAAGTGCAATTTCTGCCTTTTCCCTAAAAATAAACAAAATTTCTGTCTTTTTGCACCACAATAAGGGGAATTTCTGACATTTTGCCTGAAAATAAGGGGAATTTCAGCCTTTTTGTCTCAAAATAACAGGAATTTCTTCCTTTTTGCCCCAAAATATGGGGAATTTCTGCCTTTTTGCCCCAAAATAAGAAAAATTTCTGCAATTTTGTACCAAAATAAAAGAAATTTCTGCATTTTTGCCCCAAAATAAGAAAATTTCTGCCTTTTTTCTGAAATAAGTGAAATTTCTGCAATTTTGCCTCAAAATAAGGGAAATTTCTGCAATTTTGCCCCAATGTAAAGGAAATTTCTGCAATTTTGCCCCAAAATAAGGGAAATTTCTGACTTTATGCTCCCGAAAAAACGAGATTTACTGTCTTTTTGCCCCAAAATAAGAATTTCTGCCTTTTTGCCCGAAAATTATGAGAATTTCTGCAATTTTGCTTCAAAATATGGTTAATTTCTTCTTTTTAGCCCAAAAATAAAGGGAATTTCTGCATTTTCCCCCAATATTTGGGGAATTTCTGCATTTTACCTCTAAATAAGGGGAATTTCTGCATTTTACCTCAAAATAAGAAGAATTTCTGCCTTTTGCCCCAAAATATGGGGAATTTCTGCCTTTTTGTTCCAAAATAAGGAAAATTTCTTCAATTTTGTACCATAATAAAAGAAATTTCTGATTTTTGCCCCAAAATAAGGGGAATTTCTGACTTTTTGCCCTGAAATAAATGAAATTTCTGCAATTTTGCCTAAAAATAAGTTAAATTTGTGCCTTTTTGCCCCAAAATAATGGGAATTTCTGCCTTTTGCCCCAAAATATGGGGAATTTCTGCCTGTTTCCCCGAAAATGAGAAGAATGCATACCTTTTTGCCATAAAAAAGGGAAATTTTTTCATTTTTTCTCCAAAATAAGCGAAATTTCTGCTTCTTTGCCTGTAAATAAGTGGAATTTCTGTCTTTTTCCCCCAAAACAAAGGGAATTTCTGTCTTTTTTGCCCCAAAATAAGGAGAATTTCTGACTTATTACCTTGAAATAAGTGAAATTTCTGCAATTTTGCCCCAAAATAAGTGAAATTTCTGCAATTTTGCCCCAAAATAAGGGAAATTTCTGACTTTATGCTCCCGAAAAAACGAGATTTACTGTCTTTTTGCCCCAAAATAAGAATTTCTGCCTTTTTGCCCGAAAATTATGAGAATTTCTGCAATTTTGCTTCAAAATATGGTTAATTTCTTCTTTTTAGCCCAAAAATAAAGGGAATTTCTGCATTTTCCCCCAATATTTGGGGAATTTCTGCATTTTACCTCTAAATAATGGGAATTTCTGCATTTTACCTCAAAATAAGAAGAATTTCTGCCTTTTGCCCCAAAATATGGGGAATTTCTGCCTTTTTGTTCCAAAATAAGGAAAATTTCTTCAATTTTGTACCATAATAAAAGAAATTTCTGATTTTTGCCCCAAAATAAGGGGAATTTCTGACTTTTTGCCCTGAAATAAATGAAATTTCTGCAATTTTGCCTAAAAATAAGTTAAATTTGTGCCTTTTTGCCCCAAAATAATGGGTATTTCTGCCTTTTGCCCCAAAATATGGGGAATTTCTGCCTGTTTCCCCGAAAATGAGAAGAATGCATACCTTTTTGCCATAAAAAAGGGAAATTTCTTCATTTTTTCTCCAAAATAAGCGAAATTTCTACTTCTTTGCCTGTAAATAAGTGGTATTTCTGTCTTTTTCCCCCAAAACAAAGGGAATTTCTGTCTTTTTTGCCCCAAAATAAGGAGAATTTCTGACTTATTACCTTGAAATAAGTGAAATTTCTGCAATTTTGCCCCAAAATAAGTGAAATTTCTGCAATTTTGCCCCAAAATAAGGGAAATTTCTGACTTTATGCTCCCGAAAAAACGAGATTTACTGTCTTTTTGCCCCAAAATAAGAATTTCTGCCTTTTTGCCCGAAAATTATGAGAATTTCTGCAATTTTGCTTCAAAATATGGTTAATTTCTTTTTAGCCCAAAAATAAAGGGAATTTCTGCATTTTCCCCCAATATTTGGGGAATTTCTGCATTTTACCTCTAAATAAGGGGAATTTCTGCATTTTACCTCAAAATAAGAAGAATTTCTGCCTTTTGCCCCAAAATATGGGGAATTTCTGCCTTTTTGTTCCAAAATAAGGAAAATTTCTTCAATTTTGTACCATAATAAAAGAAATTTCTGATTTTTGCCCCAAAATAAGGGTAATTTCTGACTTTTTGCCCTGAAATAAATGAAATTTCTGCAATTTTGCCTAAAAATAAGTTAAATTTGTGCCTTTTTGCCCCAAAATAATGGGTATTTCTGCCTTTTGCCCCAAAATATGGGGAATTTCTGCCTGTTTCCCCGAAAATGAGAAGAATGCATACCTTTTTGCCATAAAAAAGGGAAATTTCTTCATTTTTTCTCCAAAATAAGCGAAATTTCTACTTCTTTGCCTGTAAATAAGTGGTATTTCTGTCTTTTTCCCCCAAAACAAAGGGAATTTCTGTCTTTTTTGCCCCAAAATAAGGAGAATTTCTGACTTATTACCTTGAAATAAGTGAAATTTCTGCAATTTTGCCCCAAAATAAGTGAAATTTCTGCAATTTTGCCCCAAAATAAGGGAAATTTCTGACTTTATGCTCCCGAAAAAACGAGATTTACTGTCTTTTTGCCCCAAAATAAGAATTTCTGCCTTTTTGCCCGAAAATTATGAGAATTTCTGCAATTTTGCTTCAAAATATGGTTAATTTCTTCTTTTTAGCCCAAAAATAAAGGGAATTTCTGCATTTTCCCCCAATATTTGGGGAATTTCTGCATTTTACCTCTAAATAAGGGGAATTTCTGCATTTTACCTCAAAATAAGAAGAATTTCTGCCTTTTGCCCCAAAATATGGGGAATTTCTGCCTTTTTGTTCCAAAATAAGGAAAATTTCTTCAATTTTGTACCATAATAAAAGAAATTTCTGATTTTTGCCCCAAAATAAGGGTAATTTCTGACTTTTTGCCCTGAAATAAATGAAATTTCTGCAATTTTGCCTAAAAATAAGTTAAATTTGTGCCTTTTTGCCCCAAAATAATGGGAATTTGTGCCTTTTGCCCCAAAATATGGGGAATTTCTGCCTTCTTGCCCGAAAATAAAGGGAATGTTTACCTTTTTGCCATAAAAAAGGGAAATTTCTTCATTTTTGCCCCAAAATATGGGGATTTTCCGCCTTTTTGACTCAAAATAAGTGCAATTTCTGCCTTTTCCCTAAAAATAAACAAAATTTTTGTCTTTTTGCACCAAAATAAGGGGAATTTCTGACATTTTGCCCGAAAATAAGGGGAATTTCAGCCTTTTTATCTCAAAATAACAGGAATTTCTTCCTTTTTGCCCCAAAATATGGGGAATTTCTGCCTTTTTGCCCCAAAATAAGAAAAATTTCTGCAATTTTGTACCAAAATAAAAGAAATTTCTGCATTTTTGCCCCAAAATAAGAAAATTTCTGCCTTTTTTCTGAAATAAGTGAAATTTCTGCAATTTTGCCTCAAAATAAGGGAAATTTCTGCAATTTTGCCCCAATGTAAAGGAAATTTCTGCAATTTTGCCCCAAAATAAGGGAAATTTCTGACTTTATGCTCACGAAAAAACGAGATTTACTGTCTTTTTGCCCCAAAATAAGAATTTCTGCCTTTTTGCCCGAAAATTATGAGAATTTCTGCAATTTTGCTTCAAAATATGGTTAATTTCTTCTTTTTAGCCCAAAAATAAAAAGAATTTCTGCATTTTCCCCCAATATTTGGGGAATTTCTGCATTTTACCTCTAAATAAGGGGAATTTCTGCATTTTACCTCAAAATAAGAAGAATTTCTGCCTTTTGCCCCAAAATATGGGGAATTTCTGCCTTTTTGTTCCAAAATAAGGAAAATTTCTTCAATTTTGTACCATAATAAAAGAAATTTCTGATTTTTGCCACAAAATAAGGGGAATTTCTGACTTTTTGCCCTGAAATAAATGAAATTTCTGCAATTTTGCCTAAAAATAAGTTAAATTTGTGCCTTTTTGCCCCAAAATAATGGGAATTTCTGCCTTTTGCCCCAAAATATGGGGAATTTCTGCCTGTTTCCCCGAAAATGAGAAGAATGCATACCTTTTTGCCATAAAAAAGGGAAATTTTTTCATTTTTTCTCCAAAATAAGCGAAATTTCTGCTTCTTTGCCTGTAAATAAGTGGAATTTCTGTCTTTTTCCCCCAAAACAAAGGGAATTTCTGTCTTTTTTGCCCCAAAATAAGGAGAATTTCTGACTTATTACCTTGAAATAAGTGAAATTTCTGCAATTTTGCCCCAAAATAAGTGAAATTTCTGCAATTTTGCCCCAAAATAAGGGAAATTTCTGCAATTTTGCCCCAAAATAAGTGCAATTTCTGCCTTTTGCCCCAAAATTTGGGATATTTCTGCCTTTTTTCCCAAAAATAAAAAAAATGCATACCTTTTTGCCATAAAAAAGGGATATTTCTTCATTTTTGCTCCAAAATAAGGGGAACTTTTGCCTTTTTGCCTCTAAATAAGTGGAATTTCTGTTTTTCCCCCAAAACAAAGGGAATTTCTGTATTTTTTGCCTCAAAATCAGGAAAATTTCTGACTTATTACCCTGAAATAAGTAAAATTTCTGCAAATTTGCCCCAAAATAAGGGAAATTTTTGCCTTTTGCCCTAAAATTTGGGGAATTTGAGAATTATACCTCAAAATGAGGGAAATTTCTGATTTTTGCACCAAAATATGGAGAATTTCTGCCTTTTTGCCCCATAATAAAGTTAATTTCTGCATTTTTGCACCAATATTAGGGGAATTTCTGCAATTTTGCTCCAAAATACGGGTCATTTCTGCCTTTTTGCCCGAAATTAATTGGAATTTCTGGCTTTTTGTCCCGAAATAAGTGTAATTTCTTCAATTTATGCCAAAAATTAGGGTTTTCATCTTTTTGCCCAAAAAGAAGGGGAATTTCTGCCATTTTGCCCTGAAATATTTGAAATTTCTGCAATTTTACCCCAAAATAAGGGGAATTTCTGCCTTTTTGCCCCAAAATAAAAGGAATTTCTCCCTTTTTGCCCAAAATAAAGAAAATTTCAGACTTTTTACCTGAAAATAAGAGAAATTTCTGCAATTTTGCACCAAATAAGAGAAATTTCTGTAATTTTGTTCTAAAATAAGGTAAATTCCTGCAATTTTGCCCCAAAATAAAGAAAATTTCTGAAATTTTGTCCCAAAATAAGGGGAATTTCTGATTTTTGCCCCAAAATAAAGGGAATTTCTGCCTTTTACTCCAAAATTAGGGGAATTTCTGCAATTTTGCTCCAAAATATGGGGAATTTCTGCCTTTTTGCCCGAAAATAAAGGGAATGTTTACCTTTTTGCCATAAAAAAGGGAAATTTCTTCATTTTTGCCCCAAAATATGGGGATTTTCCGCCTTTTTGACTCAAAATAAGTGCAATTTCTGCCTTTTCCCTAAAAATAAACAAAATTTCTGTCTTTTTGCACCAAAATAAGGGGAATTTCTGACATTTTGCCCGAAAATAAGGGGAATTTCAGCCTTTTTATCTCAAAATAACAGGAATTTCTTCCTTTTTGCCCCAAAATATGGGGAATTTCTGCCTTTTTGCCCCAAAATAAGAAAAATTTCTGCAATTTTGTACCAAAATAAAAGAAATTTCTGCATTTTTGCCCCAAAATAAGAAAATTTCTGCCTTTTTTCTGAAATAAGTGAAATTTCTGCAATTTTGCCTCAAAATAAGGGAAATTTCTGCAATTTTGCCCCAATGTAAAGGAAATTTCTGCAATTTTGCCTCAAAATAAGGGAAATTTCTGACTTTATGCTCACGAAAAAACGAGATTTACTGTCTTTTTGCCCCAAAATAAGAATTTCTGCCTTTTTGCCCGAAAATTATGAGAATTTCTGAAATTTTGCTTCAAAATATGGTTAATTTCTTCTCTTTAGCCCAAAAATAAAGGGAATTTCTGCATTTTCCCCCAATATTTGGGGAATTTCTGCATTTTACCTCTAAATAAGGGGAATTTCTGCATTTTACCTCAAAATAAGAAGAATTTCTGCCTTTTGCCCCAAAATATGGGGAATTTCTACCTTTTTGTTCCAAAATAAGGAAAATTTCTTCAATTTTGTACCATAATAAAAGAAATTTCTGATTTTTGCCCCAAAATAAGGGGAATTTCTGACTTTTTGCCCTGAAATAAATGAAATTTCTGCAATTTTGCCTAAAAATAAGTTAAATTTGTGCCTTTTTGCCCCAAAATAATGGGAATTTGTGCCTTTTGCCCCAAAATATGGGGCATTTCTGCCTTTTTGCCCGAAAATAAAGGGAATGTTTACCTTTTTGCCATTAAAAAGGGAAATTTCTTCCATTTTGCCCCAAAATATGGGGATTTTCCGCCTTTTTGACTCAAAATAAGTGCAATTTCTGCCTTTTCCCTAAAAATAAACAAAATTTTTGTCTTTTTGCACCAAAATAAGGGGAATTTCTGACATTTTGCCCGAAAATAAGGGGAATTTCAGCCTTTTTATCTCAAAATAACAGGAATTTCTTCCTTTTTGCCCCAAAATATGGGGAATTTCTGCCTTTTTGCCCCAAAATAAGAAAAATTTCTGCAATTTTGTACCAAAATAAAAGAAATTTCTGCATTTTTGCCCCAAAATAAGAAAATTTCTGCCTTTTTTCTGAAATAAGTGAAATTTCTGCAATTTTGCCTCAAAATAAGGGAAATTTCTGCAATTTTGCCCCAATGTAAAGGAAATTTCTGCAATTTTGCCCCAAAATAAGGGAAATTTCTGACTTTATGCTCACGAAAAAACGAGATTTACTGTCTTTTTGCCCCAAAATAAGAATTTCTGCCTTTTTGCCCGAAAATTATGAGAATTTCTGCAATTTTGCTTCAAAATATGGTTAATTTCTTCTTTTTAGCCCAAAAATAAAAAGAATTTCTGCATTTTCCCCCAATATTTGGGGAATTTCTGCATTTTACCTCTAAATAAGGGGAATTTCTGCATTTTACCTCAAAATAAGAAGAATTTCTGCCTTTTGCCCCAAAATATGGGGAATTTCTGCCTTTTTGTTCCAAAATAAGGAAAATTTCTTCAATTTTGTACCATAATAAAAGAAATTTCTGATTTTTGCCACAAAATAAGGGGAATTTCTGACTTTTTGCCCTGAAATAAATGAAATTTCTGCAATTTTGCCTAAAAATAAGTTAAATTTGTGCCTTTTTGCCCCAAAATAATGGGAATTTCTGCCTTTTGCCCCAAAATATGGGGAATTTCTGCCTGTTTCCCCGAAAATGAGAAGAATGCATACCTTTTTGCCATAAAAAAGGGAAATTTTTTCATTTTTTCTCCAAAATAAGCGAAATTTCTGCTTCTTTGCCTGTAAATAAGTGGAATTTCTGTCTTTTTCCCCCAAAACAAAGGGAATTTCTGTCTTTTTTGCCCCAAAATAAGGAGAATTTCTGACTTATTACCTTGAAATAAGTGAAATTTCTGCAATTTTGCCCCAAAATAAGTGAAATTTCTGCAATTTTGCCCCAAAATAAGGGAAATTTCTGCAATTTTGCCCCAAAATAAGTGCAATTTCTGCCTTTTGCCCCAAAATTTGGGATATTTCTGCCTTTTTTCCCAAAAATAAAAAAATGCATACCTTTTTGCCATAAAAAAGGGATATTTCTTCATTTTTGCTCCAAAATAAGGGGAACTTTTGCCTTTTTGCCTCTAAATAAGTGGAATTTCTGTTTTTCCCCCAAAACAAAGGGAATTTCTGTATCTTTTGCCTCAAAATCAGGAAAATTTCTGACTTATTACCCTGAAATAAGTAAAATTTCTGCAAATTTGCCCCAAAATAAGGGAAATTTTTGCCTTTTGCCCTAAAATTTGGGGAATTTGAGAATTTTACCTCAAAATGAGGGAAATTTCTGATTTTTGCACCAAAATATGGAGAATTTCTGCCTTTTTGCCCCATAATAAAGTTAATTTCTGCATTTTTGCACCAATATTAGGGGAATTTCTGCAATTTTGCTCCAAAATACGGGTCATTTCTGCCTTTTTGCCCGAAATTAATTGGAATTTCTGGCTTTTTGTCCCGAAATAAGTGTAATTTCTTCAATTTATGCCAAAAATTAGGGTTTTCATCTTTTTGCCCAAAAAGAAGGGGAATTTCTGCCATTTTGCCCTGAAATATTTGAAATTTCTGCAATTTTACCCCAAAATAAGGGGAATTTCTGCCTTTTTGCCCCAAAATAAAAGGAATTTCTCCCTTTTTGCCCAAAATAAAGAAAATTTCAGACTTTTTACCTGAAAATAAGAGAAATTTCTGCAATTTTGCACCAAATAAGAGAAATTTCTGTAATTTTGTTCTAAAATAAGGTAAATTCCTGCAATTTTGCCCCAAAATAAAGAAAATTTCTGAAATTTTGTCCCAAAATAAGGGGAATTTCTGATTTTTGCCCCAAAATAAAGGGAATTTCTGCCTTTTACTCCAAAATTAGGGGAATTTCTGCAATTTTGCTCCAAAATATGGGGAATTTCTGCCTTTTTGCCCGAAAATAAAGGGAATGTTTACCTTTTTGCCATAAAAAAGGGAAATTTCTTCATTTTTGCCCCAAAATATGGGGATTTTCCGCCTTTTTGACTCAAAATAAGTGCAATTTCTGCCTTTTCCCTAAAAATAAACAAAATTTCTGTCTTTTTGCACCAAAATAAGGGGAATTTCTGACATTTTGCCCGAAAATAAGGGGAATTTCAGCCTTTTTATCTCAAAATAACAGGAATTTCTTCCTTTTTGCCCCAAAATATGGGGAATTTCTGCCTTTTTGCCCCAAAATAAGAAAAATTTCTGCAATTTTGTACCAAAATAAAAGAAATTTCTGCATTTTTGCCCCAAAATAAGAAAATTTCTGCCTTTTTTCTGAAATAAGTGAAATTTCTGCAATTTTGCCTCAAAATAAGGGAAATTTCTGCAATTTTGCCCCAATGTAAAGGAAATTTCTGCAATTTTGCCTCAAAATAAGGGAAATTTCTGACTTTATGCTCACGAAAAAACGAGATTTACTGTCTTTTTGCCCCAAAATAAGAATTTCTGCCTTTTTGCCCGAAAATTATGAGAATTTCTGCAATTTTGCTTCAAAATATGGTTAATTTCTTCTCTTTAGCCCAAAAATAAAGGGAATTTCTGCATTTTCCCCCAATATTTGGGGAATTTCTGCATTTTACCTCTAAATAAGGGGAATTTCTGCATTTTACCTCAAAATAAGAAGAATTTCTGCCTTTTGCCCCAAAATATGGGGAATTTCTACCTTTTTGTTCCAAAATAAGGAAAATTTCTTCAATTTTGTACCATAATAAAAGAAATTTCTGATTTTTGCCCCAAAATAAGGGGAATTTCTGACTTTTTGCCCTGAAATAAATGAAATTTCTGCAATTTTGCCTAAAAATAAGTTAAATTTGTGCCTTTTTGCCCCAAAATAAAGGGAATTTCTGCCTTTTGCCCCAAAATATGGGGAATTTCTGCCTGTTTCCCCGAAAATGAGAAGAATGCATACCTTTTTGCCATAAAAAAGAGAAATTTCTTCATTTTTTCTCCAAAATAAGCGAAATTTCTACTTCTTTGCCTGTAAATAAGTGGTATTTCTGTCTTTTTCCCCCAAAACAAAGGGAATTTCTGTCTTTTTTGCCCCAAAATAAGGAGAATTTCTGACTTATTACCTTGAAATAAGTGAAATTTCTGCAATTTTGCCCCAAAATAAGTGAAATTTCTGCAATTTTGCCCCAAAATAAGGGAAATTTCTGACTTTATGCTCCCGAAAAAACGAGATTTACTGTCTTTTTGCCCCAAAATAAGAATTTCTGCCTTTTTGCCCGAAAATTATGAGAATTTCTGCAATTTTGCTTCAAAATATGGTTAATTTCTTCTTTTTAGCCCAAAACAAAGGGAATTTCTGCATTTTCCCCCAATATTTGGGGAATTTCTGCATTTTACCTCTAAATAAGGGGAATTTCTGCATTTTACCTCAAAATAAGAAGAATTTCTGCCTTTTGCCCCAAAATATGGGGAATTTCTGCCTTTTTGTTCCAAAATAAGGAAAATTTCTTCAATTTTGTACCATAATAAAAGAAATTTCTGATTTTTGCCCCAAAATAAGGGGAATTTCTGACTTTTTGCCCTGAAATAAATGAAATTTCTGCAATTTTGCCTAAAAATAAGTTAAATTTGTGCCTTTTTGCCCCAAAATAATGGGAATTTCTGCCTTTTGCCCCAAAATATGGGGAATTTCTGCCTGTTTCCCCGAAAATAAGAAGAATGCATACCTTTTTGCCATAAAAAAGGGAAATTTTTTCATTTTTTCTCCAAAATAAGCGAAATTTCTGCTTCTTTGCCTGTAAATAAGTGGAATTTCTGTCTTTTTCCCCCAAAACAAAGGGAATTTCTGTCTTTTTTGCCCCAAAATAAGGAGAATTTCTGACTTATTACCTTGAAATAAGTGAATTTCTGCAATTTTGCCCCAAAATAAGTGAAATTTCTTCAATTTTGCTCCAAAATAAGGGAAATTTCTGCAATTTAGCCCCAAAATAAGTGGAATTTCTGCTTTTTGCCCCAAAATTTGGGGAATTTCTGCCTTTTTGCCCAAAAATAAAAAAAAATGCATACCTTTTTGCCATAAAAAAGGGATATTTCTTCATTTTTGCTCCAAAATAAGGGGAACTTTTGCCTTTTTCCTCTAAATAAGTGGAATTTCTGTTTTTCCCCCAAAACAAAGGGAATTTCTGTATTTTTTGCCTCAAAATCAGGAAAATTTCTGACTTATTACCCTGAAATAAGTAAAATTTCTGCAAATTTGCCCCAAAATAAGGGAAATTTTTGCCTTTTGCCCTAAAATTTGGGGAATTTGAGAATTTTACCTCAAAATGAGGGAAATTTCTGATTTTTGCACCAAAATATAGAGAATTTCTGCCTTTTTGCCCCATAATAAAGTTAATTTCTGCATTTTTGCACCAATATTAGGGGAATTTCTGCAATTTTGCTCCAAAATACGGGTCATTTCTGCCTTTTTGCCCAAAATTAATTGGAATTTCTGGCTTTTTGTCCCGAAATAAGTGTAATTTCTTCAATTTATGCCAAAAATTAGGGTTTTCATCTTTTTGCCCAAAAACAAGGGGAATTTCTGCCATTTTGCCCTGAAATATTTGAAATTTCTGCAATTTTACCCCAAAATAAGGGGAATTTCTGCCTTTTTGCCCCAAAATAAAAGGAATTTCTCCCTTTTTGCCCAAAATAAAGAAAATTTCAGACTTTTTACCTGAAAATAAGAGAAATTTCTGCAATTTTGCACCAAATAAGATAAATTTCTGTAATTTTGTTCTAAAATAAGGTAAATTCCGGCAATTTTGCCCCAAAATAAAGAAAATTTCTGAAATTTTGTCCCAAAATAAGGGGAATTTCTGATTTTTGCCCCAAAATAAAGGGAATTTCTGCCTTTTGCTCCAAAATTAGGGGAATTTCTGCAATTTTGCTCCAAAATATGGGGAATTTCTGCCTTTTTGCCCGAAAATAAAGGGAATGTTTACCTTTTTGCCATAAAAAAGGGAAATTTCTTCATTTTTGCCCCAAAATATGGGGATTTTCCGCCTTTTTGACTCAAAATAAGTGCAATTTCTGCCTTTTCCCTAAAAATAAACAAAATTTCTGTCTTTTTGCACCAAAATAAGGGGAATTTCTGACATTTTGCCCGAAAATAAGGGGAATTTCAGCCTTTTTATCTCAAAATAACAGGAATTTCTTCCTTTTTGCCCCAAAATATGGGGAATTTCTGCCTTTTTGCCCCAAAATAAGAAAAATTTCTGCAATTTTGTACCAAAATAAAAGAAATTTCTGCATTTTTGCCCCAAAATAAGAAAATTTCTGCCTTTTTTCTGAAATAAGTGAAATTTCTGCAATTTTGCCTCAAAATAAGGGAAATTTCTGCAATTTTGCCCCAATGTAAAGGAAATATCTGCAATTTTGCCCCAAAATAAGGGAAATTTCTGACTTTATGCTCCCGAAAAAACGAGATTTACTGTCTTTTTGCCCCAAAATAAGAATTTCTGCCTTTTTGTCCGAAAATTATGAGAATTTCTGCAATTTTGCTTCAAAATATGGTTAATTTCTTCTTTTTAGTCCAAAAATAAAGGGAATTTCTGCATTTTCCCCCAATATTTGGGGAATTTTTGCATTTTACCTCTAAATAATGGGAATTTCTGCATTTTACCTCAAAATAAGTAGAATTTCTGCCTTTTGCCCCAAAATATGGGGAATTTCTGCCTTTTTGTTCCAAAATAAGGAAAATTTCTTCAATTTTGTACCATAATAAAAGAAATTTCTGATTTTTGCCACAAAATAAGGGGAATTTCTGACTTTTTGCCCTGAAATAAATGAAATTTCTGCAATTTTGCCTAAAAATAAGTTAAATTTGTGCCTTTTTGCCCCAAAATAATGGGAATTTCTGCCTTTTGCCCCAAAATATGGGGAATTTCTGCCTGTTTCCCCGAAAATGAGAAGAATCCATAACTTTTTGCCATAAAAAAGGGAAATTTTTTCATTTTTTCTCCAAAATAAGCGAAATTTCTGCTTCTTTGCCTGTAAATAAGTGGAATTTCTGTCTTTTTCCCCCAAAACAAAGGGAATTTCTGTCTTTTTTGCCCCAAAATAAGGAGAATTTCTGACTTATTACCTTGAAATAAGTGAAATTCCTGCAATTTTGCCCCAAAATAAGTGAAATTTCTGCAATTTTGCCCCAAAATAAGGGAAATTTCTGCAATTTTGCCCCAAAATAAGTGGAATTTCTGCCTTTTGCCCCAAAATTTGGGGAATTTCTGCCTTTTTGCCCAAAAATAAAAAAAATGCATACCTTTTTGCCATAAAAAAGGGATATTTCTTCATTTTTGCTCCAAAATAAGGGGAACTTTTGCCTTTTTGCCTCTAAATAAGTGGAATTTCTGTTTTTCCCCCAAAACAAAGGGAATTTCTGTATTTTTTGCCTCAAAATCAGGAAAATTTCTGACTTATTACCCTGAAATAAGTAAAATTTCTGCAAATTTGCCCCAAAATAAGGGAAATTTTTGCCTTTTGCCCTAAAATTTGGGGAATTTGAAAATTTTACCTCAAAATGAGGGAAATTTCTGATTTTTGCACCAAAATATGGAGAATTTCTGCCTTTTTGCCCCATAATAAAGTTAATTTCTGCATTTTTGCACCAATATTAGGGGAATTTCTGCAATTTTGCTCCAAAATACGGGTCATTTCTGCCTTTTTGCCCGAAATTAATTGGAATTTCTGGCTTTTTGTCCCGAAATAAGTGTAATTTCTTCAATTTATGCCAAAAATTAGGGTTTTCATCTTTTTGCCCCAAAATAAGGGGAATTTCTGCCATTTTGCCCTGAAATATTTGAAATTTCTGCAATTTTACCCCAAAATAAGGGGAATTTCTGCCTTTTTGCCCCAAAATAAAAGGAATTTCTCCCTTTTTGCCCAAAATAAAGAAAATTTCAGACTTTTTACCTGAAAATAAGAGAAATTTCTGCAATTTTGCACCAAATAAGATAAATTTCTGTAATTTTGTTCTAAAATAAGGTAAATTCCGGCAATTTTGCCCCAAAATAAAGAAAATTTCTGAAATTTTGTCCCAAAATAAGGGGAATTTCTGATTTTTGCCCCAAAATAAAGGGAATTTCTGCCTTTTGCTCCAAAATTAGGGGAATTTCTGCAATTTTGCTCCAAAATATGGGGAATTTCTGCCTTTTTGCCCGAAAATAAAGGGAATGTTTACCTTTTTGCCATAAAAAAGGGAAATTTCTTCATTTTTGCCCCAAAATATGGGGATTTTCCGCCTTTTTGACTCAAAATAAGTGCAATTTCTGCCTTTTCCCTAAAAATAAACAAAATTTCTGTCTTTTTGCACCAAAATAAGGGGAATTTCTGACATTTTGCCTGAAAATAAGGGGAATTTCAGCCTTTTTATCTCAAAATAACAGGAATATCTTCCTTTTTGCCCCAAAATATGGGGAATTTCTGCCTTTTTGCCCCAAAATAAGAAAAATTTCTGCAATTTTGTACCAAAATAAAAGAAATTTCTGCATTTTTGCCCCAAAATAAGAAAATTTCTGCCTTTTTTCTGAAATAAGTGAAATTTCTGCAATTTTGCCTCAAAATAAGGGAAATTTCTGCAATTTTGCCCCAATGTAAAGGAAATTTCTGCAATTTTGCCCCAAAATAAGGGAAATTTCTGACTTTATGCTCCCGAAAAAACGAGATTTACTGTCTTTTTGCCCCAAAATAAGAATTTCTGCCTTTTTGCCCGAAAATTATGAGAATTTCTGCAATTTTGCTTCAAAATATGGTTAATTTCTTCTTTTTAGCCCCAAAATAAAGGGAATTTCTGCATTTTCCCCCAATATTTGGGGAATTTCTGCATTTTACCTCTAAATAAGGGGAATTTCTGCATTTTACCTCAAAATAAGAAGAATTTCTGCCTTTTGCCCCAAAATATGGGGAATTTCTGCCTTTTTGTTCCAAAATAAGGAAAATTTCTTCAATTTTGTACCATAATAAAAGAAATTTCTGATTTTTGCCCCAAAATAAGGGGAATTTCTGACTTTTTGCCCTTAAATAAATGAAATTTCTGCAATTTTGCCTAAAAATAAGTTAAATTTGTGCCTTTTTGCCCCAAAATAATGGGAATTTCTGCCTTTTGCCCCAAAATATGGGGAATTTCTGCCTGTTTCCCCGAAAATGAGAAGAATGCATACCTTTTTGCCATAAAAAAGGGAAATTTTTTCATTTTTTCTCCAAAATAAGCGAAATTTCTGCTTCTTTGCCTGTAAATAAGTGGAATTTCTGTATTTTTCCCCCAAAACAAAGGAAATTTCTGTCTTTTTTGCCCCAAAATAAGGAGAATTTCTGACTTATTAACTTGAAATAAGTGAAATTTCTGCAATTTTGCCCCAAAATAAGTGAAATTTCTGCAATTTTGCCCCAAAATAAGGGAAATTTCTGCAATTTTGCCCCAAAATAAGTGGAATTTCTGCCTTTTGCCCCAAAATTTGGGGAATTTCTGCCTTTTTGCCCAAAAATAAAAAAATGCATACCTTTTTGCCATAAAAAAGGGAAATTTCTTCATTTTTGCTCCAAAATAAGGGGAACTTTTGCCTTTTTGCCTCTAAATAAGTGGAATTTCTGTTTTTCCCCCAAAACAAAGGGAATTTCTGTATTTTTTGCCTCAAAATCAGGAAAATTTCTGACTTATTACCCTGAAATAAGTAAAATTTCTGCAAATTTGCCCCAAAATAAGAGAAATTTTTGCCTTTTGCCCTAAATTTTGGGGAATTTGAGAATTATACCTCAAAATGAGGGAAATTTCTGATTTTTGCACCAAAATATGGAGAATTTCTGCCTTTTTGCCCCATAATAAAGTTAATTTCTGCATTTTTGCACCAATATTAGGGGAATTTTTGCAATTTTGCTACAAAATACGGGTCATTTCTGCCTTTTTGCCCGAAATTAATTGGAATTTCTGGCTTTTTGTCCCGAAATAAGTGTAATTTCTTCAATTTATGCCAAAAATTAGGGTTTAAATCTTTTTGCCACAAAATAAGGGGAATTTCTGCCATTTTGCCCTGAAATATTTGAAATTTCTGCAATTTTACCCCAAAATAAGGGGAATTTCTGCCTTTTTGCCCCAAAATAAAAGGAATTTCTCCCTTTTTGCCCAAAATAAAGAAAATTTCAGACTTTTTACCTGAAAATAAGAGAAATTTCTGCAATTTTGCACCAAATAAGAGAAATTTCTGTAATTTTCTTCTAAAATAAGGTAAATTCCGGCAATTTTGCCCCAAAATAAAGAAAATTTCTGAAATTTTGTCCCAAAATAAGGGGAATTTCTGATTTTTGCCCCAAAATAAAGGGAATTTCTGCCTTTTGCTCCAAAATTAGGGGAATTTCTGCAATTTTGCTCCAAAATATGGGGAATTTCTGCCTTTTTGCCCGAAAATAAAGGGAATGTTTACCTTTTTGCCATAAAAAAGGGAAATTTCTTCATTTTTGCCCCAAAATATGGGGATTTTCCGCCTTTTTGACTCAAAATAAGTGCAATTTCTGCCTTTTCCCTAAAAATAAACAAAATTTCTGTCTTTTTGCACCAAAATAAGGGGAATTTCTGACATTTTGCCTGAAAATAAGGGGAATTTCAGCCTTTTTGTCTCAAAATAACAGGAATTTCTTCCTTTTTGCCCCAAAATATGGGGAATTTCTGCCTTTTTGCCCCAAAATAAGAAAAATTTCTGCAATTTTGTACCAAAATAAAAGAAATTTCTGCATTTTTGCCCCAAAATAAGAAAATTTCTGCCTTTTTTCTGAAATAAGTGAAATTTCTGCAATTTTGCCTCAAAATAAGGGAAATTTCTGCAATTTTGCCCCAATGTAAAGGAAATTTCTGCAATTTTGCCCCAAAATAAGGGAAATTTCTGACTTTATGCTCCCGAAAAAACGAGATTTACTGTCTTTTTGCCCCAAAATAAGAATTTCTGCCTTTTTGCCCGAAAATTATGAGAATTTCTGCAATTTTGCTTCAAAATATGGTTAATTTCTTCTTTTTAGCCCCAAAATAAAGGGAATTTCTGCATTTTCCCCCAATATTTGGGGAATTTCTGCATTTTACCTCTAAATAAGGGGAATTTCTGCATTTTACCTCAAAATAAGAAGAATTTCTGCCTTTTGCCCCAAAATATGGGGAATTTCTGCCTTTTTGTTCCAAAATAAGGAAAATTTCTTCAATTTTGTACCATAATAAAAGAAATTTCTGATTTTTGCCCCAAAATAAGGGGAATTTCTGACTTTTTGCCCTGAAATAAATGAAATTTCTGCAATTTTGCCTAAAAATAAGTTAAATTTGTGCCTTTTTGCCCCAAAATAATGGGAATTTCTGCCTTTTGGCCCAAAATATGGGGAATTTCTGCCTGTTTCCCCGAAAATGAGAAGAATGCATAACTTTTTGCCATAAAAAAGGGAAATTTCTTCATTTTTTCCCCAAATAAGCGAAATTTCTACTTCTTTGCCTGTAAATAAGTGGTATTTCTGTCTTTTTCCCCCAAAACAAAGGGAATTTCTGTCTTTTTTGCCCCA